>NW_024582429.1:2315713-2397407 GCF_018398535.1 Haplochromis burtoni
TCACCTGCAGGTCGTCTCCCAGCCGATCCGCAAGTACCTCAGGTGAGTCCACGCAGGCGCCGGCGGGATTCGCTTTCAGTCCTGCTCTGATCTTTTGGCTCTGATCGTGCACTTTTTTGTGAGTAAAGTTCTACATGAGTTTTGACGTCCTAGCAGAGGATCAAACGTCCGTGTTGTGTTTCAGGACCCGGGAGGACACGGTGAGGCAGATCGTAGCCGGTCTGACCGGAGATGCAGAGGGCTGCACCGACCTCGCCTCCGAGCTGTCCCGAGGAGACCCGGTGACTCTGGAGATGCAGGACAGCGACGAAGAAGGCAACGACCCCGAGGACTGGACTCCAGACCCGACCGACGCCATGCCCGGTCAGTGAACGCACCGCTCTGAGCGCAGAGAAGGAGACCGCAGCTGAAGAGAAAGATCTTACTCGTGTGTTTGTTCTCAGATAAAATGGGCTCGAAGCGCCGCTCGTCCGACATCATCAGCCTGCTGGTCAGCATCTACGGCAGTAAGGAGATCTTCATAGACGAGTACAGAGGCGTGCTCGCCGACAGGCTGCTGCAGCAGCTCAACTACAACACGGCCAGGTACGACCGCACCAGCGCCCGGCTTAAAGCTGAGAGAAAGTGTTGGTACTTTGAACATGTCGGGTCACTGATAGCAAAGTAAATGCTCACGCCCGTCCTGCTTTCTGCGTCTTCAGGGAGATTCGTAACGTGGAGCTGCTGAAGCTGCGGTTCGGCGAGTCTCACATGCATTACTGCGAGGTCATGTTGAAGGTAAACATCTGGAATATGGATCGTTAACCGGATATTTTAGGACATTCCCTGAAAGGATGAATTTCTGAGAACGTTGTGATTACCCGATGGATGCAGGACATGGCGGATTCTCGCAGGATCAACAGCAACATCCGCGAGGAGGAGTCAAAGCTGAGCGAGGAGGAGCAGCCGCCGCTGCCCCTGTCGGCCATCATCCTCTCATCTGAGTTCTGGCCCACGCTGAAGGAGGAGAAGCTGGAGCTCCCTCCTGTCGTCTGCCAGGCCATGGAGGCCTACACCCACCGCTACGAGAAGCTGAAGGTGGAGTTGACCCACTGTGGCGTCTCTGGTTTGGTTTGCAGTAGAAACCAAATGCACAGCTACGCTTTTACCTGCTGAGTCGAGTCCCGTTTGTGTTTCAGGCCATGAGGACGCTGAGCTGGAAGCCTCACCTGGGCTCGGTCACTCTGGACGTGGAGCTGGAGGACCGAGTCCTCACCAACCTCACGGTCTCACCCATCCAGGCTGCCACCATCATGTACTTCCAAGAGAAAAGTAAGGACTTTCATTTCAGAGCGCTTTCATGCTGTGAAATGTAATTCTGCGATGACCCCTGATGTTTTCCTGACATGGCGATGTCATGGTTGTAAACTATCGGCTCTGACATCGCTCGTTACGCTGCGTGGAGTCGAGGGAGATGCAGTTTGATCGTCGTGTACCTGCTCGTCCTCTCAGGTTCTTGGACGTTGGAGGAGCTGAGTGCGAAGCTGGGCGCCCCGAAGGAGCTGGTGCACAGGAAGCTGGCTCTGTGGCAGCAGCAGGGCGTGCTGAGGGAGGAGGCGGGCGGCCACTTCTACGTGGTGGAGAAGGGTTCGTCGAAAGAGAAGCTGGACAGAGGCGTGATGCTGATCGACAGCGACGAGGAGAGGGACTCCAACACCGCCACGCAGTCCGAGCAGAGGGAGGAGAAGCTGCAGGTACACACTTCATTCATCCCGCTGTCTCAGGGTTATTTACTTAGTTACTTTAAGTATTTGAAACCTGGCACCTGATGATGTGCCGCTTCTTTTCAGTCGTGTTATAAAAATCACTTAATAATGAATGACAGTGGGTGTTTTAGGATCACATGCTCCATAAATCACGAGCTTATTGTTGTGAACGACTTGGTGCACCCGCATGATCCCAGGAGGGTAACTCACCCCTGGTTGGGTCTCCTAAGGAGGTCTTTCATGGGAGAGCGCCTGAGAGCCGGGATCTTAGCCAATGAGGCACAGCTGTGGACAGCCCACCTCTTGTGGGAGGGGCCGTAGGGAACGTCACCGCTCTGCTGGGGAAGCAGCTCAAACGAGCGCTTCAGGCTGAGAAAGTATCAGCTAGTTCTAGTTAGGTCTTAAACTCTCACAGTAAGCACACTGCGCCTCTGTCTCTGCAGCTGTTCTGGGTCTACGTCCAGGCCATGCTCACCAACCTGGACACCATGACACTGGAACGCATACACACCATGCTGCGGATGTTCGTCGCTACGGGACCCGTCGTCACGGAGATGGACGTGAACGAGCTGGAGGCGTTCCTGCAGAGGAAGGTCAGGGACCATCAGCTCATAATGTCCGGCAACGTCTACAGGCTGCCCAAATCCAACTGATGACTGTGCTGCGTTCAAGTGCGTCGGGATATGTGGAAGATTCCAGCGTTTGTTTTGCTCTGAGGGATTTTTACTAAAAGGGCTCATGGAGTAAATATGGAACAATTCTCACTTAAATTTCCTGGATTTTTCCATATGATGTGAAAGCAGCATGGATTTAAATAAAAAAAAAGAAAAGGAAAAGCAGTGTTTGTTTTTTCAAAATAAAAGCACTTCCACTCCTTTAAGCATCAGTACGGACAGATTTGACGCTGCACCTGGAGATAAATGTAAAGGTGTTTGGTGAACACCGATGTGTAGCTGGATTAGATTGTTGACGATTTCGCGTGATCCTGGATCGTTCGGTTCCCCGAAGCTCATCCGGGACTTGCTGTCATAGCAACAGAGCCGTAAGCGTAAACCTGCTCGGGAGCAGGTTTACTTTATGTAAACAGGATTAGATCGCGGCCACGCAGGTATGTCCGCTTCATTTATACGAAAGCAACAGCGATATTCCACCACTGTTTCACCATAAATAAATAACATCAATGTAACTAAAGATAATGCAGCACCTGATCCTTTATTGATTCACACAGATACATACAGGTCATTTCCTAAAAAAGGGAAATGTACTATTAACATTCTATTACATGTATGTGATTATTACAGATGTAATTCATATTTCAGAGTAGTAATTGAAATTACTTCGTGTAATCAAGATGAGAGACCACGGCTATAAAAGCGAAGGTGGATTTGGGAAGCCTGTCGCAGCATGTCCTGTCCGTATACGCGAGCAGCCCATTGCGGAAGGTGCAAGATTGATAAGGAGAGTCCTCAGAATTCAGCGTATATTGCGGGACAGACAGGATCCTTTAGCTCAGCGCGACAGTGTGCTCATTGAGAGATATCGATATTCCCGTGAGGGTATTATTCACTTAACCAACTTGTTGACGAGGGGGTGCAGGACCACCACCTGTCTTTTTTTCCTCTGCCCTTTTCTTGGTTGCTGTTATGAACAAACTAACAGAGTATTACAGGCCAGTATTACCTTGCCAAGAGACGAAAAGCAATCTAAGAGATAAATATTACCATTCTGTAGAATACTCCTGTATTCCACTTTTACTTGTTCCCATGTTCTTGTGGGTCCTGTTGTGGCTCTAATGTGAAAGGGGATATAATATAACATATTATGATATAATATAATGCCATATGATATTGGACAATATAGTGTCATATGATAGATCTACCCTACCGCCTACTGGTGTTGGCCAGAGGGGCCGATGGCGCGATATGGCAGCCTGGCTACAACCGTAGCTGCCTCCACCAGTGTGTGAATGTGGGAGTGAATGAATAGTGGTATCGTAAAGCGCTTTGGGTGCCTTGAGAGCGCTATATAAACCCAATCCATTATTATTATTATTAAATTACTACGAGTTTGATTTGTCAGCAACTTTCTGCCAGCCCTCTCTCCTTGCTTTTGCAGCCTTTGCAGTGTTCTCTTGCGTTTTAATTAAACTCTGAAACTCCTGAAATCCCTCACTCATGAGTTCTTGCTCTGCTGCCGAAAATACCGAGCACGCCCCTTCGACATTTTCGCCGACCAATCAGCGGGTTGCCGATCAATGTTTCTACTATCGATGCGTAGCCCCTTTTACGACACCCAGTGATCGCGCATTACTTCATCCAGCTGTAGTAATCGTCAACAGCAGGTGTGTTCGGGGAACCGGATTAGCGAGCTCACGGTTAGCGCGATGATTTGATCTTGGATGTAGTAAGCGACGTACGAAGAACAGGCCCCAGCTCTTTGACTCAGTGTGATTGTTTTTAATGTACTCTTAATTTGATCTGTTATTGTATATTTTCCACATGGTATGGGGATATTGTATTGGTTGTAAATGTTGTAGTGCTGTGTGTATTTGATGATGCCAGGTCTCTGTTGGAAATGAGATTTTTTACCTGGGTAAATAAAGGACTAATAAAAAATAACTCCTGTACAGGGGACGATGTTTTTATAACTCACCTGTTTAAAGTTTGCATTGTTAGGGGCGTGGCCACAGGTGACTGTCTGCTCCGCCTCACCTGAGCTGGACCTCTGAGTCGTGTTTGTACTGTTGGAGCCTTTTGGGGCATTTTAATGACATCACCTAACCAAAAACATGGCTGCTGTGAGGTCACTCTACTAAAGGTAAGTGAAATTCTAGGATTTCATTGCATACAGTCTCATCACTGCACAAAGAATCACTGAATTTATTGCTTTTATTGTATTTGGACACATTTGCTTGGCATCAGATTTACATTAAAACATGTTTTGGGATTACTGGCCTCATTCAGACTGAAATAAGGCATGCAGACAGTTTGTACTCATCACACACGTTAATGTCACAATTGAACAAACAGCTCCCTTTCACTGGTTAAATACATGTTCTGTATTAAGAAAAAAAATTAAACAGTGGTTTAAGACCAAAGTTAAAGGACCATGCTGGTGTTTGTTTTTGCTTGTTTTAGTTCACTGCAAATACAGATGTAGAGTTTCTCAGTGTTTCTCCCTTTTTTCCACTAACATGAGAACTGGCGACTAAAGACGTGGAGCGTGATATGGCTTTCATCTTCCACGTGTCACAGAAGGTAACAGAACAAAATAGAAACAAATCCCTGCAGTTTGATCTTCAGTGAAACCTACACAACTAGAACCTGTCATTGTGAAAGGTCGCAAGGTCATTATTTTCCCACTTTCAAAACCTCTGCTGATGAGCCAACCGGAGAAAAACTGACCTAACAGGGGAGAAGCTATCGGCTTTTTTCAGACAGGATGGAGCCTGTCTGAAACAAGCCTAGCATGAGATAAGTGAGTAATCATGCAAAGCCGCTTTAATCCAAAAACATGGAGGGAACGAGCAGAATCGGAGCACTTTAACATAGAAACTGATTCTCCCTAAAGCGCTGTGCAGCTGTGGTGGGAGCACAGACTCGACATGTGACCAAATCTCCGGGTTTTCCACCAATCAGGACGCATTATTGACTGACGCAGTGCCCAATCAAACACGTTTCATGCCAAAAAGGTGGACGGTGTTTGAATGGTCACCACAGAGGTCCCCGGTTCTAGAGCTCAAGCATCGGGGCCATGTTGGTGGAAAGTTCTTTGGCTACGTGTGACCATGAACTGACTTCTGTCTTTGGAGAGATGAGTAAAAAAGAATCAGTTTTAATGATGAAACCAGGTTTGTTTCCTGCCGATTGAAGTGTTTGAAAATTGTAAAAGCCGGGATAGAAGCTTCATTTTTGTGGTGTAACTTGAATGAGAGTTTTACAGGTGCTGATTAAGCTGATGATCACACACCTCCTCATAAACCAGTGCAGCTCAGACTGAAACGAGTCATTTAAGGCGAGCTCAGGAATCCACTCGTTTGAATAAACGTCACAGAAATGTTTCTTCTGGTTAGCATCCACAAACCAACCTGCACATTAGTCGCTCTTTAGCTTCAGTCCAACACACGACACGCTGCAGTCTGGTTAAAAAAAAAAAAAAAAAAAAAGCATAAACACCAGAATGATCCTTTAGGTCATGTGACCTCCTGGCTGCTACTTGCATTCAGTGCTGGCAGACTGTAGACCCTCAGGCACAGCGAGAGCTACAGCCTGCTGTGCTGTAGCTCCACACATTCATATCTGCAGTGAGAGACGGCCTCGAAGGCGCCGAGTTCAGTCTCAGCTGAATGCTGTGGGCGGAAGCGGCGTCTCAGCAGCATTTCTTGCCCCTCTTCCTGCGGTCTCGGTCTCGCTGGGCGTTGATGTTCACCGTGTCCTTCTCCCGCTCCCGCTCCCTCTCCACTCTGTTCTGGCTCTCCTTCTTGGCCCGGAGCACCATGAGGGTGAACGCCATGAACATCTGAGCAGAGCAGCAGAAACAACACAGACTTCAGGATTATCTAACGCGGCCCCGTGTCCCATCCCCGACCCTCAAACAGCAGCGACACCGTGCACGAAACTGTTCGTGTCACTGAAGACATTTTAAAAATAATAAAGCAAATACTCATGGATAGTAACAACAGGAAGCACAGTCACATCTGATCCTGCCTTTACTTTAGTCTCCGTTATTAAAACAGTCTGAGCTTTCCATGGTGAATATATCTGAGATCAGTCACAGGGTCCCTGCTGGTGGTTTACCAGCATTTTTATCAGCGGGATTGAGGACGAACCGCCATCTCTGCTGTTACCACAGTCTCCGTCTTTCAGCTCAAATCGAGACTAAACAGACCCCTCCTCCTCATCGCTACCCTCTGCAGTGTAATAATGAGATGAAGATGCACCTCAGGTTCATCATCATCTGCAGGCCTGGACCATCCAGTATGAAGGAAACCACTGCATTCAACCTGAAGCCCCATCATTATGAGACACTTGTGCGACACTGGGCCTGGATGACAGCAGTGAAAGGACACTGCCCCCCTCAGGTCACACTGAGAACTATGACCCCACGCTCTAATTTACCTGCCTGTCATTTCAATACCAACCTTACAGGCAAAACATTAGGAACAAAGGCTTTCGACCTTGTAATGGGACAAACTGCACACCAAAAAAATCATTTTAAATCAGGATGTTAATCATTTAAAGCTTCACCTCTTCAACATTTATGTTCTCTTTGGCACTCGTCTCGAAGACACGGACACCCACCGACTCCCCAAAACGCAAAGCATCCTGGGTATCCACCTGCTTCTTGGAAGGGTCGTCATTCTTGTTCCCCACTGAGGAAAGAAGGAAAATCCATCTGTAAACGCTTCCTGCAGACGTCCCCAACCAGGCTGAAACTCAAATGCATCATAAAAAAAGATATTAATAACTGATGCTGCAGGTCTGAAATGAACCAAAGCATCTCTAAGTGTCAAACCTGATTCACCTCCCCAGAGTCAGACCTGCACAATAACCTTCCTGTTTAAAATTACCAGTAAAACTTCACGTTTACTGAACCTGAGAAATCATCTGATAACAACAGTTTGTCTTAAACACAGTAGATCTACAAAAGTGTTTAAGATAAGATAAGATAAGATAAGATAACCTTTATTAGTCCCACACGTGGGAAATTTGTTTTGTCACAGCAGGAAGTGGACAGTGCAAAAGTTATGAGGCAAAAATTAGAATACAATAAGAATAAATACAGTACACAAGTGTACAGAATAGAATAAAATACTATATACAATAAGATAAAAATAGAATACAAATACAAATACTATATACAACTGAGTAAAAATACAACGATGACAGAAAGGATTATTGCACTTAGTATTATTGCACATGTATGGATGTGTGTGTTTGATCAGTTAAAGTCTTTATTATGGAGTCTGACAGCAGTGGGGAGGAAAGACCTGCGAAATCTCTCCGTCCCACACCGTGGGTGCCGCAGTCTCCCACTGAAGGAGCTGCTCAGTGCTGTCACAGTTTATGACGACTCAGTGGGACGGCACGTCTTACCATCAGGAAGTTTATAAACTGTTGGTGAGGGGAAAGAGGCTCTCCTCACCAGAGATGTGCCTGCATGATATCATAATAGATAAAATATTCGACCAGTGTTCAAGCTGACTGCATGTGGACTTTAAAACATATCCAAACTCAATTTTCCAAGTCTGGACATTAAAGTGGATAATGGAGCTGAATGAATGCAGCTGCATCTTTAACAAACCGTACGTCACCTGGAAGCAGACGGAGCCTCTCAGCAGCTTTCGGCACACCTGTGAGCAGGTCAGAGTTCACACTGAAACACTGATATTCAGGAGGAGTTTACGGTCGACCTACCCAGGATCTTGCAGACGTTGTCACAGTTCTGGGAGATTTCATTCAGCCACCTCTTAACATTTACGAACGACTCTGGATTTGTCACGTCGTAAACTATGATGACGCCGTGGGTGTTTCTGTAGTACCTGGGGACAGGTGAAGCGGAATAAACTGATGACCTCAGCGATGACGCTGCAGCACGCTGCACGCGGTCATACAAAGAAACTCGGGGGAGAAAGTTTCAGAGATCATTACGTTGAGGTGATGGTTCGAAACCTCTCCTGCCCCGCCGTGTCCCAGATCTGCAGCTTCACCCGCTCCCCGTCGATATCCACCGTCCGGATCTTAAAGTCCACGCCGATGGTGGTGATGTAGCTGCCTGCACGAGACGACACGAGAGAAAAAATAAAAGCCAGAGTGAGGCAGACGTGCTGCACAGCAACGCGAGTGCAGACGCACTGCGTGCGTGTGTGGAGTCAGTTTAAAGTTAAATACCTTTACGTGTGTGTAACTGCGCGCGTGTGTGTGTAACTGCGTGTGTGTGTAACTGCGCGTGTGTGTGTGTCGTGTGTGTGTGACTGCGTGTGGTGTGTGTAACTGCGTGTGAGTGCAGACGCACTGCGTGCGTGTGTGGAGTCAGTTTAAAGTTAAATACCTTTACGTGTGTGTAACTGCGCGCGTGTGTGTGTAACTGCGCGTGTGTGTGTAACTGCGCGCGTGTGTGTGTAACTGCTGCTGCGTGCGTGTGTGTAACGCGTGCTGCGTGCGTGTGTGTAACTGCGCGCGTGTGTGTGTAACTGCGCGCGTGTGTGTGTAACTGCGCGCGTGTGTGTGACTGCGTGCGTGTGTGTGACTGCGTGCGTGTGTGTGACTGCGTGCGTGTGTGTGAACGTGCGTGTGTGTGTAACTGCGTGCGTGTGCGTGACTGCGTGTGCGTGACTGCGTGTGCGTGCGTGACTGCGTGTGTGACTGCGTGTGTGCGTGCACTGCGTGTGCGTGACTGCGTGTGTGTAACTGCGTGTGTGTGTAACTGCGTGTGTGTAACTGTGTGTGTGTGTGTGTAACTGTGTGTGTGTGTGTGTGTAACTGTGTGTGTGTGTGTGTGTAACTGTGCGTGCGTGTGTGTGTAACTGTGCGTGCGTGTGTAACTGCGTGTGTGTGTGTAACTGTGCGTGCGTGTGTAACTGCGTGTGTGTGTGTCCTGCTGTTGCATCTGCAGGCCCTTGTTAACCCCCCCTCCCCCCTCACGCACCAACTCCACCACTTCAGATGTTTTGGCGTCCTGTCAGGAGCGCCTGGCCCACTTCCACTCGCCCCACCCGTTTACATCCTCTCCCCGCCTTCGAGAACTATATTTGATTCCCGCTGAGCGGCTGAGACACGGAGCGCCATTCCAGCCGTATGTGGGAAAAACTCTGCTAGAAAACCTCGATATTTCCCCACAGACTGCAGAAACGTGGCCGAGGCTCCAAAACGGTTTCTCAGACGGGATCGCAGCTGGCCGTCACACTGACCATCTGTGGCCGCAGCTACAGCCCACTGAACCACCACCACTCCAGCTTACATGTTTGTGATTCCAGCAAGAAAAAACCGAGCCGTGTTTCTGGCTCCGTCCTCCAGCTGTCGTGAGAACTTTTGGTCCGTCATGTCAGGACCAGACAAACCGTCCAGTGACACGCTTTAATCGACCGTGAGATGCGTGTTCCACGGAGCCGTCACACTCGGTAAACAAGCCTGAGTGTGAATGCTGCTGGTAGCGCTTCATAACTAATGACACATTCAACGACCACGTTTCTCCAACACCTGAGCTTCCTGTTATGAAACGATCAGCAAATTAAAAAAACTACAAACTGCAAATAAACTTTGGACTCTGGCTGCCTGACGCAGTCGCTTCCTCTGCTGGGATCCAATTCGTCTTTACAGCATCATCACTTTGAGATTTGGCTCACGACAGACATCTTACTCTAGTTTCACGTCGGCTTTCAGTTCAGCAACTTTCTGCTTCTGTTCCACATCTGTGGCTGTGTACCCACGCCACAGAGTGGATTCAAAACGCCGACACAGGTTATTAATATTCCTAAAGGAGGGCAGTTATTGTTTGACACTTGGGTGCGAGCACACGAGACCGTTCAGAGGAAATGGATGAAGCATTTAAACGTTTGATGATATAGACCTGCCTCTCCTGCAGCTCCTGACGTGTTAGGACAGCTCTTATGACTCCTGGAGATAAGATGACTCCTCCTGATAAAATGCTTTTAATTCTCGGCCTATAACTGGAGTCTGCTGTGTGTTTAGTGTGAGCAGGTATCACCTTTCATGTAACCAACTCACCTGAGAAGGAGTTATCTGCGAAGCGGAGCAGGAGGCTGCTTTTTCCCACATCTAAAGGGGGGAAAAGATCAGAGGGACGAGATTAATATCTGTTTGAGTAAAGCCTACTATGACCCCCACTGTAACTTTAGTGACAGCCACATACCAGCAAAACACACAGATGGGAGGAGGTGAGATAAGGAAAGTGAAACAACACAAAATAGGACAAAGGTTGAACTCGCACTGGACATGTGTGAGAAAAGCATCTGAAGAAAACCTGACAGAGGAGAGCCGATGAAGCAGGAAGACGTCGGGCTAAACGGAGAAATCGATGGGAAAGTTACAGTTTTCTCAGAGCATTAAAGTGTTAAAGACTACACGCCTGTAAAAACAAGTCCTGCATCTGCTTTGCAGGCTGGATGTTTGCCGCTGACACTTGTGGTGTCTATCAAAATCAGATTCCAGAAGCTGGAGAAAAAAAAAGAAAAATCACTGCTTGGTTCAATCATTTAAGCGGTTTTCCAAAACAAGACTGGACTAGACTCGTTCAGCAGGCTCGGAGATGGAGCTCGTTTATCAGGAACTGAAACCTCTGCCTGCTACGCCTCACAGATGGACGATAAACGTGACAGCATTACTCCTCACAGAAACAGCTCTGCCAAAGAAAGGCACGAGAACTATGTCGAGCTGAAAACTGGAAACTCGCAGCAGCTTCCTGAAACAGTCTTTCCATCCAAGCACGCGTCTCATGTGCAGCGATGAAATCCACCCACTGCTCTAAAATAAGTTCCTGCAGGGAAGAAGGTGACCGACAGTGACTCAGCACCTCCTGCAGGAGGCCTGACACCAAAAGCCCTGAAACTACAACATTCGATCAATAACTGGAGCCTGCTCTCTCCAAAGCAGAGGATCAGTTTGTTTTATGGAGTCATCTTTGTTTTACTACAAGCTTGGAGAGAGTTTGTTTTCTTGTTCTCGTGCTGAGAAAGTGACATTAAACGAGTTTTCCTGGGAACGCGCTCCCAACACAAAACCAGGCTCTGCTGAGGCCCGCGGTGCTGGCATCCCAACATGCTTTGCAGCGTCTGAACTCGGACTTTGTGCTTTCAAACAACATCTGGATTCATGAAATGTTAAAGTTTAATTATCATTATTTTTATTTAGGTACTCAGTCACTCTTACTGGTTTCAGATATATCACACCACCCCAGTCCTGGACTCTTTATTTTATCGATGACCTTTTAAACTAAAAGCTGTGCTCCGCCCCTCATGGGACCTAATCTGCAGCCAAAACACAGAAACGTTCACACACGCATCAGACACGCCCACCACAGCCGAGTCCGATACCCGAGCCGTGACGTCTTACACACATCTATCTACGTGTCATATCTGAGACATTGTAGCACATTAGGAGATAAGGAAGACAAACAACATCACAAAAACAGTGAAAGACCTCCTGTGGAACATGATCCCCGACTGCTCGGTTTCACAGTTTTTTCTGGTCTTGGATCTGTATGATGTCATAAAGAGGCGATCTCTCTAATCTGGAAAGCTCCACCCACCCAAAGCTCAAACCGGGCAGCCAATCACAAGAAAACTGATTTTAAAGGGGGCGGGGTTTAAACAGCTGGTTTCAGTCAGAGGACAAACTGAAGGCCCGCAGCAAGGCTCAGTATGATTTCAGGGGGGATTATTTTGAACTGTGAATCATGCAAAGCTGCTTTAGTTGCGTCGAGAAATAAAATTATGGCGCTATAAATAAATAAATAAATGTTTAGTCCTTAATCCAGCCTTGCATCTGGGCTGGCATGAGCTCAGGATTAATCTGTGTGAACTGTGCATAATATAATAGAAAAAGATTAATTTTAACTTTAAATCACATAAAGCTACTCTAACTGCAAGGATAAGCACATGGAGCTGGGAATGAGTACAGGTCCTCTTTAAAGCAAGTCTATAAAAGCAGGCAGTAAGAAGGTGAGTCTGTGAGGGGTCCCGAGGGCTACAACCCCAACACCTTTGAGATTCATGCAGTCAAGCTTCTTTCACATACAGGTGAAAACCAGACCAGGTGATCGGCAAAAATCAGCTAAAACCAATTCTGAAACAAACTGGAAGCCAGGACAGGGATGGTGCGATTTCGACCAGTAAGACCTCACCAGTTCATCAGTATGGAAACGTTCCTATTAATAGGTTTATTATGGTTCTACTGGCCCACAGAGACAGCAGCCTAAATGTACTGGAAGTGTCTGTTCACACATCTGTTTCTTTCAGGGCTCCATTAAAAAAAAAAAGAAAAGCTTTGACTGCAGAGAGATGTAAACAAGTTAAAATGTACTAACTGGAGTCTCCAATGATGAGCAGCTTAAAGAGATGATTGTAGTCCTTCCCTGCCATTTGGATGGCCTTGTTTTGGATTTCCAAGTAAAACCAGTTTCATAGGAGGAAGGTGAGCTTCCTTCCCTCCAAGTGCACATGCGGCACTCGCCTTGTTCCGCCTCCAAACGCTGACCACCTCAAGAGTTTGTCCAGAAATCACAGGTTCGCTTCCCCTTTGGGTGTGAGGACATTTCCAGTTACACTCTAGTTTCAGTTCTGATGTTCACATCGTTTTAAAAGCGAAACCGCAGCAGCCGGCAGAGTAGGTGGCACTTCTCGAGAGCTCTGCATTTATGATTCACGCTTGACGGCGAGGGCCGGCACCGTGGTTCCACCTTACTTCCAGTTCCACCCAGCGACACTCCTGTGGGGGATTTCCAACAACTCCTCCACAGTTGTGTCAGTGCAGCTCCAGCACTCCTCTGGATGCTCAGTCTTCACATGTACGGCTCCAGGATGGGCACATTTGGCATTTTGTGGTAGCGCTGATCATAAATCCCGTTACTGCCCTTCTCCTCAGAATTCCTCCCCCTCACCTCTTTTTTTTTGGTTGTTGCACTTGAAAGAAACTAAGATGTTCCTCTTTTTTTAACAGCAGCGGTTACATCTGCAGAGGTTTCTTTGACTCAATCCCTTCGGTTCCTCTGGTGGTTGGCTAAAAAGTCACCTGTTCCCTGTTTCATTGCACGAGGAGGGTTCACCAAAAGGAGCTAAACAAAAACAAGGAGAAAAGGTAATGAGAAGTCAGACCAAATCACATCAGACTTCACAACTTTTTGCTTGCTGTGTCCCGCCTTAACTGCCTGCCTGTTACTCAAACAGCAGCTGAGTCACTAAATATAACTTCCTATTCCTGCTGTATCCACCCCCATCCAATGCCTTATCTGTGTTAGCAATAACAGCAGCTCACTGACGGCCATCGTCCAGATTTGGTTGTTTTTCTAAATTCTTCAGGTAAAACAGCGGAGCTGAGCTGGCTGCTGCTGGGTTCGCTTTCCGTGAAAACAGGAAAGGCTGGACTTCGCTAATGCGAGCTAATCCAGCCCCAGGACGCTGTTCTGTCGTGAGTAGAGCGACGCCAATCTCCACTCCAACAAACGCACATTTAAATGTTCGTAGTGTGGCGGCAGAATCAATGCCTTCAACAATAAAACTACTCACCCCGGAAAGTCTTGGACCGATCGTCTTTGATTCGGCTCACATCAAGCCCCCAAATGTATACGTGATTCAATAAAGAAAAATAAACCTAAATTTAAAGTAACGGACTGGCTCCTTTAACTAGACTTCAACAACCATGTAAAGGCACAGCAAATTATTGAATAAAAGTATAAATTACGTGCAACCTTGTGTGTCTATACATGCCGAATTGAAGTATAACACATAACGTTGGAGCAAAGAAGTCCCAAATCTGTGTGACTCAGGTTTAAAACGCTTGGGCGTAGAAAACTGATGTTTTCGCTTAGATTTTTGAAGCAGTTTGGCAGATAATTCCATCAAACATTAGAAGAGATGGATATTGGTCTGTGGATGGCCTCAGGTCACTGATTCAGCTTTAAAAATCTTTAACGGCCGTTACTGGCAGTTTCTGACCCGCTGCTGGGACAACACGTTCGAAAGTCTCTTATTGCGCGAGCGTTTGTAGCTTTTGGCGGAACGACACGCCTGACTCCACGCGAAATATATTCATTTTTCGTTAAATGAAATCAAACTATGCCAATCCAAGACTTAGAGTCACTTGTGAAAACATTGTAAAAATGAATCAGGGACGTGCTTCAATACGGCACAAATAAAATAACAGTGCTGGCGTTAAACTGTAGTTTTGTTCAGAGCTCGATGGTTTTAACGGCCAAACCACCGACCTGTTAAGGCACAAACGGGACAAAACTGGTGAATAAATAAATATTAACGTTAATTCAACGGGTGTAAATAAAGAAGAAAGCAATGACCGCTCGTTAAAAGGCTAAATGTGTATTTGGTACTGGGTGTACTGCTGCAGACTAGCAAGAAAACGTTTAAACTTCCAGATTTGTTCATCCAGCCTGGAGTGACGGTGTCCGGGCCCGACGCTGGCCTGCCAAGACGTCGGGAAACTTCAGTGCTCGGAGAAACTTTCAACCCGCCGCCGTTTATTTAAAAAACGAACTTACTGTGGTCATGATGCGGTGGTTGGCCGGTAGGTCATGCTCACAGACCGGTGCTACACTCTGACTTGTGCCCGTTGATTCCGCTGGCTCGCCGCTCCGACGGTCGGACCGTCTCCCCGCCGACCACACCTGACTGACTGCAGCTGATGACCCACTCTCATCATCTGACGCTGCGTTCACGGTCATGTGGGAAAACCCTGCACCCTTCAACCGCAAAGTGCACACCGACACAGAGTACTACAGCTGCTCTTTCTTTCGTTTTCTAATATCTAATCAAATCATCTTTACCCATGTACTGAAACACATGATAAGGAAACAAGCCAGGGGCGTCCAGCATCCGACCGGGGGAAACTATCTGCCCCACAAAAGGGTCCAATCTGGCCCTCGTGGACTATTTTTTCAGATTCTCAATTTAAAATTTCCACATTGTCTATTTTATTTCATGCATTTAATGTACATAATTCACTTACTTGCTGCATATAATGTCCTCCTGTATATATTCACTTAATGTACATAATGTTCTCTCTCTTTCTGCACAGCCAAGGAGCATGTCAGGATACATTTCACTGCGTGCTGCACCCGTATAACTATGGATGTGACAAAGAAAGATTCTTGAATCTTGGAGGTTTTTACAAAATATTACAATAAAAAAAATATTCACTTGGAAAGTATCATGAGAGTTTGAATTATCATAGGTTTTACAGCCTTCTTACTGACAAATACTTACTGTTTCCCCCATTACAAATGAACCATTGAATGAATTGTTTATTTTCTACAGTGGGAGCATAGTTACAAGAATAATAACAATAATTTCACAGTAATAACTTAATAACACAGATTTATTTGTTAAAGTTAAAACATGGGTAGTGATGCTGATTTATCTTTGAAAGGGTAAAATTAAGAAAAATTAAAAAGAGAGAGACAGAGAAGTAAATGAATAATAAAATCAATGCAGAAAGACAAATAACGTACAATCAAAGGTGAAAAACAGAGATGCAAAATGGTCACTATGACACTTTAAAATGACCCCAAAGGAACTAAAAGAATTACAAAAATTACTGAAAGGAGTCGTCTTGAAAGAGGCTCAAACCCATCAGACAAAAAGGTCAAATGAAAAGGACGTAGGGTGAGTACAAAGTACATAATAAAACTACAAAGACACAAAAATGCAAAAAGCAAGTCCACTGGAATGACATGCTGTTAATGAGCTTTCCCTCTGTGATCAGTAAAGAGTGAATGCTAAAGAAGTGTAACCAAAACTAAAATTCACAGTTTGAACTTTAACCAAAATATTTGAAACACGGAGCTCAGAATCAGAACTTGTCTGTGTCGTGTGTGAAGTCAAAGTAGTGAGAAACACACACTGAACGATGGCGTGTCACCAGTTCTAGTATTACAACAGCAGCTTCCGCTTATGTCCGGTCACACCAAGATTTCCGCTGGCAGGTCACTTTTTTACCAACAAAAAAGTATTTCACAAGAAATTCTACGGACATTTAAAAAGCTGCTTAAGAAACTAAGCTAAAGGAAAAATGTCACAAACGACTGCAGGAAATAAATCAGCCGGGTGACCCACATGTGACCCTATATCTGTAAATGATTTGTAACAGTATCCTGTTGCAAAACTCTTTATTTTGAAATTCAGAGCTCCAAGCTTTTATTTTGTAACGTTACACTTGTTACTCACTTAATACTTTGTGTTAAACGGTTTTTTTTCCACACTTGTAATTTTCAGTAACTTGCAGATTCAGCTGAGCTCATGTTTTGGAGCCAGAGGCTGGTCTGCTGTCACCATGTGAGAAACGTAAAAATGTGTGAACACGTCGTGTTGCATTTGGTGCTTTATTGCTCCTCTGGTGAATCATCTGCGCACAGCAGGCAGAAAGCTGCGTTGATTGTCGTTTTTAAAATTACTGCATTCATAAAACTAGTCACTGGTTTTTCCAGGAAAACCTGGACTAATTATATAACCTACCTGCTCAAAGACACTTACAGTTACCATCATTATTAAACTGTGGTGTAGCGGTTCTCAAACGCTGGGCGTGGGCAACAAGAAGGAAACATGAAGTGAAACTCAACTGAATGAACAGGACTTTTCTTTTTTCAGGAAAACAGATTGTTAGGCAACAACTGCTCAGCTCCTGTGTTTGTTCATGATAAAAGTATAAAAAGACTTTTGTGGCTTTTTATAGAACAATTGTGGTGAAAACTGAGCAATTATGACCGTATGTTTACACTATAAAAATAAACGTGCACTGCATCATTTTTTTAAATTAAATCTGTTACTACAGTACAAATACTTTTACATTGAAAGACTTAGATTTAGTGTTAGGAAATTAAAAACTAGGATTAGTGTATGAAAATTGCTTGTTACAGTTTCTGAATAAGAGGACAAAAACTGAAATTGTTCAGACAAAAGAAGCAAACTGAAGTAATTCTCTGCACTACAACAAAACCTCGATTACTGCTACTTAAAGGTGCATTTCCTCTTTGAGACTCGGCATTAACAGAACGTGACTGCTAGGAAGTTTCAAAACATCTTTTTACTGTTAAGAAATGCAAGTTGAAATAATGCTCAGTTGTACTTCTCATACGCAGTGAGTCGATGTGACCGTTATTGGACCGAGTGAGCTGTTAAACATTCGTATTTCCAGCAGAAGCCTGTTGAGAAAATGGTGTTAAAAGTTAAAAGAACAGCAACACACCCGCTGCTCAGAACTGGTTAAAGTTGAAGTCACAAATTGCAGAAAAACAACAAAAGTACCTTTAAAGTGTGACACAAAGCACAGCAACAGAAAACTCCCAGACAAATAAAATGTACAATTGCCTTTTATTATTGTTATTAATCATTTGCAACAAAGAAATTAACCACGTTTCAGTTTCCGCTCACATTAAATGGAACTCACATGATAACCAAAATACAGACAGCTCATATCTACAGGTGAAACGCAACACAGAGTACAGGTACAGAGGAACAGTGCTAGAGTTACGCTTTACTTAACTGGGTGAACTTTTTACTGAGCTCATAAAAAGAGACGTACACGCCAGCCTCGAGCCATCGCTGCTTAAAAAAACAAAACAAAAACCCACTAACACTGGAGACCTCCCGGCGACGCAGATCTGCTGGCTCTGGCGTTTGTGTTGTAGTCCAGTTCAAACACCACAGAAGAAGAAGGGAGGCGTCTGCTGTCGGCTCACTTCCTTCGTCTGCTGCTTGATGATTGGTTCGGTGACCGTCTGTTGCTGCTTCTACCAGCAAAGAGTTTAAGAAAAAACAAACAAGTCATTTCCAGACCTTTTTCCACTACTACTCCACTTTAATATAAACAAACCTTTATTCATACAAAATCGTTTCACAACAGCACACAGCTAATGTGAAACAGGTGCATTAGATACAAAAAGCACCAGCTTCTGCAGATATATCTGCATATATGAACAGGGAGGTTAATTTGAGATGTTCCGTCTTCATTTTTGTACCCTGACAGGAAGTGGTGATGTGTTCATTCCTATTTGTTTTACAGTTTATGGCAGGTGTGTCAAACACGTGGCCCGGGGGTCTGAAACCGCCCGCCAAAGGGTTTCAAAGGGCTTCAAAGTTTGGTCTCCACTTCTAGCAAATCTCCTGGTCTTTTCGCCCTGCATCACTTACTGCTGCACATCTCACTAAACAGCACTAAACACAACCTGTTTATTTTTTAATAATTGTATTCAGATATAAGCCTGCTGAAGTAATCAGGACATGTAATCACAGCAGGCTCTCAATATATTTTAGATTCAGCATCATTTAAAAAATACATTTACAACTTACTCCACAAATGATTTTTCTAATTCTGTAAAACCAACCAAAACGAATAAACGACACCATAGGCTGCTGTCGCTCTGTCAAGTTCAAATGTCCCGGGTGGTTACAGACCTGCGGCTCGGTGAGGACGCCACTGGTCTCACGTGTCGGGGAGGAGAGTAACTGAGGGAGCGAGAATCTCTCAGCGAATCAGCCGGCACCCGCTGAGGCCTGACGGGGCTGCGAGCAAAACAAATCTGTCATCAGACTACCGCGCTGCAACCTCGGTATAATCAAACATCACTGTAACCATTAAAGCTGAAGCAGGCCGGTACTCGCCTAACGGCTCAGCGAGTATGATAACAATAACTTCCAGAGAAGTGGCGACTACACAGGACAAAAAAACATTCATTGGGCAACAGTTCATTTCATCTGCCTGTTAATGCAGTTTAACATTTTACAGGACCACTGAGATGTTTTTCATGAAATCTTTAAGCTAGCTGCCAGCTCGCCACTGTTGCCCAAAGCGATGTCACAACTGATGATTAAAAACACAAACAGCAACAAACTATTTTGCAGCTTCCTGTTTCCACGTGTTCTACTCCTGAGTGTTTCTTTCTTTCCATCTATCCGGAGACTTTCACTTCAAGCAACAGCATAAACGTGTCGTTGCTGTGGTGAAGGTATTAAACAGTGTTTGTGTGGTCCTCCCTTCTTACCTTCTCTTCTTTGCTTCCTTCTCGTTGTCAGAGGAAGAGGAAGCAGAGCTCTTAGCTTTGGCTGCCTTCCTGTTGGAGAGAAAAGAAAGCAGTCTTAGTTCATTAATGGTGTGACGCACACAGTGAACTCCACCGTCAGCTCAGATTATCAGTCTGCTCACCCGTTCTCCTGCTCGGCTTCAGAATCTGAGCTGTCTGAAGAGGACGAAGATGATGATGATGAGGAGGAGGATGATGAAGAGGAGGAAGAAGATGAAGAGGAGCTGGAGCTGCTGCTCTTCATCTCTGCCTCCTTCCCGTTTACAGCGCTCTCGCTTCTGCCCGTTCGTTCGGGTGGCTGGCGGATGGCTGGCGGCGACCGCTTTCCGCTTTGACCCCGGTGCGGCTGCTTGCCGTCTGGTTGGCTGCTCCCCAGAGATCTTTGCGGGGTCACTTCAGAGCGGCGAGAATCCGACTGTGAGCCTCTCCCACCTGAGGGTGGAGCATGAGAAGAGTCTCTAGAAGCGCCCTGTGAGGCAGAGGGGCGGCTTTTCTGCTCCCTCCTCTCGTCCTGCTGATCTGCTCTCCTGTCCCTCTCTGATGGTCCTCTGCTGTCTTTCCTCTCTGGCGGCAGTGACTGTGAGGACGCAGAGGAAGAAGAGGAGCTGGAAGAAGATGATGACGAGGAAGAAGACCTGCGGGGTTGGGGAACATCCTTTGGCTGCAGGCTTTCTTTTTCCTTCTCCCTTTCTCGCTCCTGCTCGAGCTCCCTCCTCCTGACCCTCTCACGTTCTCTCTCCCTTTCTCTTTCACGTGAGAGCGAGCGACTTGTCCTTCTTCGCCGCTGTGGAGACGGAGACCGCCGAGGCCTGGGGGGGGGGGGAAAGATTTGACTTTACTCTGTTACTCTGCACAGTCAGCATGGCAGAAATCATCATTGGATCGCCGCCCACAATACACACAATGATGTCAGATTATAAACTTCCATCTGAAGTAAACTAAGTTTTTATTTATAATGACACGTTAGTACATACAAGAGTTCAGAACCCTAATTAATATTAGAGGGGGCTGATCTGAAGTTCATACATCAGGACAGGACCGAGGTGTTTTTAGGCCAGCAGACAGAGGTAATCTCTCCAGCGTGGTCTGGGTCTGCCCCAGGGCCTTCGTCTGACAGGACATGCCTAAAACACCTCGCCCAGGAGACATCCTCACTTACACTTAGCTGTGAACTGCTGCAACGCGAGCTGGAGGTGAGCTGAAGCCAGCCTAACAGCATCATCTGCAAAAACCAGAGTTGAGAATCTGAGGCCAAACTGGAGGCCTCCTGCCAGCTGGCTACGCCCACATGGCAATCCAGAGACACCACCCAAGATGTGACTTTGTAGAGGCATGTCAACCAGGACAGCCCTGCAACATCCAGAGCTTTCAGGAACTCAGGGGAAAACTTTACCCACCCCAGAGGACCAGAAACCAAGGAGTTGTTAGCTGCCTCAGTGACCTCACCCCAGGCTAACCAAGTCCAACAGGACTGCATTAGCTTGATGGATCTCTCCACCTCCAGTGGCCACCATCTGGTATTGTGGATTACTACCGCAACAGGGAACAACCATCATCGCAGCTCCTGCAGCACCCACCCTTGAAGAGCTCATAGACCCAGGCCTCTGCCTCGTGTTTCCGACACACCCTCACTTAAAGGTTTAGGTGTGCCAGCTCTGTCCACCCCCCCCCCAACACCTGATCACCAGCACTGCAAACTGACTAATATTAGGAAAGAAGACGACCGAAAGAAACATTAGTTTCACATTAGTGATCTGTGTTTTCCAAAGATTAGTGCATCTTTGGAAAACACAGACTCAGAATGTCACAACTATTCAGAGACATGCAGCTGCCATCACATGTCCACAGCTTAAGCATTTGATATCTGTTCGATTGTGAATGAGTTTGATATTTGCACATCATTGCATTCTGTTTTAATTACATTTTATTCAGCGTCCCAACTATTGGGGAGCTGTGGTTGTAAATTTGCCCCCTAAATATTCATCATGTGATCTGTTACCTACTCAAGATTTACTTCGTACAATTTTCCCTTCTGTTGCTGACGACTGGAACTCTTAGGATTTGGTGCGTGCTGTAGCCGTGTACTGCTCTTAGACAAGCTCAAGCACAGTCACAGAAAAAAATACAATAAAACATAAGATGACGTCCCTGTGAGGCTGTTCATTAACGTGAGAGAATATGGATGTTGCCTCATGACAACGCTGCCCTGCAGACCCTGCACACTTACATGTCGGCTTGTCTCTTACCTGTTGGGGGGGCTTCGTCTTCTTAGACCTCTTGAAGTGGACCTGCTACGTCTCCTTGGACTTCTGGACCTGGTCCTCCTGATGACCCTATCCCGCTCCCTCTCCCGGTCTCTGTCCCTCTGCCTCTGCCTGTCCCTGTCTGACCAGGCTGGAGGAGGTGGAGAAACTCTTCTGGACCGGGCTGGGGGGTCCTGATACTGCCTGGGTGGAGTGCGACGGGGGGGTGAGACAGTAGCTTTCCTCTGGGGTGGAGAGCGTGACCTCCGGGCAAAGGGGCTAGACCTTGTGGCTCCCCTGGTTGTGTCTTTGTCCCTCCCTCTCTCCTTTTCCCCAGCCTTTACCTCTGCTCTCCCCCTCCCACCATCAGCCTCAGAGGGAGAATATCTCCTGCCTGCTCTGGTGCCTGCTCTGCTGGGTGGGGAAGGAGGTGGGCTGGGACTGTCCATCTGTGTGGGGCTGTAGCGTTCCTGGCCTTTGGTGCGGCGTGAGCACTCCTCTGTCGGAGCTCTTTGAGGCAGTCTTTCCCTCTCGGGTGCATCTCTTCCCCCTGCTCCTCCTCCTCGCTCCCTCTGGGAGCTTTTGGGTGTGTCGCGCTCAGAGGCCGAGCTTTGCTGTTTACCGTTGGCTAAATGTCTCTGGACTGCAATCCCGATGGCGGACAGTGCAGCTTTTCCTAGGCTGTCCTTCTCCCTCTGTGGGGATCCAGTCTTTTTTGACTTGCCTTCATCTTCAGAGGATGAGGACGAGGAGGAGGAGGAAGATGATGAAGAAGATGAGGAGCTATCACTGTCACTGTCGCTGCTGCTATTGCTGCCGCTACTACTACTGCTGCTGCTGCTGCTGCTGCTCTCCCGTTTCTCAGCAGGCTTCTCCCTCGCCTCCGGTCTTTCACTCACCGCCTTCTCGGCAGGCCTTGATTCATCTCGCCTGATTTCTGAGGACAATCGAACCTCGTCCCGCTTCCTCTTGCCTTCCTGGACTCTGTCTTCTTCCCTCTGCTTGTTCAGATGCCGGTCCTTCTCCTTGTTGCTCTCTCTGTCTGTTTCTCCTCTCCTGTCGTTCTCCTTTTCCCTCTGACGTCCATTGGTGACAGGTGAGTGGGAAGCAGGTGACAAGGAGCCACGGGATGGTTGTCCGTCCCTCTTCCTGTCATTTCTCTGCTGGCGAGGAGGCGTCTCTCTCGCAAGTCTCCTTGCATCCTTCCTGTTGTCCCTTTCGTTTGGCACTGCTGACTGCAGATCATTAGTTCTGCGCTCCCTCTCTCTACTCCTCTCCCTCCTTGTTCTCTCTTTTTCAGGGGGAGGCGAAGGCGTGGAGGAGGAGTCATGTCTTGACTTTTTGTCCAGTTTAATTCCGTCTTTGCTCCTTTCCATCCTGGTTTCCTGTTTCAGAGGGGAAGGGGAAGGGGATGAGGAGGAGTCATGTCTTGTCCTCTGAGGGATGCTCTCCTTTCCTTTGTCCCGCTGTTCTCTGCTCCTTGAACGCCTCCCTCTCTCCATCTCTGGACTTGCTGTTCTTCCCCTCTCCATGTCTCTGCTTCTGGAGCGCTTACTTCTCTCCCCCTCATTTTCTCTGCTCCTCGATCGTCTCCCCCTTTCCATCTCTCGACTCCTCGATCTCCTTACCCTCTCCGTGTCTCTTATTCTTAAATGCTGCCCTCTGTTCCTCTCCATGTCCCGACTCCTCGATCGTCTCCCCCTCTCCATGTCCCGACTCCTCGATCGTCTCCCCCTCTGTATGTCTCTGCTTCTGGAGTGCCTATTTCTCTCCTTCTCCTTGCTTCTTGAACGTCGTGATCTTTCCCTCTCATTTTCTAAGCTTCTTGAGCGCCTCCTCTTCTCCATGATCTCTACACTCCTCGAGCGCCTCCTCTTGTCCATCTCTACACTCCTCGAGCGCCTCCTCTTGTCCATCTCTACACTCCTCGAGCGCCTCCTCTTCTCCATGATCTCCACACTCCTCGAGCGCCTCCTCTTCTCCATGATCTCCACACTCTGGGAACGCCTTCTTTTCTCCACTTCTCTGCTTCTTGAGCGCCTCCCTTTCTCACTCTCCTTCTGCTTGCTCCTGGACCTCCTTCCTCTCTCTGTGGCTTTTGCCAGCTGTGGTGGGGGAGAAGGGGATGAGTAGTTGCGTCTCCTGGAGGTCCTCTCCATCTCGCTTGGTCGCTCTTTTTCCCTCTGAAGATTGGGCCTCTTCTAGATGACATGAAATAGCGTTTCCGTCACTTTAAGGTGTCGATCAATATTTAAATAGTATTAGTGACCACACACGCTCAGCCTTACCCGTTCGCCCTGTTCTGGGCTCTGCTCCTCATGGCCTCGTCTCCTCCTGTCTGGAGAACTGCCTTTTCTACCTTCAACAACGTTTCTTCCAGTCTGGTCCTGTTGGCGTGATCTTGGTGGCGCCGGTGATGGGCTGCTGCTAATGTAAGGGGGGAGGGGATTTAATAATTAACAATTTGATCCAAAATGTCAAAGCTGTTTTTAAAGTTAAGGGATTCACTGATGTATTGCTTTGTCTGTAAAGCTTTCTATCCAGTTTACTGTGGCAAAAAAAGCCTTCACATCCTCACATTTCTGAGAAACTATAAGCAAAAAACGTGATCTCCCCCCATCTGTTCCTTTTATCCGTTTTTCAGTCTGTAGTCATGTAGAACAATACTTCGTGATGATCCATGAAGCAGAATCAAGTGAAAAGGAAAAGAGATCATGACCTTATGACTAGGAATTAAAAACATGAATGTCACATATTGGGTCGAGGTCAGAGTGACATGAAACAAAGCTATTCCTTGTTGGTTAGATCCAGTAGGACACGATTTTACCAAATACAATAACGAAGCTTTTGTTTTTCTCAAAAGACAAAAACGAAGATAAAATGAGAAAAAACCCCTCAAATGATACAGTAGGGAAGATAAGTGGTGTCACACTGAGTACGAACGGCACTGTAAGGTTAATTATGAACAGCCAGTTCCTCAAAGCTGGCCCTGCATGTCTCCTGTTTGATGTCATACCTGTGAGCAGAGCTGGAGGAAGCGCTCCTGCCTCGTCCTGGCTTTGCTTTTGGAGGACTCGCGCTTTCACTCTTTCTTCTGTTTTTCTTCGACACCATCTCTTTTTCTTCTGACGAACTTTAAAGAGGGCGAAGGGAAAAGTTAGACAACGCTGTTTAAACAGCGACAAAATCAAACGCTGCCGATTGGCTGTCAAGTACAAGAGTCTGATAAACACCTACCTGTCTTCTTCCTCGTCTGACACCTCTCTGAAAAACAGATTTTCAGGTTAACAGTGACAGTCTGTATGATATAAATGAATACGAATGAAAAAAATAAATGGTGGTGTATAGGGCTGTCACGATTACGTTGACTATTAAAATCGTCGAAGACTGATTTAACTGATGTCGTTTGAAGCTTTGTAAGATCACAAAAGACGCAGGAATAAGTAGCAGGATTTAAGAGTGTAATAACGGACTGAAACAGAAGATGGCAGCACTGCATGTACAAGGATGCCAGCTGCCGTTAAACCCCGAAGAAGAAGAAGCAGCTGTGTCCCAGAATTCATAGCGCGGCCCAGCTTAGTTTCCAACAATGGCGGCAGCTAGTTAGTTTTAATATTACTCTTATTATTCTTTCTGGGTCACAAAATAAACGTTTAACATATTTTCAGGCGAGAATGTAGCTGTGTAAACCTCAAATATCTGCTCAGTTTATCAGGACACCACATATTTTCAAAAGCGCTCCGACGTTTTCGGAGACGTCTGTTACCCACTAGCTCGATAGCTAGCCGGGGGCTAGGTCACTAGCGCCGTGAGAACACCGGACTCCCGGCAAATCGTTTTCAAACCCACCGCCGTCTTTCGCTACTCAGGTTAAACATGATATATGAGTCACTTAGATAACTTAAAATGTTATTGTTTGGCTTTTTTAGTATTTTATTTGTTCCTGAGTAAATCGGTTTGGCTGAGATTAAAGTTATAGTTTTTACACAGCTGAATAAACGTCAAGCAGACAGCTGATTATCAGAAGTGTGAGATGCTGGAGAATATACTCCGGTGTCCTGTTATATTTTAGATAGCAAGGAGTTTATTAAACTTTACCGAAACAATCTGCAAATTTCATTAAAATTGAATAAACTATCATCTTGTCTTTATTTTTAGTTAGCACCTTAAAAGCTTAAAGCTGTAAGCTAATGATAGTTATATAAGAGCAGATGCTGCTGGTGCAATAAGCTGTAGTTTTACGTCCAGTGGATGATGATCTGATTAGTCGACTAATCGCATAAATAATCGGTGACTAGTCGACTATCAAAATAATCGTTTGTGGCAGCCCCAGTGGTGTAATACCGTTTCTTCTTCTTCTTTTTAGATTTCTTCTTCTCTCTGCGAGGTGATGGGGAGGGACTCTCTGAGCTGCTTGGAGAAGAAATAAAACCATCAGACCACCGCTCAGCAGCCAAAACCTTTTCTGCTTTCCCCTCATTTATCGTCTCACCTGTCTCTGCTCTTGTTTTTCTTTTTCTTCTTGCGACTGCGCTTCTTTGGAGGAGAATCTGATTCATCTGAATCTTCCAGCAACCTTAGAGAGAAAAAAAACCAAAAAACAAACAAACCAGACTCTAAATAATAATCAAAACATTAATTAATAATTAATTTGATGTGCACTCAGGCTCTGAAGGTGTTTTTATGTCCTCCTCACGTGTATTTCTGTTGCTGTTGCCTCTCCCTCTCCAGTCGTTCCTGCTCCCTCTTTTCCTTCTCTTTCTCCTTGCGGTCAGCGTGGAAGGATGATCCGTCCACGTAATCGCTGGCGATGCCAAAAGCAGCGCGAAGGCGGTCATTCTTCTGCTGGTTGGCTGCAGCGAGGGCATGCGTCTCTGTCACCCTGAGAAGAAACAGTAAAAACCCAACAACACGCTCTGAAGGATTAGAAGTTTCTGTCATGCTGTTTTCCAGAGTTTAGGCACCTGGGTAGCACGTGCAGACCAAGCTTCCTGTAAATTCTGCAAATAATGAGCTGGTGCCCCTGAACATCACACTGTAGCTCTAATATTAAGACATGGCAGGATTTTACAAATGTAATTAACTGGACGTTCTTTTAAATTAATGGACACAAGACAATTTTAGCCTTATTCCTTCCGCTGAAACCCTCTTGCTGTCAAATGAGCTCACGGTAAGTAAAAGAAATAACAAACTGACAGGTGTGATTATCCTCCGTGCAAACTGTACATGAGGTCAGCAAGTACGAGGCCGGGTGCTGGTTTATAGAAAAATATGTTTCTTGAAACCAATAAAAGAAAACAGGCAACCAAAGTTGCTTCAAGGAATCAATTTGTGATTTCTTTTGTTATTAATGAGGACATAAATGCTTACGTTGGTCTCTCGGTGGAGGCGGGTGCAGGCTCCTCCTTCTCCTGCAGCATCATGCGGAAACTGTTCACCTTCTCCTCGATCTCCTCAGCAGAATACCTGAGCGTTCACACAAAGAAGATTTAGCAATATGCAGACGTCGGTGTAACAGCACGCTGCACTACCAGTACTTTCTTCCTCCCACTGAAGCAATCTGGGTGGATTGACTACATATTTCTAAAGACACGGTTCAATATTTTTGTGAGAGAGAGAAAAAAAAAAACTCAGTTAAGAATAAGCTGGAAATCCTCACGATTCAAGAAGCAGAGACCTTCAAACACACAGCAGCTTAGATAAAGAGATTCATTTTGAGTTCAATAACCATATTTACCCTTGCTCCTCCATCATGTCCTGCAGCTCGGCACACTTCACCTCCAGCTGCCTCTTCCGCTGGTGCTCCAGGATGTCGGCATTGGGCTGCCTGTTGAGCTGGCTCTCCAGCCTCTCCCGGTCCTTCTCATCCCGCTCGCCGCCACGCTCGTCCCGCGGCCGCTTGACCCGCAGACTCGATAGGTTGCGCTGCACGTAGCCATTGGTGCCACTCCCGCGCGGAGTCGTCAGGCCAATCCCATTGTACATGGCTCTGAAGACGTGAAGCGGTGGTTAAACATCAGATATCAGCTGCAGTACGACGTAATAAACATAAGTAGAAAAAACACAAACAACAATCAGGATCATTGAAAGGACCTGATATGCTGGAGAGGTCCAAGTGAACACTGAATAACAAATATGGAGCTCAGGAAAGGAGACGACCTGAAGATTAAAAAGAAAAAAAAAAAGACTCACTGCAATAGGGGTGGGCGATAGAAACGATATAAATTTGGCCAACGACAGAGATTTTGACTATACCGCTCTATCGCGATAGCGCATGTTGATGATGTCATCAAGCTGCGCCTGTTTTGGTCGAAAGCATCGCAGCGGCTACAACCATTATCATCTGCAAATTATGGCGGGCGACAGTCATAGCAAAGAGATGAAGCACTTTTGAAATATGGGGAAAGCCAAAAACTGCGCTTCCTCCACTTCCGTAACATTGATTCATTAATGTTGAATTCTCTCGCAGCTGTTCTGTTCCCATGTTGTTGCAGTATATTAATAACTAACCTCGTATTGTGGATGAATAATCTCAGTTGTTCTCCTGACTGAAGTTTGGCCCGTGTACAGCATCCTGCTATGCGATTGCATTTGTCCCTGACCACCAGAATCCCTCACGTTAACTTTTATCGAGTGGAAAAAAAGTTGGCGTTCATCCTCCAGCTTCACTGTGCTAATGTTATGCTAACATAGCTGTGTCGCTAGCAATCACGTAGCACAACATTATATACCAGGTAGTCCAACTTCAGTAACCCTGCAAACGCCACTGCTGTTTAGTTTTCTGTCTTCATTTATGTTGGAAGTGGTAGCAGAGCTGTACGTTTGAATTAGTTTCAAAAATCTCTCAGTCAGAACATGGTATGAAATGTTTAGGTGGAAACTAGCGAGCTAACTTCCTGTTAACTTCTAACTCCGTTAAATTTAATAAATTCTGTTTTCATGGATGCCTGGATGTTAAACTTAATTGTTACACCGATAAAGCAGCAACGCTGATGATTTTATTAAAGATGAAAGAATTTAGACCGTTTTTAACTCTTAGTGTTCGTTTGACTTTGGGACCTGAAGCAGACGGAGTTTTGGACCCAGATTACTCTGAAGCTCCTCACTACGGCAGCCGTAATGCTCTGACAATCCATCAAGCAGTGCGGCTTACCAAAGTTGTACTAAAACATTTTTTAACAGATTTCTGCAGCCAAAATCGGTTCGAGGTCAGTAAGCACAACCAGAATTCATACATAAGGCACACTCTCGATTTTTGAGAAAATTAAAGGATTTTAAGTGTGCCTTATAGTGTGGAAAACACGCTATACAGAAGAAAAGAATATATCGCGATATATATCGTTACCACACATGCTTCAAATTATATCGCGATATGAATTTTAGGCTATATTGCCCAGCTCTACACTGCAACACTAATGTGAATGAGTGTCTCAAAAAGCCACCTGGTGTTTTCCCTGCATCTGAAAAGTCAGTGTTAGAACCTACAATATCTAAAAATAAATGATTTAAACTTTGAAGCGCGTGTATGTAGACTCTATGCACACCGACCAATACAAATGCAAATAGATCAAATGCTGATTGGTTAAAAAGTGGGTTGGAACAGGGAAGGGAGCAGCAGTGGAGTCCCCACAAATGACAGAAGACCAACAAATATACAAAGAAACACAAACAGTGGCAGGAGAGGACACCGTTTATTGTTCTTAGCACTTGGTTTCATTTCAGCTCTTTGAATGTTGGACCTCTGCTCTTCTTCACGGGTCACTAATGGACCAACAGCAGCACAAACAAGACAATGTGCAGACTACTGTCTGCAAAGCTGTCTGAGGACCACCACACTGGCATGTTTGAGCCATTACCTCTCACAATTTCAACAGAACAGGGTTCACCATGTCATCTACTATTAGGAAGGTTAGTTGGGCCGATCACTGGCTGCTCTGTATACAGACTGTACAGTCAAGATACTGATCTGCAAGTTGCTCTCTAATGCATTTGGAGCCTGAATGTATAGAAAGCACTATGATATGACTGCTGTATAAAGTGCTTTGAGTGCTCATGTAGAGAAGAAAAGAGCTTTAAAAGAACTTTAGTGTGTGTCATGTCATTTCCATGTTCTGGCTTTGTTGTAATGCGCTTGAAGGACATGTTTAACGTTTTTAAATTGTTCTTTGTCCTTAAATAAAAGTCTGCAAAAGCAATTAAGGGTAAATATAAAATGTTAAAAATCAAAAGAATAAATATTTTAAAAATGTGTCTGGAATAAAGTACTGTAGAAAAAGTAAAGATCAAAGTAAAACCAAATTAAATTAAAAATAATAGTAATTGTAGAATTACATTTAAAAAACATCTAAAAATACTTCAAACTAAATAAAAAAAATACAACAATATTTAGGTAAAATAGAAACACTAGTATGCGGCTTAAAATAAATAGATAAAAATAAAATAATAAATAAATAAATAAAATGGTAGGAGTAGAAAAACAATTATGCCGACAGCTCTCTGATCCTGAACAGCAGGATGTGGTTACGGTTCGACAACTATAACTTTTCTCACAGTCTCGCTTTCGCTGCTAATAACCAAATATTCCGACGCAATGGTAGACGTTAAAAACTGGCAGTGATTATTAGTCCTACCTGTTTCAAGCCTCAGACTGTCACAGGTGTATCATTAAATCAGTCTCTCGCACTCTTTTTGTTTTTTGTTGACACGGGTTTGTTTGAAGCTTCGGATCACCGAAGGCTGGAGCAGCCTCTGAGCCGGGTAGCACACGCTGTGTGGGTCGGTGTGCGTCTCCGCTCGTGTTTAACGTGAATTCTTCTTCATTTGATCTGAATTTATTACCGCTAACAGTAATTTTTGGCGCACTAACACGTGCGCCATAACAGGCCTGCTGTTGCGCCTGATTGTTAAATAAACTCATTTATGATAACTAACGCCAACAGAACCGAAGGCACACGCAGATTATATTTATATATAAAAAAATAGAGTATATGCAGCTTCTCTGACATTTGGTTTCCTTACCAACTGGCGAATTTAACGCCATGTTTCTAAAGGCCTCTCAACACACAGCGAAGCTAATATAGCTAACGTATTTGATACGTACCAGCTTGTTCTCCGGGCGGGGGCGAAGAGAAAACGGCGTCTGAGATAATTTGGCGGTTAATAAGGTCCCTTACAATCACACGATCACAGAAATTAGATTATAATAACAGTGTCTTTAAAACTATGCAAAGATAAAGAAACGCTGCTAGCTCCGTTTGCTTTCAGATAGCTCCTCTGGTCTCCAACCGCAGGAAGAACGAGACTCCCAGTGACGTCAGACGCACGCAGGCGCGGATGAAGACTGATGCGTTCAGGTTCTGAAAGACAGAACCATATTCACAAAAACTACACCGTTCTGTCGTTAACTATTATATTGAGCTTACTAAGCTACATGTTAAACTCTCTGAATTCCATAAACAGGTCCTTCTTTATTGGAAAATGTTATTTAAACATAATTTCACTCCACATAATAGCCCAATTTGGAACAATAGATATATACTGATGAACAGAAAATCTATTTTTATTCAAGATTGGTTGTCAAAAGGTGTTTGGGCAATTGCCCATTTTGTAGATGAGGAAGGACATGTTCTAGGACATCAAGATTTTTGCCAAAAGTTTAATATCCAATGTTCTAAAAGTAAATTTAATCGGGTTATAAAATCCATTCCATTGTCACTTAAAAACATAGTTGTAAATGATATAATATATTCTGACATCTCCCCCAAGTTAAGGCAATTATATATAGATGGTATTCGATTTTGTGATGTTAAATGCAACAATAAGTTTCTTAGATCTTCATTAAGGAGTCTTTATTCTCCAAATTTACTTAGACGTAATTACATATTAAAAGATTTCCAAAGGGAAGAAATTGAAAAAATAAGAACTGATTATATCACCTTCCCTATCCCTCCTAAAGGGAAAGAAGTCCAATTTAAAATCTTGAATAAAATTTACCCGACAAATAGACTCCTTGGTGATAGATTCAAAATAGAAACGGGTAATTGTGTATTTTGTGAAACAGAAGAGGAGGATTTGGACCATCTATTCTTTTTGTGCAATTTTATACAAATATTTTGGTTGGATTTTCATACCTGGCTTTATTCCAGTGGGATTCAAATTACCCCATTTACCTTAAATATGATAATGTTTGGAGTGTTTTTGAAAGAAAAGAAAGCTAATTATGGTGTTAATGTGTTATTAATCTTGTGCAAGCAATTTATACATAAATGTCGTTTTTTTAAGACCAAACCAACACTAGCTCACTGGAAAAACGACTTAAACCTGTTGGTTAAATCTTTGACCTTAGTTAAAAAGAAAAAGGCTGCTCTTTTTGTTTCCTTTGTGGAAGATTTTGATTTAGTGAGTTAATAATCTGTTAAATTATGTGACCCCATCTTTATATTTTCTTTTTCCTATGTATGAAAATTGCTAATATGTAAGGAATGTTTATTTTCTGAATGTGTAATATATGGTGCATTTTGTTTGTATATTAATATTACTAATAAAAAAAACTTATATTGAGCATTAAAGCATTAAACATCCCCAATACACGAAAGCCTGGAACAGCCCGTTTGCAAAGTCCGAGTCTCTGATCCTATGAGTATCATCCAGTAGGCACTGCATAGCTTGGATGGACTTATCCAGCTTTATAGTCCTCAGAATGTCGATCCTGCTCCCTCTTAAGGCGTGCTTGCCTGGGTGGCCTTGTAGGTCAGGTGCAATCCTTCAGATACATCCGTCATCATCCGTGTCGATAAAATCCAAATTGGAAGGGAGCCAAATCCTTGGAAGTTGCAATCCAGCAGGAAACAGACAAATGCTTTGACGTTATGATCCAACAAAAAAATAAGCAGAAAAAAGCCCCAAAAATATATAAATGCAATTTGTGAGTCCACAGTATTGCACTTTATCCGCTGGCGGTTTTTGTTTTTGTTGTTTTTTTTGCTGTAATTTTAAGCTGTGAATTCCCAATCCCAGATCTTCTGATACTGAAACTAGAGGAAGAACATTTTATTCCGTCTGCACGGGGTGTTTATGCGTTTCTTCTTCTATCTCCTCCCCTCCTTTATCTGCACGAGACATCTATGACAGCTACATCAGTCCATGCTGCTCTCTCTCTACAGCCTTTCAAATACATGATTTAAAGCAAAGTTCAGTCACTTTCATTATTCGTCACAAATGAATAGACTTTACTTTTCATTCAGTCTTAATGTTGTTGTAGGATGATTCTAACATGATCTCTTTTTAACTCAGGAATACTTTTTCTCTGCATGACTCGACGTTTGTGACTCACAGTATACTCAGTATCACTTGTTTTGTTCAGAATCATGCATGATGATGGGCCAGAGTCACATTTCACTCTTTTGCACACACACTCTGTCCACTGTGCTCTCTCTCTCTGTCTCTCACACACACACTGAGTCATCACAGTCATAACAATGCTCCTGGAATCTGGGTGGAAAAAAATCAGGCATGTCAAAAACTGAAATTTGTGATTGTAAGGGATGTTGTTACGCTAAGTTTTCATTCATTAGATTGATCAGAATTATACTTGATTATTTTCTGATTATAATTATAAATCATTAACTGTTTCAAAACCACATACTCTGTTTAACACTCTGTGTGTCTTTAACCATAAAGAGATGGATGTTAACTCCTTTTACTCCACTTGTGGGTAAAGATGAGCCTGGGGTGTCAAATCTCTTTGACATTATTTATATAAAGATCAGAAAATGAGTTTATTTTATGAAATATTTTCAAAAATATGAAGAGAAATGTATTGAGAACATAATTTCCAATAGACCTAACTAGGCTTGTGTCCTTTGAGTGCCAAAAACAGAAGACAAGCTGCATCTCTCTCCTGTTTAAAACGTTATACAGTTCTGTTGTTTCCCCTTCCTTCTGTCTTAACACAAGGCTGGAATAAATTATTTTTATGTTGTCTATGTCACATGTTAAGAGGATGAAGGAGGACAGTGATGAGGTGTCCTGAGTTGTGCAATAGACATGAGGTTCAAGGTGGGGGAGATTACGGGGTTATGGACTATTATGTTTGCAGACAACATTGTGATTTATTGTGAAAGTGTGAATGAGAGAGACGGGTGTGAGAGTAGCATGATCTGAAATCCCCGTCTTGGCCTTGTTCCTACATCATCATAACGATGGTGGTCAGGGAACCAGCGTCACAACTGACCAGTGATGTTGTCTGCGCGTGCAGTTGGCATTAAAAATAACCAAAAATTGGCTAACACTAAACCAGACTTGATAATATATTTGTTCTATTGTATAAATTGTATGAAAACACTTGGACTGCAGACCATTTGTTCCAGAGGAAAGTTTTATATAAACAAAGGAATTAAAATGATAATGTAGGTACAACACCGAGGAGTAGACACAGAAGTCCCCTCTTGACCACAGCAGAGGATGTGAAGAAGCTGGATTATCACGTGAAGAAACAAAGCAAGACCTTTCTGTAAGGAACCAGTTTCCTTTCATTTTACATACGAATTTCTTTTTAATTTATAAAATCTCCCCCAAAATAGTAGTTTCCATTAACCTAATAACGTTTGTCCCAGACGACCGAGAGGGATTTGGAATTTAAAAATGATCCTTATCCTGTAGAGGGGGCTGTTTAAGCTGCACATACTTCATTACAAACTTTAAACTGTAATATAATGCAATAAAAAAAAACGTGTATTTTCTCAGCAGAAAGTGTCAGTAAAGCTCAAAAATGAGCACACCTTTCATTTTAATGGTGACATCATTTCTGTAATAAAAGTAAAGACAATCTTATAGAAGTTTTTAATATTTTCTCAAAGTTTTCTGTCTTTTTTCCTCTTTAAAAATGGGATTTAACTTTATTCTTAAAATGCAAAATTAAAATAAGCTCCTGTAATACTTCTTTTTTCTTAATGTGTTCAGCTGTTGTTAATTTAAAATGAATTTAAAATGCTGCGTTTCATTTTAAATTCTATTATTTGTTGTTAAATTTGAAATGGTGTACTGTTTTAAATGCTCTATCATTAAGTAACCTAATATTTTAATTTAAAAGTATACTTTAACTGTCTTTAATTTTTATATCAGGTTGCACCCTATTAATTATTATTAAGTAAGTAAGTACAATTTTATTTATATAGCAAAAAATCACAAAGTGCTTCACAAGGTATAAAACACAAACAGACAAAAGTTAACAAAATGCAATTCTAAAAAGACGTGTTTTTAGTTGCTTTTTTAAAAGTGACCACTGAGTCCGCAGATCTTAAGTTCTGAGGAAGAGAGTCCACAGTGGCAAAAGCTGCGTCTCCCTTGGTTTTCAGCCTTGTGTGCTGAATAACAAGTAGGCCCTGATCACAAGACCTCAGGGACCTGCTAGGGACGTGGGACTGTAAAAGTTCAGTGATGTAGGCTGGTGCTTGTCCTTGAAGAGCTTTAAATGTCAGAACCAGTATCTTAAAATGGACTCTGAATTCAACGGGGAGCCAGTGCAGCTGTATAAGCAACGGTGTTACATGAGAGTACTTACATGTTTTAGTCAGAAGCCTTGCTGCAGCACTTTGGACAATCTGCAGACGCTCCAGGGAGTTTTTGTTTAGACATGTAAACAGTGAATTACAGTAGTTCAATCGTGATGAAATGAATGCATGAATAACAATCTCCAGTTCAGTATGAGATACTATGGGGCTCAGTTTAGAAATGTTTCTTAAATGATAGAAGCAGGACCAAACCAGAGATTTGACGTGGACATCCAGGGTAAGAGCAGAATCAAAGGTTACCCCGAGGTTCCTGATGGACGATTTCACAAATGTTGAAAGAGGACCAAGAGCATTCATTATGTTAGGTACGTGTCTGTCTGGAGCACATACAAGGACTTCAGTCCTTTCTTCATTAAGTTGGAGGAAGTTGTCGGCCATCCAACCTGTGATGGATTCTAAGCACACATTTAGAATCTGCAGCTTAGAAACATCTTCAGGTTTAAAAGACGCAGGATGTCGTCTGCGTAGCAGTGATAGCAAATGTCCTCAAAGGGGCTCAAAATATGCTGGAGAGGAAGTAGATCTATTAAAAACAATAAAGGCCCCAGCACAGAACCTTGTGGCACACCATAGGACAGGGACGTGGAAGATGACCTGTACTTAGAGACCGCCACAGAAAAGTATTGTTCATAGAGATACGAGGAGAACCACTCTAAGGCAGACCCAGATACACTGACCCAGTATTTCAGCCTTTCAAGCAAAATGTGATGGTCAACGGTGTCAAAGGCTGAGGTCCAACATCAGGAGTACAGAACACTTCCCTGCGTCAGAATGTCACTGGAAACTCTAAGAAGGGCTGTCTCAGTAGAATGAGCTTTAAAGCTTATTTAAAGAATAATAAATCATTTTTGATTATATTTATGACTGTGAATAAAAGATTATGTGAAAAAAAGATGTTTTCGAAAGGTTGTAATCTGCGGGCGGGGAAGCAAGGAGCGGCACTGATTTTGAACTTTGGAGAAGGCTTGGTTTTGACGGATTGGATTACGGATTTTGGCGGTTGGCATAAACTGGTGTGTGACTGAACAGGAATGGCAACTCAGGTAGAAGACGATGATGACATGGATTTAGGAGATTGGACACCGGTTAGTGGGAAAGGGGCGAGGAGAGGGAGAAGAGGTAGGGAGGATGAAAGTGTCATAGGAACTCAGGGCAGCAAACGAAGTTTGGAGGGGAATAGTTCGGATGATGGGAGTGTTATCCGGAAAAGGAGTGTCAGAGAAGAGTTTAAAATAATATTAAAATTTAGGCTGAAGGGGTGCAACTTAGCCCAATAGTTTTGTCAAGAGAGCTGAAAAAGAAGTTTGGAGAGGTAATGTTAGCCAAAGTACTTAGAGATGGGAATTTGTTGATAATCATTAAGAAGGAAGAACAGAAAAACAAAGTGTTGCATCCTGAGAGCATCTGCAGAAAGACAGCGAGAGAGAGAGAGAGGTGTTGGGGGAGTGTAAAGTGGTGCGAGGGGTAATCACGGGCATTCCAATAGAAGAAGATTTAGAAAAAATTAGACGTAGTATTTCTGGCAGTGAGGTCAGCGGGATCAAAAGACTGATGAGAACAGTTGATGGGGAAAGAGTTGACCAGGTGACTGTAATGCTGGAGTTCCAAGAACCAGTACTTCCTCCTGGGAGAGTTAAAGTAGGGTGCATGAGGTTTCCTGTACGGCCGTACGTTCCCCCTCCCCTCAGGTGTTATAAACGCCAGAGGTATGGGCACGTCGCAGCAGTGTGCAAGGGGAAGCAGAGGTGCCCAAAATGTGGGGGTGAACACAGGTGAATGTGACAGTGTACAGGATAAATGTTGTAACTATGATGGGCAGCACAGCGTGACATACGGGGGTGTGCAGTTAGGAGGGCAGCTGTGGAAATAGAGCAAGTTAAAGCAGTACAAAACATAAGTTATGCTGAAGCGGTCAAGAAATAACAAAGGCAACAGATGGGAAAGGACCGGTTCAACAAGGCTGACCGACAACAGATTGATGAAACCCGTCCAGCCATCACAGTGGAGAGGATGATTTTGTCCATTGCATATGCAATAAATTGTACAGACCAAGTTAAACACAAAACAGAGAAGATTAAAATAATTGTTAGAGGGGCTGAGACATGTTTGGTGTAAAAGCTGTTTCCTGGGAGCAAGTTCATGAGAGACTGGGGGGAGATGAGAAGGCAGGAGGACCAGGAGAGAGGACAGTCTGTTAGTTATACAGTGGAATGCTATTAGTTTAATAAGAGATGGACAAGAATTTCAGGGGTTTATTAAGAATCTTAGAAAGAAACCACATGCTATCTGTATTCAGGAAACTTGGCTCAGTCCAAATTTGGATTTTGTTATTAAAGGGTATTCGGAGGGATAGAAGGGAGGGCAGAGGTGGAGGGTGTGTTATATTTGTCAAACAAGGAGTTCAGTACAGAGTGGTGGGAGAGTACACAGCTGGAGTATATTGTAGTTGAAACTTGGACAAAAACTGGAAGCATAAAGGTAGTAAATTTTTATAACCCATGTAAAAGACTGTCACTGGAAGTAATGGAAGAACTTGGGGGGCACTTAGGGGGGAAAGTAATTTGGTGTGGGGATTTCAATGCTCATAGCACATTATGGGGAGGGTACAATGATCAAAATGGAGCCGTAATTGAAGAATTAATGGAAGTTTAAAACTTGGTTTGCCTAAATGATGGAAGCAGTACAAGGGTCAACAGTAGGGATGGGACAGAGTCATCAATTGATCTCACATTCGTGTCGGATTCTTTGTTCATGGCAGGCAGTTAAAGAGACAACGGTGGGGAGTGACCATTATCCGGTACAGACTGAGATAGCAATGAATGTGGAGAGGTATGATACAGGGGGTGTGCTCGAATGGTGTTTTGGATCTGCAGATTGGGAGACTTTTGAACAGGTTAGTGATTTGGAGATGCAGAAAATTGATATGAATGTTAATGTTGATGATCTAAATTCGTCTGTGTGTGGTGCACTTCTGGTAGTGGCGAACCAGACTGTAAAGCTGGAAGGAGGCAGAAACAGGAAGATTGTACCCTGGTGGACAAAGGAATGTGATGAAGCAATTAGGTGCAGGAATAAAGCTTTTAGGGTGTTAACAAGGAATCACAATTATCACAATTTCGTTGAATATAAAAAATCACAAGCTATTGTAAGAAGAACCATTAAAACTGCAAAGAGGGACCGTTGGAGGAGCTTTTGTAGTTCTGTGGGGAGAGAGACAGATATTGGTAAGGTGTGGTCAATGATCAGAAGGGTGAATGGCATTACAAGGAACTGTGGGTATCCAGTATTGAGTGAAGGGGAAGTCACAGCGGTGAAAGAAGAAGACAAGGCAGGTATGATGGCAAACACTGTTAAAATCCATAGCTCAAGTAATATTAGTGAAGAAGGTCAAAGGGGAAGAGAAATGACACCAGCAGAGAACAGGGAGACACTGCAGCAAGCTGACGACACGAATGTTTCAGAGTGGTTTTAGAAGAGGGAGGGGTGCAATGGATCCAGCGTTGTGTTTAGAACATGAGATAAGGAAGGCACAAGGGAGTAAGGAGAGTGTGCTGGCGGTCTTTTTTGATATAGAGAAAGCGTATGATATGATGTGGAGGGAAGGTCTATTAATTAAAATGAGGGAAATGGGTATAAATGGTCGAATGTTCAGATGGATTAAGGATTTTTTGGAAGGCCGATGAATCACAGTAAGGATTGGGAGGAGTTATTTGGAGAGTTTGCCAATAGAAAATGGAACGCCGCAAGGAAGCATAGTTAGCCCGCTATTGTTTTCACTGCTGATTAATGATGTGTTTAAGAACATAGAGGGTGGGATGGGGTTTTCACTTTTTGCAGATGATGGGGCGATGTGGGCACGAGGACGACGGTTAGAGTTTTTGGTGAAGAAAGTGCAGAACAGTGGTCATATAAATGGGGGTTTAAATTCTCAGTTGATAAGACTAAGTTGATGGTTTTTACAAGAAAAAGAGGTGGGGTTGACGTCAGGGTCAGATTATATGGACGGGAACTGGAAAGGGTAAAACAATTTAAATTTTGGGGGTTGTGGTTTGATGAAAGGGTGACATGGGCTGTACATATTCAGAAAATAATAGACAGATGCAAGAAAGTGTTGAATGTCATGAGGTGCTTAGTGGGAACTGACTGTGGGGCTGATAGGAAATCTTTAAAAGCTTTATATACTGGGTTGATTGGGTCAGTATTGGATTATGGGTGTATAGTATATAATTCTGCTGCCGGAACAAGTCTTCATAAGTTAGATAGTATCCAATATCAAGCGTTAAGACTTTGCTCAGGTGCATTCAAAACAACATCTGCAGCATCACTACAGGTAGAAATGGGGGAAATGCCATTACAAATAAGAAGAGAGCAACTGGCATTGAATTACTGGGCAAATTTACAAGGACATGGTCAGGATCATCCGACAAAAACTGTTTTCCAACCATGCTGGGAAAAAGAGAAAATGCAATTGAACAGTGGGACAGAAAGCAGCTGAACTTAATCTGGACAAGATCAACATGTCAAACAGTACCGTTGCCTACAATACCACCATGGATGCTCCCTGATGCAGTAGTAGTTCCTCAAGAGCAGAATACGACACAAAATGAAGGAAAGGTGGCAAAAGCAATGGGAGGAGGAGAGGAAAGGGTGATGGCTGTACAACATCCAAAGGAAAGTGGGGAAATGAGAAGTACTGGACGAAACAGGAGAGAGGAGACGATTCTCGACTGAGATTCGGACACACTGGCTTAAATAGCACATTATTTTTAATAGGTAAACACTGTGCAGGGGAGTGTGACTGCAGTAGGGAACAGGAAACAATAGAACATGTTTTATTGCATTGTCAGAAGTATGATATGGAAAGGAGACAACTGATCAAAAAGCTGGACGATATGAAAGTGAAGTTGGACTTGTTTGATTTATTTCGCGTGAGCTCTATAAGTGAAAGTTATCAGGCTGTATTTTTGTTTTTAAGGCAGACCCATTTGTTCGGGAGAATTTGAATATTTTATTTTATTTTATTTATTTATTTTTTATTTTTAAAAAAATAAAAAATTTTGTCATTTCGGTCCACACTCCACACCACGTGGTGGCGGTAATGCACCATTTTGCTGTTTGCCAACCGCCAATAAACCCTATACAGACGAAGAAGATGTTTTCGAAAGGCAAGGATTAATATTGGAACTCTATTACCCAGAGTGCCTCATGTGTGACGTAGGTTTTTCAGTTAAAAACATCCTGCCTCCTCGGCTCGACCGTTAGTGGCGCTGAAGCTAACGGGAGCGGAGGGTGCTGTCCTTCTGTTGGTCGTTTCTCCGAAAACTCATAAAAGAACTCCACATTAGAAAGTAGGCCGCTCAGTTTAGAGATAATGGCGGAAGGAGACAACAAAAGCGTGAACTTGATGGTAAGTATGAAGCATTTTTAAAACCCACTATGGCGAATTTAAGGGCTCGTGTTCGATGTATGCGTGTTTGCAGCAGGAGAGTTAGCCTCACCCGTCGCTGCTAATCTGACGGCGCTAACACTACTGTGGTGTTTAGAGATTTGTGTAAATAGTGTGAACTTTGCACATGGGGGCAGCTGAAAAGTCTAAGCTAAGCGATTTAACCCTGATCGCTTATCCGTCCGTCCGTGCTGACCGCAGCTAACCTTAGCTAGCTGACTAGTTAGCATGCTTATTTTAGCTTCAGCAGTGGGGACGCTTCCTTTTTGTGGAGGTGCTGCCTCGCCCTAACGCAGAAATCATTTTAAAGCTTTAAAACAAACTGAGATCGAGTCATCACACGCTCATTCGACGTGGTTTGACAGCCTGTGTTTGTCCCCGGTTATTTCTACGTCTAGTGCACTGTCACTGCGCCGTCTTATCACCAAAGATACACACCCTGTTTATCAATTTACTTCTCAAATAGACTTCTAGGCCACAAAACACACAAACTGAGAGCCATATAAAGGAGTATCGTTACATTCAGGTGTTCTGTGTGTGAAACAGCAGGATAAACCCACATTATATGACTTTAAAGGTGCTAGTTGCTCTTCCAGAGGCAGCACAGTAATGTCACCTTTATACTAACTCCTGGAGAGACTGCCCTCCTGAGTACACAATCCCCTCAGATTACACTGATATCGCACAGTTTGATGGTCAGTTAGGTAATGTGTAATGGTTTGTTTGTGTGTTCAGGCCCAGGAGACGGCCCAGCTGGAAGAGCAGCTGCAGTGCTGGCGTGAGGTGATCCTGGCTGGGGATCAGGTCCTGCGTTGGGAGAAGCCCTGGTTCCCCGGAGCGCTGATGGGCGCGACCACCGTGCTCTTCCTGTGAGTCTGCTTCAGAGTGGGCGCTACACAGCTGGCACCACACATTTCCTTCCTCTCAGCAGTGATAGCTATCTGTTACAGGAGAGCAGGGAGAGGCTGGCCATGTCTTATATTCAATTTTTATAGTTTACATCTGCCAGCGACTAAAAGCAGCCCGGTTTGATCTCAGATGGGCTGAGCAAAGTAAACCAAGGTGGAATTACTCAGATTTATTCCTTCCAGTGTAAAACTAACAGTACAAAGTGTTATGTCTTTGGTCAGGTATTTTTCTGATTTAATCAGCAGTCTGATGGTTGGTTGACCAAAGATTTGCATCACAGTATTTTAAGATTCTGGTGGATTCCCTGGATTTATTATTTTGTAGTACATTTTGTTTAAGTGTGTCTTTATGTAGATTTACCTTCAGTCAGGAGTATAAATTATTCAAAAACTACTTTAAGTATTTGACATAGGGCTATAATCACATCATAACTGTAAGTCTTTTCTGTTTTTGGGTTGGTTGTAATGTCACTTTTTGTTATCCATTTGCACTTTTTCTTACAACTGTTGTGTGCAGGTGATTCTGTCTCCAGGTAAAATCTCCTCTCTTGGAGTATCTCTGCTCGTTTCCCATCCTTCAACTGTCTGTACTGCACAGAGGCCTTCCTGTCTGCTAACGTACTGCTAGAATTGCGCAGCAGCTCTGGATGGTGTAATTTAGGATGTGTAACGTGTTAGTGGTGCACAGCAGCCATTTCTATCTTTGCCCTGTGGAACTGAGTTAGCTGTGGAGTGTTGTCTGCTTTTGTTAACTTAAATGAGTCGTATAATTACAACAGGGTGCAGAGCTAATACAGGTCCACTTTCAGTGTGCGGCTTCTGGTCAACACACACACACACACACTGTCTCTTATTTAAACCACTAGAAAAACCACGGTAGACATTTGAACTGTTTCTTGTAGTGTTCAAGCTCAGACCGTGATGTTGTCAGAGGAGCACTACGATTACAAAACCGCTAACAAACAGATGTTTTTAGTTTTCAGATCGATGAACCAAAGAAATCCAAAACGATGATTTTGTCAGTCAAACTCGACAAGTCGCACTACTCTCTTACTCTCTTCCAGACACTTGTGCTCTCGGTTAGTAAAGCAGGCGTCACCACAGAAAGAACAGCAGTGTAACCTGTATCCTGCGGGGTGAAATGGAGGCTTTGGCAGGCTGATTCTTGAGGCCTGATTTATTACTAATTAAGATAATTAGCAGGCCTGTGACAAGTAATATAAGCCCACACTGATGTAAAACGAGTGTCCTAATTACAGTTTTCCAGCTGGTTGTCAGAACACTCAGCTTAATGTTAATCTTTTCCACATTGTTGAAACACAAAGCAAAACAATGCAGATTAGCTTCTGCTAAATGAGCTTCGGTTGGGCCGTTATTAGGCCATTCCTGAAATCTACTGAAGGTGAATCCAGACTGGAACACTGCTGCACTGTTTCTGATGCCTTCCTGCTTGTTTCACACACCCTCAGTGTTCATGTCTTTCAGCTGCAGGTGCTTTGTACGCTCCAGCGTTCATGAGCAGAGATCCCCAAATCGTAACAATCGTAACAAAATGAAGGCGTGATTTTAAACAATGAAATGTTCAAACCCGTTCTGCCTGTTTTGTGTTCGTCCTCCAGGCTCATCTACTACTTGGACCCATCAGTGCTGACCGGCCTGTCCTGCACCGTCATGTTGCTCTGCCTGGCCGACTACCTGGTGCCCACCCTCGCCCCCCGAGTGTTTGGCTCCAATAAGTGGTGAGAGCTCTGTCATATTTGCTTCGCCCCTATGTAGACAGGTTTTCCTGTTTTGTCAGTCAGATCTGAAGGCTTCCTACATCACTCTGGCTTCAGAGATGACCTCCAGCTTTGGTCTTTGACTAAACTGAGTTGTGAAAGAGGAGGATATATATTATCGCAACGTTCAACAGACTTCCACAGGAGGATGAAACTGGATGCTTATCAGGGTTTCAGGATCGTTCCAACTCAGTCTTAACTATGAGTGAAGCAGCTTCATATGACTTTGTTTCTGTGTCTTTGATTCTTGTTTTTTCTGCAAGTCAGAAGTGATGAAGCAACAGAGGGGGTGATCTCAGATGGTGTAATGAGAACAGCTGTGTGAGTGAGCACAACACATGTCATGGTCTAACTGGACGATAACCAGTTAAACAGTCCACTGAGGAGGAAGCTAATAAATTCTGAGGCAACATGAAGCTGAAGGGGAAAGGTGAGCGGAGAAAAGGAAGATGTATGGTTTAAAAAAACAAAAACAGGAGGTGGGGGGGGGGTTTCCCTCCAGCTGTGCCGTTTTAAAGCAGTGGTGGTCTGGCCTGCTGTAGAAGCCAGAAACAGTTCATGCCTCACACGGGTTTTGTTTTTATTTACTGCTATTTAGGGCTGGGCCATATCATACCGTTCACGGTAATACCGCTACAATGTTAGCCAACGAGAAGAAAATGAAATATGGCGATAGAAAGTGGGTAAAACACGCATGCGCTGTGCCTTTGTTTTTATACGCACATGGCGGAAAAAGCATGACGGAGAACGAGAAGAGCAAAAGTGGATCGTTGAATGAAACCATGAACCTGAACTGGTTTGTAAAAATGCTGCAGCTTCACTGGTGTGGAACTGGTTTAGCTTTCGTCCGTTAGATACACAACAAAGCACTATTTTTGGTAGCGCATGCTAGCGGGCCGTCGTTATTACCGTGTTGTTGGAAAATACGGCGCACTTAAAATTAATCCTTTGATTTTTCTGAACATCGACAGAGCCCCTTATAATCCCGTGTGCCTTATGTATGAACTCTGGTTGTGTTTACTGACCTCGAAACGATTTTATGTGCACGGCGCTCGAAAATCTGTCAAATGTTTCAGTACGACTTTGCTGAGCTACGAAGCCGCACCGCTTGATGGATTGTTGGAGCATTACGGCTATCGTAGGCGGAGCCTCGCGGAGTGATACGTACTGTGCTTCAACATAATATTACCGTACTGTGTGTGTATGACCTCGTTAAGTTTTGTGGATATTATACATGGTTATGCTGAGGATGTGTCGGCCAGTTTCCACTGGAAATGCCTTTTGGTTAAACTGTCAGCGAGGATTTTGCATTTGCACTGTTAAATATTTATATAACTTTAATGCACATAAAAAACAGCTGATTGTAAGTGAAAATACACTGACTTTTTTTTTTTTTGCACAAATAAAGTTGTGGAGTTGTAAAAGTATTTTGTCTGGTGTCAGTTATATCGTCAGTTATTGGAAATTTTCAAATGAATATTGTGATAAATATTTTTGGGCACGTTGCCCTGCTCTACTGCTATTTACATCAAAATGGGTCCAAGCTGAATTTTGGACCGTCCTAGTTTGTTTTCGGAGGATGGTCATCAGTAAGTCCACGCGACCTGCCCAACAAAACGTGCATGTGTAGGGAAACCGATGGTTTTGAAAACCTCTACAGAACTGACTGTGTAAAATTGCCCCGCCTTCATAATGACAGGGCGGCTCACCTGGAGAGTTAGTTGGTTAAGACGAGTTGTAAAGCCTGTTGGCTGAGCTGCACCTGGAGTCCTCTCATCCTCTTTGTTTGTTAGTAAAACATAACAAACTAGATTATTAGAGACCTGCAGCCAAAGGGGCGTTTCATTTTCAGTTTGAGGTAAATGGCAGACTGTCCCACGGCTTCACGAAGCTTCGGCAGTAGCCAGTACTCGGCGAGCAGCCCGTTGATTCAGCTGTTTGTGTTGGATGGTGACAACCAGACACCCAGGACAGGATAGGATAACAGCCTTCAGTTGGCACGGTGTGCTGCACGTCATCCTCCAGCTGATATAAAAGCTTGCATCAGCAGAGCGTGACCTGCGCTGCTTCACACTCAACACAGCCTCTGGGTGATGATGTACAGTTTTTGAGATTTTCGCTTGTTTTTAATCTACCGCTGGGGGCTTGGTTTATGTAGGGAGATTAAAAAGCCTGTTTACATTTTCGGTTACAGCCTCGGGATGATGAGCTATTTGTCTGCAGAGCCTGACAAATGTCCTTTGATCTCACTGAGACGGCAGAAAGCTGGCGTATCTGTGCGAGTCTGTAACACGAAGCTGGTCACGGTCCCTGTTTGGCTCCCCGACAACAAGGACTGAAATAGGGAGCGATGGCGAAGCAGAAAATAGAGGTCACTCTTCCCAGCTGTCCCCTCTTGTCCTTCACTGTTTGATCTCTTTAGCCTTCACAGCAGTGCAGCGTGGGATGTGGTGTTCCAGTTTATTGGCTGTGAGGCAAATTATGGTCGGAGATTGTTGTTGGGTGATTCCCAAACAGTGAAACTTCCACCTGTCAGTGATTTTTGCATGTTTGTCTTACTGAACTCCAGAATGTGAGAAAGTTTGGAACTGAACTTCAAGCAGAGCTGGTTTGTGCTGCGAGCAGCCCCGTGCAGAGTTTACACTGTACCTGTAGTGATGTTGATGGGCAGCACCTCTCCTGTGTCTCCTTTATGTTTTGTCAGGTACATGTTTTATAAATGGAGGATTCTATTCTCCTGCCTCTTATCCAGCTGGTAGCTTGTGTTCAATAGACCCAGTTCTTCCCCTGATCAGGTTCTTGGTTTTGGTTCTGCTTAAGCTCAGAGCAGCACAAGTTGCAGTCAGCTGGGCCGCAACTCAGTGCTGTTACCTGGTGACAGGAGGAGGTTAGGTGGACCTCCTCCTGTTGTAGGTTGGATTTTCTAAAGCAGAAAGTGAGGAAGTTTAAATATGCTGAGAAGCTGATATTGAAGTTTTTTGCCCCGTGATCTGAAATATTTGTGCCTGCTGCAGCTGATCATCTGTGAGTCAGCTGATCATTTCAGCTCTAATGGAGCCTAGACATTTATTAGGTCACATTAAAAACGTTAATGCAACAACACTGTTTTTTCTCACTCTCATTGGTTTAAATAGAGCTAAGTGTTGCAGGCAGCTGTGTGTGACTCACTGGCTTCCTCTTGATGGTGAGATTAGGAAATGTTGGTGAAAACCTTTCTTCAGGCCTGAGCTTTAACTCAGCAGAAACTCTGCAGCCAGGACCGTTGAGTGAGTTTTCTCATTGTCTGTAACACCTTGAACTCTGCTCCTGCAGGACCACCGAGCAGCAGCAGCGTTTCCACGAGATCTGTGGGAACCTGGTGAAGACTGAGCGCCGCATCGTGGGCTGGTGGAAGCGCCTCTGCACCCTCAAGGAGGAAAAACCCAAAATGGTACGCTCAGAGCTTTCACTTTGATCCCAACCCCTCCAAAAACCAGCATTTTTAAGACATAAATTCCTAATCCTGCATCTGATGTTGCAACTAAACACCTCACTATAGTAGTTGCAGTGTAATCAGCTGCCTCTTGCTGGTCTCAGCCACGCTGTGTGTTTGTAGTTGGAAGTTTTTGACTGTGTTGCAGTCGGTGAAGAAGAGGCACAAAACTTTCCACAATGTTCCCAGACTCCAAAATGAATCACATTTGCACAAAGTTCTGATAAGCTGATCTTTGTAGGCTAGCTTAGCGTGCACAGTGAAGGGGCTGTATCTGATTGGCTGCTGAAGGCAAGCGTTTAGTCCCAAAAACAGTCTGACCTTTGCTTTTGGTCTGAGCAGAGTTAAAGTCTAACTTGCCCTGAGCTACAGGGAACCTGAATGAATCAAATAAGCTGCAGTAAATGGAAGTTTTATTACAACAGGGAGCTCTCTCTGTGCTCCAGATAAAAATATCAGCTGATCTGACTTTGCTGCTCCACTTAGCAGACCTCAAACTGGGTCACGGGCAGCCAGAACAGAGTTTTTCACAGCCTGTGTGACTCGTTCTCGATCAGTGGCCATTCTGACTCTTCCTTCTGAATGATGACTTGCTAATGAAATTGAGCTGAATGTAACCTGACCTCCTGATCTCCACAGTACTTTGCCTCAGTGATCAGCAGCCTGCTGGCTGTGGCCTGGATCGGACAGCAGGTGCACAACCTGTTCCTGACGTACCTGATCGGTGAGTATACTTTCACTACTGTTTTGTTTATCGCCACTGTTATCAGCCATGTTTCACTCATATCTTTGTGGGTTTCCTTCCCGCACTCTCCCCTGCTGGCTGCTGTCCAATCACACGCTCCTTCATGTCTCAAATTGTTGAGCTGTAAAGTCACTTTTAATAATATTATTAGGCAAACATCTGGTGAGCGGTTCAGGCCCGGTGTGACTACCAAAGGTAAAGCACTCGTACCTCGTGTGCCGTCAGGTTTGGGCTTTGTATCAGTAATCGGGTCTCACTGTAAACACACTTCAATACCACTCTGACATAAAACGACACAAGTCTTACTGTAATGCCAGATTTTATTTTAAATGTGCTCTTCAGTTTGTTGTTGTGCATTAGATGTTTTTGCACAAACTCCACATCAGGTCAAAAACAAACTCCGATGTGGCTTCAGGGGTTTGTGATAGAGACGATGTAGGAGAGCAAGCTGAGGGCGAGCCGTGTTCCCGGCGCTCAGCTGCAGACCTGTTTGGATGATGCCAGCCACCTTTTAAAGAAGGTGTTACACTCTTCTCCTTTTAGAGAGAGAGAGAAACAAGAGCTTGCTGCTCATCCCACACTGCCCGTTTCTTTATTTTTCTGTCCTGGGCTGATTTTCTTTCTTTTTTCAGTTCTTCTGTGGGGGGGGGGACCCGGACAGTTAATACTGTGAGACTTGTTCACCTCTTGGTTTGGCTTCCTCTGCTCTGTCGCTCCAGAACACAATGATTTATGTCCTTAAACCTCTGTGTAATCCTTCACACACAGGCTGAAGTGGACATAGTCTTTCACATTTTGCTGAAGGCGTGCCTGCAGACCCCGCCCACCTTCATTCTGTTTTAAGACATTTCGGTTTTAATGAAAGGCCCGAGGCTCGCAGAGTGTCGGGATTAAAATGAGAAATCTTAAATGCTCGTCTCTGCTCTCGGGTCCTTCTTTAAAACTGCTTTCGCTGAATGTGGAAGTTGAGCCTTTCGTGCATTTTCTGCGGACAGAAACTCGTACGTGACTGAAGAGGAAGAGGCACTCGTGTTCATCAGCAGTTTTAAATGCTTCTGTGTTCAAGTTAATTTAATGGCCGATGGTGCTTTAGACTGATATTTATCTTTGATATTTGGCAGGTTTTTGCATGTTTGAAGCTCTGCATGTGGCTCTGAGTGGATCAGGGGTATTCATTATTAATGGGGCTGATTGTGGAAGTCTTTACTGAAACGTGCAGTAAAACCTGAAACCATGTCTCACCGCTGCAGAGGGCGAACACGTCTTAAAGCTGCCGGGGGGGGGGGTTAGATCAGCAGGTCTGGCGAGCTGTGAGTGGGCTAATCCCCACTTACATAAGCTGAGACATGTCGAGTGTTCCTCTGACAGAAACAGAGCAGAAAGGCAATCAGAGGTCATGTGACTGTGGGTTTTAATCTGGTTGCTCTTCAGGCTCGTCTGGTTAAGCAGCTGCTTTCATGTGAAGACTTCATCTTCCAGCAGCGGGTGGAGTACAAGCAGCGGGTGGAGTACAAGCAGCGGCTCCTCACCGTCTTTCTTAAATCAGTGGCTAATGTTCCTCGGGCTGTGCGGTGTCAGTGAGTCACTGCTCAGAGAGCTGAGTGAAAGCTGTGAACAAGTCACTGATTGTTCTGACATGAACACCGGGAGTGATGCCAAGTGAGCCGTGAAAACCAACGCAGGTTTTCAGCCGATGCTGGCTTTGAAGGGAAACGCTGATCTGACAGAGTGAAAGTATTTTTCATATCGGTCAGTCTCGCAGAATACAGCAGAGCCTGAAACCATCGACACGCCGTCACTTTATCCCTGCTGTGATTGGTGGTTGGAAAGCTCGATGCAGCCACACTGAAGTCGTCCATCGGTCTGTCCATTCAAAGCGATCCTGGTGGATTGAAACCGGACGCGTGTGCCGCCTGATCATCCCGGATAATCCTCTCTGGTCATTAGACTGAGCGCGTGCAAAATTAACCGTTTCATTAATTTGACCTCGCAACCATGAGGTGTTCTTTCTCTACTCGATGCCCCCTGGTGGCAGCATAAGAGCAGTTTTTTTTGTTTGTTTTTTTTTAAATCTGTTAGTTTAAATTCTGTTTCAAAATAAGAGCCTGCAGGTGTTTCACTATGATAGATTATTGGCAAGTAAGAAAATTAAAACTAAAGCCACTTTCACCTTTGACCTTCAAACAGTTTTGTGACAGTCAGGTTTGGATGATTTCATTTTTCTCACAGGAGCAAACTGTGGTTTCAGACACACAGGCAGCGTGTCAAAGTTCATCCGGTGCTGTCTGTGAACGTTTCAGCGCTCAAAGCGTCCGATTTAAAATCTTTGCACACTTTTTTGTTCTTCTCGTTGCAGTGAGCTTCCTGCTGCTGCTGCCCGGCCTGAACCAGCACGGCATCATCACGAAGTACGCCGGCATGGCCAAGAGGGAGATCAACAAACTGATGAAGCAGAAGGAGAAGAAGAACGAGTAGATGAGCGTTCGCTGTGAAGAGGGGAATCTCTGCAAGACGAGAAAACGCAACAGGACGATGGGAAAGTGGAGGAAAGTGAAGAAAAAGGAGCAGGGGAGTTTAAAAAGTCCTCCTGCTGCCCGGGTCTCTGCACTTTGTTTTGATTTTCACACAGTTTCATTTCTCACACACACATTTAAACCTCATCACACACAAGGTTTTATTTTGCTTTTGAATTAACCTGCCATGCATGCTGCCACCAAATGAAGGTGATCACACGTGGAAATGTCCCAGTCAAACATCATCCTTCTGTTTCTTAGATCAGCTGTGCTTCGCTTGAAGGCGTCGATGCTTTCAAAGCCGTTCCCTCTACTTAGACTACTGAGCAGTTTGTGTAGCATTGCTGCCTCATTTTAACCTCTCAGACAGCAATGATTTTTTTTTTTTGGGGGGGGGGATTAACAGCAGGTCTTTTTACGTTTTTGTGCTTCTTCTGCTTCACTTGTTTGAATTTAGTGCTGAAAACAAAACTGGATTTGAAGCGGAGCTGAAACTGTTGGTAGAGACAGGCCTACTGCTGTACCGCTGCTAGCTGGACTCTGTTAGTGCTGGGATGAAACCCCACAGTGCGTCGGTGACGTGGGGCGTCTCTGTAAATAGGCCCCACCCTTTCTTCTCTGTCCCCGTCTGTCCTTTTCTTGTTATTTATGTGTTCGTTTCTCCTCAGTCTTCTTATTTCTGGTATTTCAACTCATTTCATTATTTGTGTTTATTGGAGATCTTTACACACGAATAAAGTGATTTAAATGAGGTTGTTTCTTGGTCTTCATGTGTGTGAGCCCTGCCCTCCTTCCAGACCTGCACTGTCCTGACCGTTGGCAGCACACCTGCGCCGTGTATTCTCAGGACCAAACACCTCACAGCTCCACAGTGATCCGACCCACTGATCATTGGCACGTTATTGGAGCACAGTGGGAGTACAGGATTGAATATTTCTCTCAGATTTGAAGCTTTTATTGTTGGTTAAACTGGGTGGGGGGCTTTCATTAGTGGCTTAGGACCCTAGATTTCTGGGTCCAGTAGTGATATTTGGATGAGAGGGTGATGGCATTAGCTGATAACTTGGCAATCACCACACACTGTATGCTTGTATCACACAGACCTGCTGATTAGTAACAGCCAGAATTTCACCAATATTTCTTGCCGTGTCTGTTAGTACCTCACAGCAGCCATGTCATTGGTCAGATGATGCTATGAAAATGCTAGCAGCTACAGCCACCTGTGTCTCACCTGTCCGGCTGTAAACGTGTTTATTTATGCTGTAAAGCTGGCGGTCGACTCCCTGCTGGAGCCTCTCGTGGGCTTTGGACTTTAGTATTTCTGTGTTTTCCTGCCCATCTGAGCCCCTTCAGTTAAAGTTCACTTATTGTTTCTGTTCACTGAGTCCTGGAGGAGAAATGCTGTTCCTGCATCATATGGGAATGCTCTGAGAAGCATCTGCAGACCACAGAGTCCTGACAGGGTTTGCACATTTAATGGAGGTTTGCTGTGGCGTTACTTCCTATCAGTAGAGTCTGAACGCAGTACAGTCCGTCTCCCAGCGTCTGGTCGCCCACAGCTGCTGATCTCTGGACCGTCTGGACTTCCTCGGCTCAAACACCTGCGTCGGTTCACCTGCAGACAGGGAACAAATGTCCAAACAGCAAAGCTAAAAATCAGTTTATTCCTCTGTAATACTTTGAAAGTATTATTTCTGTGGTAGTCCTCATATTGTATGCACAGTTATTACTGGTAGTTTTTATTAAGTTGCACACAGCAGAGATTAATTATCCTGATATTCTGTTTTTGCTGCAATTTTCTGTACAAAGCAGGATTGCTAAAACAGTTTGCCTGTTAAGAAACGATACGATTTTGATGGCATTACTGTGGCTGAGCGCGCCGCTCAAAGACGGCGCTGCGCGGTCCGTTATTACTGTGACCACAAGGACACAAGCTGTGAGCGTTACCTGTCAGGATGTCGTGTCGGTGCCGCTGTGTCTGTCTGCCGCTGGCCTGCAGTGACGAGCCGTCGAACTCCGGGGTCGGGTGCTCCGTCCTGTAGGTGCTCTGGCACTCGGGTGGATGATGCTGATGATGACTGATGAGCTCTCTGATGGCGCGGCTGCTGTTATACCGAGTCCAGTTTTCCAACTTTGGGTCGACTCTCTGGAGAGAAGCAGAAGCTGGTTCTGTCCTTAATATATAGTCATAATATTTCATGACAGCCAGTAGCTTTACTTTAATTCATGTATAAGTTATTTTAAAATTTAGATAAGTCTAAAATAAAAAGTTGAAATTAAAGAAAGTCTCCCAAACATAATTTTAATCATAACGGAGGGAAGATTTGGCATTAACTGATTTCTTCCCCTAATAAAATATGCTTCTAATGCAGGTAAATGATTCAGGGTCCAGGCAGATCATCACCACCAGGATGGTCATGTGACAACTTACTGAGATAAAAGCTGGGATGAAAAAACTGACTACAGAAAGACAACAGATCGAAACAACTCTGACCTCTTAACTGCATCAACACAAAGAAATAAAGCATGTTAATATTCCCTCATTCATGCAGGCACAGAAGAAGAGTTCTAGAAATATGATGGAAGTAAAAATGTAAGTAGATAAAAGACTTAAAATACAGAGTCTGTCTTTAACCATCTGAAAGACGGTTTTCCGCCTCACCGGAGTCACGTGCTGGGGCGCGTACACCTCTTTGCTGTGTGACTGCAGCACACTCTGCGGCGGCATGTTGTTGTCACGGAGATCCAGCTGGCTGCGGTGCTGGGAGGGGAAGCTGGGGTCTCTGAGGCGGAAGACGAGAGGACGTCCATCGACCGACCTGCCGGAATAACTCTGACCAGGAGAAGAGGAGAGGGAAGGGCTAGAATCGTACCCGAGAGCTGGATTTGTAGGACGTTTAAACGTATACATTACTGACATGTAAAATAAAACCATTAGAACTTGTATTCTATTTTTAGTGAAAACATAAAATCTAAGAAGGTAGAGATTGACTAATCAGATGTGAACTGTAGAGACTGTGGATGCGTGATGATCCACACGAACAGCGACTGTACGGAGGAGACCTGGGTGTGGGTGGTGGTGTAGCAGGGCGGCGTGTCGCCCAGGCTCAGGGTGCTCTGATGCATGGGTCTCGGTCTAAAGCGCTGAGGTTTATGTTGGCAGCGAGGACCACAGCGGGCTGAAGCCGGGCTGACGCCGTCCATCGTCTCGTCCTGTGCCTCGGTCACAGTGCAGTCAGACCTCTGCAGCTCTGTCAGGCTCAGGTGTAACTGCAGCTTTTCACTGTGTTTGTACAGAAATCAAAGGACCTGCTTCTTTGAGCATGAACAACACTTCACCGTTAACACTTAAAATGTCATTCATCTACATTTAGAATAACAAAAGATAAACATAATCTTACAGGTACAAACCAATCGTCTAATCACAATCGCAACAATTCACACACCCTGCCACTCTGTTAGGTACACCTGTTCAACTGCTCAGTGACAAATGTCAGTCAAACACATGGCATCAGCTTGTGTGTGTGAGAGAATGCTGTTTTTCTTTTAAGTGCACACTTAACCACCTTTTTATTAAAAAGTCAAACTTAACAGGCCCAAAAAGACAGAAAGATGCTTCATCCAGAACCAGGAAACAAAAGGTAAAATATCCAAAAGTAAAACAGTAAAAACTGGAAACAATAAAAGACTTAGGGAGAGGGAACAGTGAAAACAGACAGGAGAGAAGGGAGGAATATACGAGGAAACGATAACGAATAAACCAACCGTAGACCTGAAACACATCTCTGGAAAGATCACACAGTAAAAACAGGAAGCAAAGATGGCGTCACAAGAACTAAGAAACAAGAATCGAAAACTAGGAAACACCAGTGACTCAAGTCCAAGTTCCCAGACCGCTGAAAGGGACACGACCATGGCAACCCCCGCAGACAAACTGCCTGTTTCTTCCTGTTGACAGTGAACATGTAGTAAAATCACAGATGTGGTGACCTCAGCACAGTCACCACACAGGACGCTCTCATATACAGAAAGCTGACAGAGATGTGTTCGATCATTACAGCAGGAATCACGCTCTGTAGCGACTTACCTGTGATAATGAAGCTTGTTTCTGTGGAAACATGTTGCCACGGTGATGAAAACAGACGGGTTTACTTTGACATTTTCTCTCTGGAAAGTGATCCTGCTTTATCATGTGCAGACCTGCCTTTTACTCCTGGACTGTTAGATGGAAAATAAAAAAAATACATTTACTGTATCTTCAGAATAAAACATCTCTGATGAAACTGAATGCGTTTATTTGCTCTCACAGGTCTCCCGCTATCCAAATGAAGGCACTTGTTCCTTTGTCCATGCATGTTCAATGCAGTGATGGCCACTTTTATGGATTCTCCTTCAGCAGTGAGATCTAAAGGACAGAGAAACACCCCCCGAAATGTGACCAGGTTTTCTCGGGAATAATCTGCCCTCACACATAAAATCCAGTGTTTACAAATTTAAATCAGCTCTAAATTATATGGAATCTATCTTATCTTATCAAGTCCACAGTGTGTGTTTTCTGACTGGACTGACACCTAAATAGATTCCCAATTTATGGCTTTTAACCCCCAGAAAGATTTTGATCTCTGACCTTCAGGACAAGACCCCATGGTGGATGGGTGGAAATTACTTATAGAGCATTTTAGAATTATGTTTGCTACTCAAACTAGGTTTGTCATAACTATTATTTCCGTCATCATAAATGCACTCACTTTCCTTCTGAAGAAAAAACGAAAAGAAATGATTAAAAATGATTTTTATTGTTGTTGTTACTAAAATGATACTGTATTACTATCATTACTATTAATCTACTACTATTTTGTGTTATAAGAAGTCACATCTCATCACATCTTGTGATGATGGACCAGTTTTCACCTGACATAAAACTAAACATCATCGATACTGCTGCGCTCCCCCTGGCGGGCGGCGGAGGTACAGCAGCTGAAGACGGCGGCGCTAGTGGGTCGAGCTTCGTGTCGATTCGTCCTCTTCTTCGGTTTAATCATCCAACGACGCGTTGTTTGACCGAGAGAAAGGCCGAAGCGGCGCTGTCTCCGTGTAAATGGCGTCTAACGGTAAGAGAAACGGGCAAATCTGTCTGGGGTCTGGAGCCGGTTAGCTAAAGATAGCATCACCTTCACCTGCCGGTGAACAGAGGACAGCTAGCGGCTAGCTGCAGTTTAAATGGCTCTCTGGGGGCGTGGCGTCCATCCTTTATTATCACATTTAATTCATGCAGGCCTTACGCCACCGTTTGTCCGGCTGCACGACCGCCCCGCCGCCTAGCTTCGGTTAACTCTGAGTAACCGAAGCTGCTGCGGTCCGATTAGCTCGCCGTTAGCCCGGTTTTGCTGCTGACCCAGTTTCTGGTGGCTCACTGCGGTCTCGAGCAGAGTAACCGCCCCCCTGTGCCGATCGCGCTGCTTTAACCCCTGTCCTCGGTTTATTAGAAGGACATCAGAGCGGAGACCGAGCAAACCCAGCTCACCTACACCGGGCGGGTTCAACTCAACCCCAAATAATGAAAGACATTTCATTATTAATTTTTTGGCATCTGTGGGCTGGATTATTAATCTGTCAGGTAAAGAGCCTGCAACAACACAGAAACAGTCACACGGCCCCCTGTGAGGAAAAGTCCTGTTAACAGGAAGAACCCTGCGTTAGTACCAGGATCAGGGAGGAGCAGCCATCTGCCTGATGGGGGTGAGGGGAGGGAGCAGCAGGCTGGGTGTTTGAACTGGAGGGTAACCGACAGGGAGGGCTTTGCTATTCCAGAAAAACACGAAACCATAAATAAACAGGCCGTAAATATTTCCAAACATATAAGCACAGGACACTCAAAGTTTATAGTTATAAAAGGGCGACTGTGTTTGATTGGATCAGTGAACTCACAACACACACACTAGGGCACAATATCCTGTCACATTTTCATTTGTGTTGCTATTTTCATGCAGTGTCATGCTTTAAAGCTCGCTGCACACACCGCTGAGACACAGAGATACTTCTGACCTGCACAGGAAGCTGCACTGATGTGAACTGCATCATTAAACTGAGCTGCACTGCAGCAGCTTATCAGCAATATGGGTGTTTTTCATTATGTGATTTAGTGTAACTTATAGCTGAAGTGTGTCATTAGGATTCAGCTGCACAGTGACTTGGTTGGGAGGATCAGGACCCCCGAGGCTCGTCCATAACACCGAGCTGGGGGTAAGAGAGCAGAGACAACAAATGATAAGATGCAGAGTGGTGTGAGCGAAGAAGAAATGCTCAGTGCATCATGGGAAGCCTGTCGGTTCGGGATCACCCGATCCAGCCCTAACTATGTCACTAAACAAAAGTTTTAAGCATAATCTTAAAAGTACTGAGTGTGTCTCTCTCCCACATCCAGACTGATCTGACAAATTTGAATTCAGTGGATTTGGTGTCTGGTTTTTAATGTATTCATAAATAGTTTCACAGTGTTGCAGTCTGAAACACTTTAAATCGTCTGTTTTTGTTAATTATGTTCAGTTTGAATAGATCTCCCGGACATGGATTGAATCTAGTCCCAGACTAAAAGAGAATCAGTTTTAGTCCATGTCATGAAAACGAGCCTAAGTATTACCAGTTTCCATTTCTGGATGATAAAAAGCAGTGACGTGGCCTTCTTAAAAAGTGTTTCTACAGATAGAATATAGTTTATTCATTTAATAATTACCATTAAAATGTGTCTTATATAGTTACTGTTGAGTTTGTGAGGTTATAGATTATGTCTGATGCTGTTTGGATGTTTTATTGCTATCATCAAAACTGACTTTAATATTAACCCTCTCTGGTTTTTCCCACAGATTATTCCCAAACATCTAGCCAGGGGTAAGTTATGTAAATCATGTCTTTATTCATTCATGAAGCTTTCAGTCATTCAGAGTAAATACATTTAGGTTTTGAATTTGGGTTAAAACAAGAAAAGTAAGTCCTTGCATTTAACTGTGGAAATGATTTTGTTTTGTAAGTCAATGAAAACAATTTGAAACGGTGTATTCTTGGTTGGTGTGTGCAGCTATCCATCCTATGGTGGAGGTGGCGGTGCTAGCCAGGGCTACGGTCAGTCGTCTGGCCCGGGTTACGGCCAGCAGGGCTACGGAGGCTACAACCAGAGCTCGGACAGCAGCTCCAGCTCCTACAGTCAGGGAGGCTATAGCGGCTACGGCCATCCTCAGTCAGGTAGAGGAAGCCCCAACGTCCGCCCAAATCCACAGTCACTGTTTTCCAGTCAACTGTGAATCAGTTTCCTTTTCCCAGGTGGATACGGGTCTCCATCCTCCAACCAGGGTGGTGGTGGTGGTGGTGGGTATGGTCACTCAAGTCAGTCCTACAGCTCCGGTGGCTATAACAGCAGCAACCAGCCGTCCAGCATGAGCTACAGCCAGCAGTCGTCATTCTCCGGGTACAGCCAGCAGCAGCAGCCTCCTCCTCCATCCTCTGCGAGGTATGCTCACGTTCACCTCGCCTTTAATTCACTGATTTCTGCCCCATCTGCACAGCGGTAGTGTTTAGGAGCAACCACAAACCTCACTGACTTTACCTGCGGTGTGAGAGAGGAGGATGCTGGGATAGCAGGAGATGGAGGCAGGTGAACTACTTTAGCGAACCTTGATAGAAGCAGTCAAAAAAAGAATAATTTAAAGGCCGCATTCGTCTTTAGTTTTAAATAATTTTGGAGTGCAGTTAGTTTTTGTTGTTTGATGGTGGTCAGAACACTCCTGTAATAAAAATCAAATGTTCATACTGGTCCCCAGTATAAAGTACAACATAAGCCGAGCTCAGTCTCAGTAATTCAGTGCTTATCTCTATGATACTAATCCTAATAAAGCAGGTGCTCTGTTTTTCATTATATTATAGGTCAGCCTAGAGGCCGAACTAGTTTAAATCGAATAGAACTTTAAAAAGGCGCCTGTACTGCAGTTTCATGTGAGTACAGCAGGGGGCGCTCCAGTTATAGGAGCAAACTTCCTCTGTGGCGACCTCAGCTCTCTGCTGATCGCCAGGTATGTGTCCTTTGAAGCCAGCGTGGACTTGCAGACGGTGACCCTTTTAGCTAATTTCATCACACAAAGCCTCTTTTTAATTAGTTCAGGTGTGTCGACGTGCACGTGTCCGCTGCCACCTGAACTTCTCTTTACCCCTCTGTTACTGCGGAGGCCAAACATGCTTTCATTTGCATTGTGTTCATTTTGAGGACATTCAGACATGTTCAAGTTCAGTAAATGTTTGTTCATTTACAGTCAAATCATTTTTGGCCCTTAGCTGTAAAAGGCTGATGAGCCGCCAAGTGAATGATCGAGATTACAGCATTGAGCAAAATAATCAGGATTAAGGTTTTCACCATAATTGAGCAGCTGCAGTTTGAGTCTCTCGTATGTGAGCTGCCATGTTGCTTTGTAGTCTTTAACACTTCCTGTTTTCTAACAGCTATGAAGGCAACTCGCCAGCTCCCGCCTACCAGCCACCGAGCAGCGGAGCGAGCGGAGGCAGTTACGGCAGCAGTGGAGGGCAGCCTGGTGGTAACTACGGGGGCAGCGGAAGCCACCCACAACCGTCTCAGCACGGAGGAGGTCACTACAACCAGCCGCCGAGCTACAACACCCCTCCTCCGCCGAGCTACAGCCAGCAGAGCCAGTACGGGCAGAGTGGAGGTGAGGGCTTGTGTAGCTGTTGATTACTGATTGAAAGCACATCAGTGTTTGGTCTGCTGAGGTTGGAACTTCCTCTCAGGATATGGAGGCGATAGCCCGCCGATAAGTGGAGGAGGAGGCGGAGGATACGGTGGTCCTGATGGAGGTTATGGAGGTCAGGAAGGCCGTGGGGGCAGGGGCCGCGGTGGAGGCGGATTTGGAGGCCGTGGTGGTGGCGGATACGATCGAGGTTTTGACCGAGGCGGCCGAGGTGGTCCAAGAGGAAGAGGAGGCATGGGGTAGGTGTTATCAATCATTGACTTATGAGTCACAGAAGCTCAGGGCTGTGCTACATCTTAATGTCTCCACCCATCTGGTTTTACATGGAGCCGCACTACTTCTTCTTTTTCCTGTAAAAAAAAAAAAAAGAAGTAGTGAATCATATTTACACCTCTGACCTCACCTGCTTGTAAGAGTATGTAATCCTCAGTGCTGCGAGAGATCCCGTGGAGCGCCTCTCCACCCAGCCCAAAAACGCTGAAGACCACATTGCTAAAGGTCCAGTGAGTCGACATGTGGTTGAAAAGTGAAAGAGCCAAAGCTGTGAATCATCTCTGCAGACTCCTCACACGATAAAACAGATTCAAACCCAGACCCTGCTGCTCTGAGGCCACCTGACCACCTTACCACCAAATCAAAAAGAAACATGAAATGGCCACAAAAAAGCAGTGTGTTCTGAAACATTACAGTACTCACAAGAACAGGTGAATGAAACTCATCTTTGAAAACAGAAGGTGGAGGCAGCGAGGACAAAGTGTGACCTTAAACAGGCTTATTTCATCTGCCTGCAGGTGTGTTTTTTACACATTAAGAGCACAAAGGTAAAAGTTTTAAAAGCCAACATCTGTGCTGTGATATCAGCTCGTCCTATAAAAGAGAGGACGTCCACTCAGCTGGGTTTTCTTGGTTCATGGTGGTTTGCGTTGTGGTCCGGTTAACTCTGTGCAGACCCGCCTGACAGTGTGATGAGGTTAAAAACAAATAAAAAAAATCTGGTCAAGAATGGATCAGTAAGCCAAAAATGAGAGGTTCACAGCCAGAACACAAAAACAACACACAGCCAAACTCGGTTCCTTTTATTTTGAAAATCTGCGCTTCACTCAGCGCTACTTTGTGGCAACATGGGTTGAAAGTACTGTTTCCTGTTCTGCTTAGTCAGTGCAAACACAACAGAATGATCGGTGCTCTCTGATCAGAGAGGATGAAGTAAATCGCATAAACTGCCAATGTATGGATTATTTGTTCATTATTGAAGTATTGATGTTATTTCTATGGAGCTGTAACGTCTGACAGGGTTCATTCAGTGTTTTGTGCCATTAAGCACAACAGGTGGCACGCCTGTCTATTCCAAAACAAATTCATAAATAATAAAGATACAGCTTGAGACAATAAATAAGGAAGCTATTATCAGCTGCCTCTTCAATAAGATCCTCGTCACCTGGCTGAACTTCGTCTCGTCTCCAGCTCTGATGCCTCAGTGAGCTCGGCGTCGTGGCAGAATCTGGTTAGTGTGGACCTCCGTTTAAAAAAACTAAACAAGAACTGCCACCAGCTGCAGTCCAAGAGGGTGGAGTCAGGCGGAGCTGGAGTCAAATGTACTCCAAGCTTGTTCAAGTCTGTCCAGCTCGAACTCCAGAGTGATGGTGACACACAGTAGTGATGCGGCCATCGAACTATCGACTGTGAAAACGCGAGCATGGCCCGCTATGTTTACAGTGCCAGCACTTTCAAAATAAAAGCAAAGGAATTGTCTATGAATGCCGATGAGGCTGTAGTCTTACATGGATGTGTTAGGGTTATTTTTAGGGTTAGGATAACCCTAAAGTATGGGACACACTGAAGATGCTGGGATGTGATTCAGATTTTTTCAATTTTCATTTTCAATAGAATGATTGTTTTAATACCACTGACTCGATTAATCTGTTCCAAGCTTTGAGAAGAAAAGATGCAAATGTAAAAACGAAGGCTGATACAAATCAGAAACCACAACCACAAAAATTCCAAACAGCTCAGGAAAAACTGAATTCAATATCATTCATTCGTCACACATCACTGTGAATTGTTGTTGGTTATTCTCTCAGCTCTGATCCAGCACTGGGAAAACTACGTGCTAGTAAAAGTTACAGGTGCACTAGCAGGATGCTGTAATAAGGCTAATGCACAAAAGAAAAGTGCACGGCCACGGGTAATTGGTGTTAATACCCAGAGGTCTGAATACTTGCAGAGGCCTCAGTGGTTTTGGGTGAAGCTGGATTAAAACAGCAGAAATGGATAATGGGTTGGAGCAAAGCTTCGTAAAGCCAATGAATTAAATGTACAGAACAAAGAACAACAGCACTGATTGCTTGAAGCTGTGAAGCATAAACCGGTAAGTTGATGTTTTTGTTCTTCTTACGAGGTTACGTAGTCTCTCGTTTTCTTCTTTGTGACCTCATGATGTTAGAGCTGGACTCAGATAAACTAGTTTCCCATTCCATTATGTATTTTCTCATCCATCGTGTACTTCCTGTACATCTCCTTCCACACTGGGTCATCTTGATATTCGCCACAGTGAGAACTAATCAGCTGATAAATCCAAGTTTACAAATGACTTTGGGGTATTATCAGTTTTACGATGGATGAACAGGTCAAAGAAAGATAATGGTATGTGTGTTGTGCCACATCTGGAGTTCAGTAATGCCATTCAGCTATAAATAGTAAAGTATACAGTTGCTTCAGAAAGTATTCAGACCCTTTGCACTCTTTTTGTTTTAAAATACATTTTTTATCTGTAATTAATACTTTGTCCATCGATCTATTTTCTGCTACTTACTTGGTCCAAGTCATTGACCGGGCAACCAAAGATGCCGTACGGCGAGTTTTTCATCTTTGCTTGTGTCTGAAATGTTTCTATAGAATAAAGTGTGACCTTCACTCTGCCTACAAACTAACACACCTCAGTATATCACCATCACCTGCCTTTTTCACCTGTTACCACCACCTTCCCCACCAGCCCTTGCAGGTTTGCTGTACCATACTCTGCTTTAATCACTCTTTGAATCTTCTCCTAGGCTTTTACCTTCTCTCCAGGCTGGCTTTCTGCTCTTAAGCCATCATTTGGAAAATCACATTATGGGGAAGTCAGATTTAATAGTCTTCTAATAACACAGGATATATTACTTAAATACTAATCAGTCATTTTGGAGAAAAGTCTCAAACACTTGGGAATTGCTGCAATTTGTGTAAAGACAGGGTGTCTACGGGTCCTTAAAAAAGACTTGAAACTCTAAAAACTGCTAAAGAAGAATAACATTTTCTTGAATTCAGTTAAGTGGGTCTCAAACATTTTAAAATCATGTCACTGAGACAGTTTCCAAGACACAAAGCTGCTATTTTGGCCTCCTCTGCATAATTAGGTAATGTGACCGCATTAATTTTTAGAAGCCGACGCTGTACCTGCGAGAGAGCATCAAATGATGTGTAATCTACCTGGTGAATAGCAGCTAATGGTTTGGTCTGCTGGAAAGATATCAGCTGAAGAGAAAACGGGTGGGGTTGGGTTTGCTACACACTTTTCCACTGGCGTGTTCTTACCAGCTTAATTTTATAGAAAGGTATAAATATCAAAGTACTTTCACTCGCTGGGTGAAAAAATTGTGCCTCATTCAGTTCGGTTTTATTTATATAATGCAGTTTAGAATGAAAGGCATGTCATGGATAATTTTACCCTTTTAAAAGTATAATTTTTAGCTTTACTTTGTGTAAAAATCATTGCAGACAGTAACTGTTTTATCTCAGGATAAAAATACATAAGTACTTTAAGTTAAAGCCCAGTGAGACCCAGCCTCAGGCCTGAGCACGGTAGAGAGGCCCTGCTGTCCAACCTGCTCAATGATCGAAAAGGAAAGAAGGTCAAACACACGTGAATAAGAATAAAAACACTTTTGGCTGTTAAACCTGTGGCTGAAAATGCTGATAGAGCAGTCTGCGCCGTGTTGTTCAGACTCGGGAATAAAAACAAATGAAAATTTGACCTGGTGTCAGTGTGTTTTCACCTTTGTGTTACTCAAAGTGAAATCTTTAAGGTCTGAAGGTTCTAAATTGAAGTCGTTCATACCTGTAGACACCCTGTGTTGAGTGAATAAAGGTTTTCCGAGACCTTTAAAGAAACAAACAAACAGCACCCACCAAGGGATCAGAGCTCTGATGTTTGGGTTTGTTAATTCTCTTATGATGAAATAAATGGAACCTGAAAGTTTTTACATCTTCTGAGTCAGAAATGCAAATTTCAGCTAACAGGGTTTGTACACTGGCCTCTTGTCCATGGGTTACATCAACATGCAGTAAGGGTACATTTGGACAATGCCAGCGAGGAGGGGTGGGTTTAGCAAAGACGCTGTGAGAGTGAAAGTTAACCTCAGCCCATTGAGAGAAATCGCTGTCAGCTCCAGCCTTCAATGCGTGTCGTTTTTCTCTTCCTCTTCATCAGAATGGGCGATCGTGGAGGATTCAATAAGTTTGGTGGTAAGTGACAAAAAACTTCAACACTTGAGTGAAAAGGTGTGTCAAAGCTAAAAGGGAGTAAGCTCAAACTCTGGTACTTCAAGTGTGGCTTGGGGGATAAAACTTGATTCTGTCTGAAAAGCTGAAGAAAAAACAGCTATTTAACAGTGAAGGTCAGGCGAATGTTAAGACTTTTGATGTATACTGTCTCTAGCATGACTGTACAGATAATAACACCCATCGTGTTTTGTGTGTTTGACTTGAAATGTCCATCGGAGGGAGTTAAAACTGCATCATTAGCCCTTCCACTGCTCCTCTGGCACTCGGTGTTTGAATTTGAAGTGTGGATGGTGACAAACTCAGTGACTGAAGTGAGATAAGTGTTGCTTACCTTATCGTGTTGTGCAAACGTGACAAATCGTGTTAAATAGATGAAATGACCCTAAATGGTTTTTAAGGCTTGGCTTGAAAACCTGTTGACAGATGTTTTGATTCTGTTGTACTTTCCACCAAGGACGGTTGAAAGGTAAAAACTGGTTGGGTTGCACACACTGGGAATTTTTTTCACATGACACTGACTCTGGAACTCACGGTGATGAAAACTGAAAATTCTTGGTTCAGTTGCAAATCCATTTGGAACAATAGAACAAGATGCATGAATGCTTAGTCATACCCTCAGATCTGGGTTGATCGTATAGAAAGGCGGGCATGCTTTAGCTTTGTTAAAGTAGTTGCAGGTTATTTGTTTACAGTAAGAAAGCCCCTATCTAAATTCTTACCACTGCATCCGAGAATATGCTCATTCAGGCTGAAGAGGGTTTTGCTTTTGTTCTTTTGTGATCATAAAGAGATTAAGTAGTAATGGCGGTGACTTGATGCATTCCACTGTAGTTCTACATGTCTGTGTAGACTCTGTCAGTGCGCCCCAGGGTGGCTGTGGCTACAATGTAGCTGCCATCACGTGTGTTTGAATGGGTGGATGACTGGATGTGTAAAGCGCTTTGGGGTCCTTAGGGACTAGTAAAGCGCTATATAAATACAGGCCATTTACCATTTACCATTCTCAGTCATCCAGTCATGGTAGTTTTGAGAGCTCGAAAAGAAGGTGACTGGACTTCGTTGGGTTTGCAAAGATGTTTCACCTCCCATCCAGGAAGTGAAACTCCCTTCAGTTCTAGAAACTAGAGGTGGAGAGTCCCAGGCATTTAACCCACAGTGGGGTAGCTTTTGAGAATGTTGAGAATGTCAAATTTGAGAATTTGACAAGATAAACGTTGGTTTGAAAGAGGCCATCTATGCCTACTCTGAACGACGGCTCATGTGACACCTGCAACGGTCAGCAGTGGGAACTGAAGAAGCCTTTTGGATGAGAGGTGAACGTCTTCACAAACCCAAAGAAGTCCAGTCATAATCTTTTTTTCAAGCCCTTCAAACTGTTTGGACAATATTTCTTGAAGGAAATGTTTTCAGTTGTTTACAATCCTGCTCATAAGAAGCACAAACTGACACGGATCAGAGAGTTTATATAAATGTGGGCTTTTTATTTAAATTACCAAATTATTTTAGTTAAGATTTACAGGTAGCACGCCCAACAAGGTTCTAGCAATAAATGGTGTTTACCCCGCATGGCCACTGTGTCTGTATTGGTATCATTCACCACCCAAAGATTACCACTCCAAGGCCAGTTTGAAGCAGCACAACAGCTGCGGAAAAAGCAAACGTATGCTGATTGAAAGGTGTTTTCATTAGAGACATTGTAAGAGCAAAACAGGGTTCAAAGAATGCCTTGCAAAAATCTCTGGGTAACTGCAAAGATGCTGGACGTTCTGCCCATCAATTATCTGCTTTAAATCAGCTGAACCTGAAAGTATGAAAAGTTTTCACATTTCTAGTCATTCTTTACTGGTTTTACTGGTGATTCTGTGATTCGGGGACTATTACAAAAACATTGCAGGAGGAGGCTCAAATAATCCTGAACAGAAATCTGTGGGGGCCTTCTGCATGGTCAGATATGGCGGTGGGCCACCCCTCCCACCATAGAGCCAATCAGAGTGCTGACTGTATCACTGGACTGGACTGAGCCAATCAAGAAGCTTTTCAAACACCAATCTGTGATCAGACTCGTAACATCTTTTGAATAATTCAGTTGGTGAGAGTATTTTTTTGGAAAAGTTAGAGCTCTTATTTATTCAGATAGGAACTTCATAATAAACTTGCTTCTAGGATGAGTTTTTTGTTTGTTTGTTTTAAATCCTGACCTTTAGATTGATGTTACGGCACTTCTTTTTTTTTGGATTGTTTCAGTAGGGCTTGGCCTTGTTTGCCCAAACTACTTGGAGATGTTGACCGGGATTCCTGCAAATGGCGAGACCCTGTTGTAGAAGGGCTGTAGTAATCTAATACATACTTACTTAACTCGAACTTTCTTTAAAGATTGTTGAGTAGTTTATTGTAGGGTTTAATCTCCCAGGCTCTGATTCTGCACTGTCCTCAGTGTGGATGGGATCGAACACCATTGTCTGCCCGCCTTTCTGCAGAAAACTTTGGAATCAGTTTGAAACAATAGAACAAGAGGTACGGATGCTTAGTCACATCCTCAGATGTGGGTTGATCATATAGAAAGGTGGGCGTGCTTTAGTATAATTAAAATAATCACTGGTTATGTGTTTAGTGTAGGAAAGTCCATATCTAAATTCTCACCACTGCATCTGAGAATAGATGCTCATATTCAGGCTTCTGGTTTTGGTCCGTTCTGATTCTTCCAGTTTACTCATTGCTGGGGTGGGATGTCTTTAAGATCCACAACATCACAAACATCACAAACACCAACGAGGGCGTATGCTTTCTAATGAAAAATCTTCAGTTTAGCTGCAATGTAAAGTTTTTTATTGTGCTTATGTGGAAGAGATGTAATAGAAAAAAACGTTTGTATTTGAGTTATTTAAAGAAATAAAAGGTCATGAAGTCATTGACCCCTGTTAGGGTTGGGCATTAACTTAAGGTTTTCCATCCAGCCAATAAAAGTTCAGCTATCTGCGACTACTGATATAATTGTGGAGAGGGTGGTGTCTAGTTTCCTGATTATTTCCTCATAAGATTCTCAGGGAGCCAATGCCAGATGCTCCACCCTAACCGATAGTTGTTTAATGTCAAAGATAGTTGAAAATGAGCTCAGTGAAAAATAAACTGGAAGCTGAAATCTTGATTTTTAGCTTGGGACACTGATGCCTGCTCATGTTAGTTACGGATCAGATTTTATTTTCTATTTTGGTTTTTTTATATTGGTTTCCTCAGTGAGTTGTGCCCAAAGACTGGTTCTCCTTGTTTGCACAGCCACAAACTAGAACAATATATTAAAAAAAGCCCCCAAACTAGTCTTTTAATCTCAGATGGACACGAGCAGGTCTGCTCCTGCAGGCGGTTTGCCTTTGGTGTCCGATAACCAGTCCCGTGTTTGTTTAAAGAGGGAGCATTGAGCCCAAGTTCCTTTCAGAAAAGTGACGGGACCTGATGCACTGAAGCGCTTCGTAAGGTGTTTGAGGTAATGTCTGAAAACCTGCACAGGTGAAGATGGTTTTCTGAGCGGGTTCAATTGTCAGAATGGCAAACATGGCGTTCGTGTTCCCAGGACGTATGTTTGAGCAGTTTGCAAGAATCCTTTGTTGAGCTGTGGGAAAACTGAAGTATCCAATGGGATCAATTAATGACATGTAGGGCTGTTCCATAGAAATTAAAACAATTGTGTTTCAGTGTGTTTGACTGGTTCAATGATTCTGTAATGTTGGTGTTAAAGAAAACGCTTCAACATGACTGCAGCAATTCTTAAAAAACCCAACATGTAAACAAACCACCTTTAAGGCTCTTTCCAAAGAGTCTGCGTGTTCTCGTTGGAGAAGAAAAGGACCAAAGCCAATGCACAGAAATAGCTACAAGGCAGTATCTCAATAAAGTGGACGGTTGTGTTTTTTACACTTGTTCCTGGGACATGGAGCCACTCGCTGACCTGAGTGGAGTGTGATAACGATGACGGTGAAGCGAATGAGCCGAGACATGAAAAACGTTCAGACAGATAAACCTAAAGAGAGTTTGATAGTAGTGCTGGATATACCTGTGGGGATGAGGTGTGCATGAAATGAATTAACTATTAGTTAGACCACTGTTTGTGTGTGATGGAACAGCTGACCTTTTCCACACCTAACATCTGTTTGTTTTTGTCCTTAAGGACCAAGAGAACCAGGACACGGAGGACCCGGCTTCAGTAAGTGTTTCCTGTTTTCTTTGTTCAGCTACCAGCAAAAGACAGTTTCAGTCGTTGGTGTGATGTCAGTCTGAGAGATGAACTAAAGCCAATAAATTCAGAAGAAACTACTACAAATATTTCCTCCTATGCCAAGAATTTAGCAAGACATGGTTCTCTTGGCTTTATAATTGGCAGACATTTTTCACTTTGTTTTAGTTTTCTTCCGATAATAAAGCCTACATTTACTGAGCACTTTTAGAGACACTTCTAGAGAATTAAGCCTTTTGGTAGTTCCTTTAGCACAGAGGTCTCTATCCCCTGTCCTCGAGAGCTGCAGTCCTGCAGCTTTTAGATGCGTCCTTGTTCCGAAACCCCTGAATCAAATGAAAGGCTTGTTGCCAGGCCTTTGCCAAATTTGATGGTATGCTGCAGAGCTAATTCAACAATTTTATTCGCCTGTGTTGGAGTAGGCATGCATGTAAAAGCTCCAGGACAGTAGCTCTCAAGGACACCCCTGCTTTACGCCATTGTTACTGCTTGAATTACATCACTTTATATGATTTTCTAACAGTGCAGGACCAGGATAACTCTGATAACAACACCATCTTTGTGCAAGGCCTGGGAGACGACTACACTGTTGAATCAGTGGCTGACTTTTTTAAGCAGATTGGGATCATTAAGGTAACATATTGATTTGTGTTTGGTCAGTAATCAATAAAGCATTTATTTGGATGTGTCATGTATAGATGACTGGTTAAAATGGTAAAGAAGCGCCGGCTTGATGTTGAAGTTTAACAAAAACTGGAATGAAGCCATTTTCTTTCTTGGTTCCCCGATCGCGTTGGCTCGTCATAAAATCTTATGTTACACTTCAGAAAAAGAAGAATTTCATCATTTGGAATCTAAATTCTATCCTTTAGTCTGATTTCCATGGTAACACACAGCACCTGAACTGTTGTGCTGTTCACAGTTCTGGTCCGTGGACTTTCATCCCTTTCCTTCTGTCCTCTTAGGTAAACAAGAAGACAGGCCTGCCCATGATCAACCTGTACACGGATAGAGAGACGGGGAAGCTGAAGGGGGAGGCCACGGTCTCCTTCGATGACCCCCCCTCAGCTAAAGCTGCCATCGAGTGGTTTGATGGTGAGTTATTACCTCTGAGCTTTGGCTTCCCCACTGTTTGAGTTTCTGTTGGTGGTTTAAGTGGTTTTATAAGGTTTGTATCTGGAAACTAGGCTTTGATGGAACTGACTGCTGAAGTATAAGACAAATATGGATTATGTTCACTGTAACTCATGCAAAGCTACTGTTGGAAAGTCCAAGAATATGGAGCTAGAAAGGAGCATTGATTTCATACCTCATATCTGATCCTTTGATATTCATCGCTTTACTCCAGGTAAAGACTTCAATGGAAACCCAATCAAGGTGTCCTTTGCCACACGCAGAGCTGACTTTGGAGGCCGAGGAGGCATGAGGGGAGGTAGAGGGCGAGGAGGCGAGTCACTTTCTTTTTACTTTTATTTTTATAAAGTGAAAAATTATAACCTTGTAAACAGCAGTCGGACCACACGGTGCACTTCACAGGTGAACTTTGAGTCGTAACAAAAATGCTCGTTTACTGTTTGCAGTGAATTAAAAAGCTTCAGCCTCGCACTGAACTATCAGTCACGTGTCCCGCTGACAGATGCTGTGGCGTTTTCTTCCGTGCAGGTCCGATGGGCCGTGGAGGGTTCGGAGGCGGTCGAGGGGGAGGTTTCCCAGGAGGCAACGGTGGCAATGGAGGGGGAGGAGGTGGTGCCAGTGGTGGAGGAGGGCAGCAGCGAGCCGGAGATTGGAAGTGTTCAAACCCGTGAGTTTCGATGACTCCTCTATGACAATAAATTAGAATTAAAAACACAACAAAAACATCTTGAACAATGATTGCTTAAAATATGATGCCAGATGTTTTAGTTTTGCTCAGTCTTACCTTTATTTAATGTAGTAATCTTTCTACGGATCTGTTATCAACATATAACAGTTCTTCTAAAGTCTTCCTTTCTTCTCTTCAGTAACTGTGGGAACTTGAACTTCTCCTGGCGTAATGAGTGTAACCAGTGCAAAGCTCCGAAAGCTGAAGATGCTGGTGGGATGCCCCCCATGGAGCGAGGTTAGATACACCTGGATAAATATTAGATAAATAAATAGGTGAACATTTGTTGACTCACAGAGTTTACTCAGACACTTAAAAAAGGCTTTACGCGTCTAACCGGGCACGCTCTGTTTTGCGTAACTATTTCTAAATCGCTGCAGAACCGGGACCACGTGAGCTAGCACAATAATTTGTTTTGCATATGAAACCAGAGGAGTTGTACTTACATCTGATGCCATCAGCTTGTCCCAGGTCACAGTTTCCTTCCACATATAGCTTTGCAAAAATAGCATAAAAAGCACTTGCAGGAACAAAAACATAATATTCCAGAAACACGCTTTGCCGATCCGATCAGCTGTTCGTAACACTTCCTACGTTGGAATATAGGTCAGCGCGAACAATCGCATGTCCGCCACTACCTGCCCGAAACCGGAAGTGACGTCTTTTTCATGGAAATTTTAGTTTTTTACCCTCGGGGCCTTATAAGCCTGTACTGGTGTTTTTAAAAGTCATGTTTGACTTTTCTGAATAGTTTCTGGGACGCTTAGAACTCAAATTGCACTGCTGAACATTTATTTTGATGCAGATGCTGCAAATGCAAATTTGCATTATAATATTTATTTTTGTTTTTCCTGCAGTATATAAAAATTAAAATAAAACTATGAAGACACTCAAAATAAATTTCCTGTTGTTAGAAACTATTTTGTGCAACTTTTTTGTATTTACAGTTTTGAGGGATAAGCCTCTTAAATTTCTCTAACTACAAATATATGTAAAAAAAACAAAAACCATTTCCAATTTTTGTAGTTTATTGCACATTTTTGCAATTTATGTAACTACTATGCACTTAATGCAGACATATTATTATAATTTGGGCTGTAACGGTTGTATTGATGTATAGCAACTTGAAATGCTCCCACAAATGGCTCCACAGCATGTAAAAGCATAAAGTAAGCTCTGGCGGACTTGGTTCTATGGTAGGTCTTAAAGGGTTAAGGTCAAAACATGCATTAAATAAATAAAAACACATGTAGTTATTATTAAAGTGTGTAGTTGTTACTGTTTCTGCTTCACCCACGCTGTCACGAACGCCAAACAGCGGAAGCAGAATTTTCCAAGTGAGCTGACCTGACTTCCTGTCACAGATCACAGTTTTGAAATAACTTTCACGATACCCTAAAAGTTCACTTCAGTTAAATTCCATTCACTGTTATTTATATGAATCACGGTTCTCTCAAGGCGCTTTATTGTTTGAGGTCGACCGTACAATAATACAAAGAAACCGAGAAAACGCCAACAATCATATGACCGCCTATGAACAAGCGCTTTGGCGACAGTGGGAAGGAGAAACTCCCTTCTAACAGGAAGAAACCTCAAGAGAGAACCAGGCTCAGGGAGGGGCGGCCGTTGTGGTGAGGGGAGGAAGACCGTACAGAAGAAGAGGATTAGCAGCCACACGTGGAGGTAACTTTACTTCCTGCCGACCAAACGCTGTTCGATCAGCTGGTTTTTAAGTGAGGCGCTGTTTGGGTATCACTGTCTCCTGTAATATCACAGTTTCAGTTCGTGCCTCAGTTGTTTTACACTCAGAGGATGAACAACAGAAATCATGTGATCACGATCGGATCGCGAACAAAAAGAGCACGTGCAGACTTTTATTAAGGAGTGAGAAAGCTGAACATGTTGTTATCGTTCGTGTTGTTCAGTCGTTCTGAGTCTTTGTTTTCAGTCTGACTGAAACAGAAGCTGAGTGTGCCCTCCGACCCCGACGTTCGCACGGCCGGCTGCTTTGTTGTTCTGGACTTCGTCCTAAAGCCTTTGTCTCGGCTGCTTTCAGGATGTACTCTGTGTACACTTCTACTGCTTGTGTGTTTAGCTGTGGGAGCTTTCTGTGGTTTAGCACAGCTGTAGTTTACCTGATCAAAGAGAAGAGCACGCAGACATGTGTCCGCTCATTTTTATTTTTTATGTATTCTGCAGTTAGATATGTGATAGGTGGGCGGGCTGTAGGTTAAATCATGTTTTATTTCATGTCATTGTCTGATGATATAAAATCTACTGAGATCTGCTCTCTGAGCTCTACTGATGGCTGAAATGAGTGATGATGAGTGAACGCGCGTTAGCGTCAGTATTTATCTCACGCAGGTCATGTTCGTGAGATAATCTTGAACTATTTCATAAATGTGGCTGAAGAACACATGCTTGCAGTGGAGCGTAGCTGCTTATCGCTGGTTCTGGATTACCGGATTACAAAAGCAGAAAGAATGAGGATTCAGGTGACGTAAACTCCTCCCTGAGATAACCGATCTCCACACCAGGCGGCTGCAGGACAAAAATGTTTTCTATTTCCAGTAGTTGTTACATTTGGTAATTTTTAAAGTTTTCTCGTCGTGATTTTAATGATAAGCGCATCCTGGCAGACTCTGGCGACCACGTTTCTACATCTGCATCAGGATGGTCGACTTGTACTGTGCGATCGCGTAGTTCTGATGACTTTGTAACACGCAGACACACAGTTATGTGCTCAAACACACACACAGCAAGAATCAGAATACTTTATTAATCCTCACAGAAATTATGTAAAAATACTGAGTAAGGAGAAAATAGCAGGAGCAACCGAAACAACCTGCAGCTGCTGTTTGTCACATGCAGATGTATTCTATGATGCACGAATGATTAAAGAAAACCCAACCTTTTTAAAAAAAGAGTTTTTAGCAGTCGTTTAAAACAAGCTGCAGATTCAGCAGAGGAAGCTGTTCCAAAGTTTAGGAGCTTCTTGATTCAACAAAGAACGAGGAAGCGTTAAAACTCTGATCGTAGCATCTGAGCAGCCTGGACACGCTCTGACCTTCTGCGTTGTAAATGTAACTAATGATATTTGGGGGAATTTCATCATTCATAGTTTATCTAAGATGGAGAAGAACAGGGTGACCTGTGAATGTTTAAGACATCTCAGGAGGATAAACTTGTAGCTGTGAGGTTAATATTTCAGCATATTTTACTTTGCTGTAGGTTTACATTAGAGTAAAAGATTGCAGATATTGAATGAATGAATGAAATCATAACCGACACAGTGCGGTTTATGAAGGAATCCTTCTGCTCTGTAGTGGTTTACTCTGGTTTCCTGTAATCACCTATATGTGTACAACTGAAACATTTCAGTTTGGTGAGTCATGCATTCCCGCTCACCTCATTTGTTTCCTGGCAGGAGGTTACGGAGGAGGCGGAGACCGCAGAGGGGGGTTTGATCGGGGCGGCTTCAGGGGCCGCGGCGGCGACCGCGGCAGCGGAGGCTTCAGAGGAGGCCGAGGAGGCGAGCGGGGAGGATTTGGCCCCGGCAAGATGGATGTGAGGTGAGCAACAAGATGCACGGCAGCTCTGTGAGGCGGCGTGCCCGCGTGTACGTCAAGTGTTTTATGGTTATTCATGACAGTTAACTCAGATGTTTCCAGTGTCGGTGGAGTCAACAACACCTGCACACACCTGCACACACCTGCACACACCTGCACACACGACAGACAGCAGGAGAACTGCTTTAAATGATTATAGACACACACACGTGGGAAAACAGATGTCATCAATCATAAACTCGAATTTTACTCACAGCAGATGTTCAAACTGAAAATGAACCATTTAAATCAAATCTGAGCTCCTGTTTCCCAGTCTGCAGGTTCCCCTCTTCTTTTCATGGAGCTCATGCTGCTCTGAAACTGTTTGTACTGATCAGCACTGATGGAGCCTTCCCAGACGTGCCAGCTGTCAGTCCCACGGGCACTTTTGACTGTAAATATACGAGAAACAGGTTTCACGGGTTAAGATTTGGTCCCACTGATCAGATTCTTTAAATTCATTTCATTTAAAAATCTGTTTTGTTGATTTTGAAATCATTTATTTATTTCTTAGTCTGAGTATTGACTTGTTGAAGTCCAAGCTCAGCAGTGCCTCTGTGGTTTGTGTTGACTTGGAGAAACTCGACCGCTGGCTGGAAACTGCACTGATGTTTTATGTCTTTGTGTTTGGTTTCCAGGGGCGACCGCAGGCAGGAGCGGCGGGGCCGTCCCTATTAGCCCATCCCGGCCGCTCGCATGACGACCTACGTGTGCACAGGTGTCCGTACCGGACGCAGCCCGCCCCTCTCACCTTTTATATCACTCCTTATTCAACACGTGACTCTCCCTGTGTTAGTGTTAGCTGTCGTGATTCATCCACACTGTCTGCTCAGCGGGGCGTCGTTTACCAAAACAAGCTTCAACATTTTAATTGATCAGATTTTATATCTGCCCGACTCTCCGGGATCATCACCGCTCTGTTCAGCTTCACGCTTTCACTCTGTCAGAGTAGCTTTGCATGATTCCCAGCTCTGAGACGTGAATAAAGATCATCAGCTGGCGTCACTATCTGTCCAGATTTTCAGAGAAACGTGTGCTCAAAGCGAGCACCGTTACCGGTGTTTTGATCCCTGCTGATGAACGCGGCACCTCCTCCTGATGTTCGGCAGGGTCAGTGAGCGACGGCTCAGACCGTTTGGGATCAAGAGGCACAGATGCCACACCTGCCCGCTGATGCCAGCTCATTCTGATCATGGCCAGTGTGCGATGTAAACGAAGCCCCGGCTCTACAGCTGTGTTCAAGAACTTTTTACTATTTATTATTGGTGTTTTTGTATCGTGCTCGTGCTGCTTTTCCAAATGAAAGTGTTGGTCAAGTAACTCGTTCTTCTGTGGTTCTTTTTCACTGTGATGCTTTGAGAAAACCGGATCACTAAACGCTCCAGGCTGATAGTTTCAGAGGCTTCGAACAGATGAAGCAATTCCAGTTCTTAGAAATGTTGGATCAGTGTCAAACATTTCTTTATCCACCTCAAAGACTCCCGATACTGTCAGTTTGTTTTTTTCACGCCTGGATCAACCCGTCGATGTTGCTCGTCCACTTGGCACAGCTTTGAATCACTGACTCAGCGCTCTCGTCTGCAAAATGTTCACGGAAGGAAAACATGCCGGTCATCATCTTCAGAAGATCTTGTGAACTTTTTAATTATTTTCAGTTGAAATAGTTTCCAGATTTTTATTTTTTTTACTTTAATAGAGGGTCACATCATCTCCTCCTGAGATGCAGCCTGATCCTTCTGTTCTAAGTTAAACACATAATTATAAAATCTGATTTAATATATACACAGAAATGACACTTAAAGACATTAAAAACTGAAAAGGACCCAGGAGCAGTTCAGTCAAAGGCCTTATTAAATGTAATAATATTAAAGTCAGCTGGGGGACCAAATCGATGCAGTAAGTGAAGTAAAGCAAAAAGATGGATTTTAACCCACAAGAGTTTAATACCTGTTCTTAGAAACCTACAGCTGTGTATGATGAAGAGAAGCTGCACAGAGGGCTCGTTACACACAGCAGGGTAGTAATAAATGCCAGGTTGTAGTGTGGTTGGAGATCAAACCACATTATTCTGTTACAGCCCCAAACTGCAGACATGTTGGTGAAACATAAATGAAGGACCCTTCATGTCTCAGCGAGGGCTGTTTTACATATTCTGTTGAAGACTGCAAGGACAACCATCAACATTAACTGGATGAAGCCCAACGCTCTTCCGATAGCTCGGGTACAAAAGCTGTCCTCTCTACCATTATTGAGGTAGAAAGTCACCTGGAAACTTACCTGTAACGACAGGTTTGCTCTGCCTACAGTTTATTTATCAGCATGTAGTTAGACCAAGTTGAATGACGTGCACCCTCAGGCGTCTTCTTTTTACACCCTTTTTCTTAAAGCACACTTGCTGTTCCAAATGTCAATCAAACATTTGGACTGTAAAAACTGGACTTGACTGGACTGGATCTCGAGTTTATTTCTGCAAAAGGATTCAAATCTGAAAGAGGAATCTCAAAAGCTTGATTCTGTTCATGTGGACGTAGCGTTTTCAGTGGGAGAAACTTTCGTCGCTCGTCCAAGTGACTTCAGTCTCAGCTGACTGCAGGTTTCCAACCTTATAAACATGTATAAGACACATTACTCACATATTTACTGATGCGTACCATTCTGGTAAGATAAATGGGTTAATAAGCAGACCGTACATCACTGAGCAAGGTCAACACTGACTCCATAAAACAAAAAAATAAACTGGATATTGCTGTACCTGAGGATGTTGGGCAATCTGCCTGGAGGGTGCAGTCATCATCTAGAGCTGCCTGCTCTTCTTTATAACGCTTACATAGAAATCTAGACTAACGAGAGTGTGGAGAAGTTCTGGCAGGTCATGGGCTCGTATTCTAATCTTCTTGGAGAGAAGTTTCAGTAATCATGTCCTGAGTCTGGAGTTTCAACATCTCTAAAAACTTTTGGGAAAAATTTTAGGACTTATCCAGATCACTTTAACTGTACAGATAAATATTTCCCAGAGGAACTACCTGAAGTTCTGAATGAAGTTCTGTCTGTTTATAAGCTAAAAGGCTCCAGAAGGAGTTAGGAAGACAAAGGTGGGAGAAATGGTGCCATTATAAGTTGGTGACCTGTCGTGGGTGTGCCCTGCCTCTCGCTCGATGACATCGCTTTGTTGGATAAGCAGAAGAAGATGGATGGAAACACAGGTGTGAACAGTTATTTTAACCCTTTAGCTCCATTCACCGCTCTTCATCGAGGACTCGACGAGCGACCCCGCGGTACTCTGGTTGTTCCTGGAAATGACGTCTCTGCTTGGAGGATCACACATGGGCAGAGGAATCGAAGAAGAGGAGGGATGACATCAGGTGATGAAGACTACCCCACCACCTCGAACATTTTCATCAAAGAAATACCTGGAGCACACCAATATGAACAGACTGCTGCTTAGAGATGTGGATCGGTAAAGTAAAGGGGACTCACAGAGGCTCAGATCCCTGTGCTACGCCTCCGCCCGTCAATTATTTGAATTTCAGCTACACCAGTTTTCTTTACAATAATGTAACTCGTCTGTAAACTGATTATTTGCACATTTTATTTTATTCTTTTTAACTTTTTATTTAGTAATTATTGTGCTAATAAACAACCAAACAAGCAACATATTAACGTTCTCTGACATAAGACCATTTAGAAAACACACACACACACACACACACACACACACACACACACACACACACACACCAAGATTAGGTCAATAACATGTCGTGGGGAAGAGTTATGGCTTCGTGCTACAATGTTCCAGAGTTCTGGTTCATATCCATCTTCAGCTGAAAGCTTGCTGTCATTCTGTGTGAACTCTTTTCAGTCTCTGTTTCATTGTGTTACGGATGGTGAGCTTGTTTTTTTCACAGTTGTCATTTTCTTAGCTTTTAGTTCAGACTTTACTTCTTAGGTTAAATTCGTAATTTATTCTGTACCTCGTTTAGACCTTTGTTCATCTCTTATCTATTATGCAACATGCATGTCGTACTGTGTATGGTTGTGTATGTGACAAATACATTTGAATTTGATTTGATTTTGTATGTGTGAGTTTCAGTTCATGTTCTCGGTGACTCAGTCTGATATTTCTGTTTCTAAATTTCATGCGAGGTTTAAGATAAAGACGTGCGGAGGGAAACACTTTTGACACAACACGATGTGCTCAGTGGAAACATCAGCGTTTCACTCGTTCTGAAACACTTCCTGTTCATTCGTTGATTCTGGGAAACCTGATGCAGTTTGACCAGTTTATTCCTGACTGGGCTGCAGGCCTATTGTTCACAGTCCCCAGTGTGCAGGTCCCGCTGTCACTGCAGATAAATGAAGCATGGAAATTAATTGGTTTCATTCACAAAGCAGATGTTTGGCCTTTTATAATCTCTGGGTGAGTCACAGAAGATGCTTCCTTAAACGATCCCCCCAAAGGCCATCCTGGATCCTCGTGCACATTTGAACTTTATATCAGAAATCCTGCTTTCCACAGATTTACAGGAACGTTGTTCTGTTAAAGACGTATGCCGGGAAGGCTTATCTGCTTTTCCCGATTCTAGTGAAATAATGAGGTCTCAGAAACTGACTCCCATTGTTTTGGTTTTATTTCACAGTCGCCGACGACAAACAGACACAATAGAGACACAATAGAGCTCACATACTCTGTGTGCTGCTCGTAAGTGGCCTTCAAGAACTCAGCCAATCAGAAGAAAGCCCACTTTCATAAAGAGACAGGAACTAAAGCGGCTTGTTTCAGACAGTTTCAGTCCTTCATGAGTCCTCCTTTAACCCCTTAACATAATTTTTTCTTCCTTGTTTCTTTGTTCAGGATGAATTTGCTGCCATTGTTGCTTCTTGTCTTCAGATGATTTTTCAGTCATCACCTTTCTCGTTGGTTTCAATTAATTTCTTGTAATAATTAGCCTGCAATAATCCATAATAATACAATAATCGTGTGCTGACTCTCAGATTGCTCATATATGTGAAAAACGACCTGCAAACATGGAAAATCTGATGTTGGTGTAACGGACTTGAATGTTACCACCGTCTGCTGCTTATTTTAATTTACTTTAACCTGACTTTAGTTAAAATTGAGTATTTCTACATTATTATATTATTGATAAACAATCGTCTGCTGTGTAAAATTGTGAGTAAATGTGTAAAGTTTGACGTCTGAGTTGATTTGGACGGAAATCTGAATTATCTGAAGCATCAGGTCAAACTGCGCCGTACAAAGTTGAAAGGAGGCTGTGTGGCGTTCAGCGAGAATGTTGACAGGTGAGATTCACCTGATAGCAGCCTGTCGTTGTTCTTCCTGATAATAGGACTTTTAAAAATGTTCCATTATCCTTTACTGTTTATTTTAGGTAACTGTGCAAATATTTATTCTGATCTGAGTGAATAAGGAAAAGTGCTGAAGACTCATTGACTCATTTATTTCAATTCGGTGCAGGAAATAGTTTAACCTAAATCTAAAAATACTATCATGTAATTACACCACATTACAAACGAAGTAACATTTATTTTCTGATTCAGTGTCAAGTGACTTAACAAACAGGTAAGACGGTTTTAAAAAAGGCCCAACAGCATCTTCAGTTTCTGAAGAAGGAGCTGCTGATCGTCTTCTACCGCTGCTCCATTGAGAGTGTGCTGCACTGCATCTGTGTGTGGTTTTCCAGCTGCACTTCAGAGGGTCATCAATATGGCCCAAAAAATCATTGAACATCCTCTTCCCTCCCTGAAGGACCTGTACAGTACTCGCTGTGTCAAGAGGGCACGCAGCATCCTACAGGAATGTACACACCCAGGACACCGGGTGTTTAAGCTGCTGCTGTCTGGCAGACTCAATGACAGCTTTTACAACACGGCAACAGCTGACCTGATTGGATACCTCCCTGGACTTTTTAAGTTACTGTGTCGTGTTGTTTTCTGCGTAGTGCAGACGCAGGACAGTTTCCAATTTCGTTCTACTATTGTACTTGCTATGACCGTGCAATGATGATAGAGAGTTATCTGTTATCTTGCAGAGGTTGTCGCCATGGCGTCCCTCAGGGCTCCATTCTTGGCCCACTTGTTTTTTCATTGTACGTTTTTTTCCTCAGGTTCAAAATGCAATTTTTCATTCAAATATGACAAGCTGTATCACAACAACAAAAGTCTCACTAGGTAGTCTGACTAGAACAAAATAATTTCCAGATAGACCTGCTCTATTATCTACCATGTTGAGCCTTACCGCTCTGAAGAGTCTGATAATTCAAGTTAAAAGATACAAAAAGGCAAAATATGTATATATTTTACAAAATGGTCTCAGGAGGAGGTGCTGGCTGTCATATTGTGGTCTGGGATGCGGGGCCTCCCTCTACTGCAGATATGGAGGCGGTCTGCTTGCCTCCACTCAAGAGAGAAGGGTTACACTTCCTGGGTCCGGGTTGCCCCTCTGGGGGCAGGGGTACCTGGACCTGGGATATAGAGTATGTTTGGGGAGTGTGAATGTGTGCACAGTGTCTATTTGTGTCTGTCTCCATGTGTCGGATGAGTGCCGAGTATTTGTTTGTGTATATGGGGGTGGGAATGCACCTTTGTGTCTGCGTGCGCCTGTTTGTCTGTGTCTATATGTCAGCTTGGGTCTCAGACTCCGCCTCTCTGGGAACATCTCAGGCTCTCCGAGGTTTGGAGGCCCATCTCCCCTCACCACACTCCCTGCCGGTGGCTGATGCCCTCAGACGTTGGTGTGTTGGTGGCTCTTGGTGTCTGGGGCTGGGCGCTCATGTATGTACCGACTCACTCCTGGTGGCCGATTGGCCAGGTGATCAAGGTGTTTTGTTTTTCTTGTTTTTCCCTTTCTCACCATCTCTTCTATTTTTCTTTCTCTCCCTCTCTTTCTTTCATTCCTTCTCCCTGTCCTATCCCCCAGTCATGTCTGTCCCGTCTGTAACAACCGAAAATCAAATAAAATAAATACATAATTATAGTAAAGATCAATCAAATGGACCAATAGGGCGAGGCCATGATGATCCACTTGGTAAAGTAAATCCACTTCGCATCTTTCTCGGCCCTCAGACAACAATTTTGATGGTTAACGATCCAAACAGGAAAGGCAAAAAAATAAAAGGTCTCAGTTATAACTAGAAGTGTAAACATCTCAGTAAACATTATAGATGTCCAAACTCGATATGTTCTTTGAGTCTACAGTTTAGTTTATATTGGTTAAACGTATCTTTAAATAAATTTTAATTGACTTTCGATAATAATAATAATAAAAAAGGATGATACAGCCTTTATTAATCCCACAGCTTGGAAAACAAGAAAATGCATTAAATTAATGTCTGTGATCTTGTCTATTTTTAAAAACAAGATTTTGAAATCAAGGGCCAAGAGCCTGTAGACTCTCATGTTAATGAAATTCTGCTGAGGGGATGAAAACAAATGACATCTGAGAAAAGGTCCTCAGGTAAACACAGCAGATTAAAGAAAATGCTTCAGTCTGTAGCAGGGCTTTGATTTCCTGATGTGAAATCAATAATTAATCCTAAAAAATAAAATAATTAGTTCAAAAGTTCAACATTGCTGCCTGAAACCTGAAATTCCTGTTTAATAGAGTGTGTCTGATGGGGGGAGGATCAGGTGAGCTGGAGGGAAGTGTTGGGCGTGTCGTTAGACAGGTGTCTGGCAGAGGTGTGTTTAATGCAGACAGAGAGGAGGAGGAGAGAGGAAGGGTATTTATGCCTCAGCAGGTCTGGAGGTTTGGATCTTACCGCGATGGCTTTCTACAAGGTGATGTGTTTGGCTGCTGGGCTGATGCTCCTGACCCAAGGTAAGAGCTCTCTGCACACACCTGCAGCAGGTACGACTCAGAGGGCGAAAACACTCAGGAGCACAGCGCTTCACTGTAAAGTGACACTGCTGCATAGTCATCACATTTATTGAAGAAAAAATGTGTGTCGGTTTATGGTGACGGCTGAAGCAGTGATGACAGGTTCCTTCATCATGGTTCAGGGCAGGAATTGAGCGACTTACTTTGATGGCAATACACCTCGCTACGAGTGCAAAATGAATGAATCCACAGAAGCAGAGTGAACCTAATGAACCACGTAGTGTTTATGGAGGGTGGCTAAACATATATTCAGCTGTAGAAACATCAGGCGCTTGTGCTGAGCTGAATGTTTGAACTACAAACACACTGATGGTGATGGTGAGCTCACACACAGGCACTGCCTACGTATAACCAGTGGACTCCTTTAACATCACGTCAGGAACTGCAGTAATACTGCAGTAGTATTAGTATTACAACGTGCAGCATGTGTACAGTATTTCTCTGTGTGGTTTCTGTCTGAGAGATAAACATCATCAGTGTTTTCATCCTGCTGAGTCACACAGTAACCAACTCCCCAACTCCCCCCCCAACCCACACACACACACACACACCCACACACACAATCCAATTCAGTCACCCACACAAAAACACACACACACACACACACACAAGCCTGTTGAT
>NW_024582429.1:2397427-2398545 GCF_018398535.1 Haplochromis burtoni
ACACACACACACACACACACACACACACACACACACACACAGAAACTCTGTATGTTAATGATCTTCAGAACAGGTGGTAAAACCAGTCTGCTGTAAGAGCGAGCTGATCTGGAACAACATTATGAGATGAATAAATTTTGCATTGAATTTCAAATTCTTTTACTCGCTTATAAAATCTTAAATAACACTGCACCTTGCTATCTAAAGAACTTCTCTATGTGTTTAATCCTAAAAAAGCACTAAGATCTTCAAACCAGGTGCGCTTAATGCAACCTAAGTCTAGGCTGATCATGCCTTTGCTATTACAGCACCTAGACTGTGGAACAATCTCCCTATTGCCATTCACACTTCTTAGTCTATGAAGCCTTTAAATCTTGCTTGAATGAATCTTTTTACCCTGGCGCTGTCTTAACTTAGTTTGACTCTCATTTGGCTGGCTTCTAACTTTGTCTTGTCTTGTGTTGCTGTTTGGTCGATTTGTCTTATTTTATTTATTTCCTAATTTGTGAAGCACTTTGATTGACATTGTTGTTTTTAAATATGCCATATAAATACATTTTGTTTTGATTTGATAATCAGCTACTGCAAGCTAGCTGTATGGGAGCATCACTGACACCTGATAATTAGTGCTCAGTAACACCCAATTAAAATCCTAGAATTTCACCTAAACTGGAGATCAGCCTTCTTGGACAGTTTGTTCGTACAGCAGCCATATTATTGGTTAGATGATGTCATTAAAAACAGTCCAGAGGTCCTGCTCAGGGACTCCAGTTAGCTGAGGTGAGGCCAAGCAGAGAGCTAGTAGCTACAGCCGCCTGTGTCACCATCCATCTTTCAGCCAAAGAGACCACGCCCCTAATAACGTAAACTTATTAGTACAGTTTAAATAGGTGAGTTATAAAAACAGGTGTTTTGAAGGAGCAAACTATGGGGACTCACTCACAGCTGCCTCTACTGGACAACAGAGGAACTGCAGGGGTTGGCTTCCTTTCTCAGAGGCTTGTTTATAACTAACCACAGACAGTCAATTTTCCACTACTATTACAGACAGTGAACTAATCACAGACAGATAAATGGAGATTTTTAGTTTAAACATTGTTTGTTTTCTGTGTTTCAGA
>NW_024582429.1:2426890-2427737 GCF_018398535.1 Haplochromis burtoni
ATGACTGCACTTTGTTTTTACGTTTGGAGGAGCCGCCCTTTTGTTTGATGATGCATTTAATCAGTCACATGTTATTTATTACAAACTGATATATTTATTTTACCCCTTCAACAGGCGCTCTTTCACAAAACCTGATGGAGGTGCAGGTTCCCGTGGTGGGAAACAGGAAGTGTAACTGTGACTATGGAGTGGGATCAATCACTGGCAACATGATCTGTGCCGGGTTAAGTGCAGGAGGAAAGGACTCCTGTCAGGTGATTGTTGTTACCTGTGTTTGGCACATTTTCACCTTCTACAGTTTCTTCTCCTCAGCTAACAGTAAATGTTTCTGCTCTCAAAGGGGGATTCAGGAGGTCCAATGGTGAGCAAGCAGAACGGTCGCTGGATTCAGGCGGGAGTCGTCAGTTTTGGGGAAGGTTGTGCCAGGCCGAATCTTCCAGGAGTCTACCCCAGAGTATCCCAGTACCAGACCTGGATCAGGACCCAGATCTCCTCCAACCAGCCGGGCTTCATAACGTTCACGTCCACTGGGACCAACAGTGACCTCAGTGTCACCTGCTGAGGACTGCCACCCAGTGGCGGTCCTAGCCTGCTTCGTGCCCCAGGCTAAAACTCCCCCCCACACTCACACACAAAACGTGTCAGGTTTTGTATTGTTGATTATCATTCATGCTTAGAAATATCTACTTATATATGCTTAGAGTTTTATAATTAGTTTTAGATTGGTAGAGGTTTGATCCTTAATAGTCTGCAAACTTTGTGTGCATTCCAGAGCACTCTGGGAGCGTGGGAGAGCTCGGACCTTGTCTTATTGTTTTATGGATAAACGTATCTATGTCTGTTTTAG
>NW_024582429.1:2429074-2439560 GCF_018398535.1 Haplochromis burtoni
ATCATGATGTCTGGTGTTTTCGTGTTTGTTCTTTTGCTTTTATTTTGTTTTATTTTGTGAGTTGGTTATTAGATGCTGCTCCAGCCAGCCCTCTCCTCCCTGAGCAGCAGGCGCACCTCGCAAACGGAGGGCGCCCTTACTCCCAGCAAATGGGCGATAGAAAACCGATGCCTGTACCATTGCCAATATGCGCTGGCTGACGTCGGGGCAGCATGAGTACGAGCAATTTATTTATTTTTTTTGCCGATGTCCATGATGCCGCCCCCCACCACGATGCCGCCCCGGGCAACCGCCCGTGTCCCCCTACCACACTGCTGCCACCAGTGCCGACCACCACCCCTACCACCACCACCAGCAAACGTAGGTCAAACACCAATCCTAAAACCACCTAAAAAGTTAAAAATGGACTGATTGCAGTGTGATCGACTGTTACTGAGTTTTACTCATTTCTATTTTCAAGTTCAATTTCTTTGTAATTACAGCTGTAGTGAAAAATAAGGTGTGATGTCAGGCTTGTCAAGCTTGTCAGGATGCTCTTAATAGTGCTTCAGTAAAAGGTGGTGAGGATGAGGAAGAGTTCCACACTCACTTCAACCTCCTAAGGTTGAAAGCTTTATGTTTTGAGCCTTCTCTGCCAGGTGTATGAAGTTCCAGGAGTCCAGGAGAGCTCTTCAGTAGAATCTTGTCTCAGTAGAGACATCTCTCTACTGATGTTTGGTTTCGGCCTTTTTCAAGTCCACAGTCAACTCCTTCCTCCTGTTGATGTTAAGGGACAGGTTGGTGTCTCTACACCGGCTCACTAAAAGTTGCACTTCTGCTCTGCAAGATGTCTTAGCTCTGTTGTTAATGAACCCCACTAATGTTGTATCATCATAAACCCGATGAGCTGCTTCAAGCTGACATTTGCAGTTTAGTCATGTCAGCAGAGTAAAGAGCAGTGGACCGTTTGATGCAGTTTGATAGTGCAGAATACTGCTAATATGTACCATCTGTCACCTTCCTTATAAGAAGTCCACAATTCAGTTACAGAGTGAAGTGTTCAGCCCGAGCAGAGAGCTTCACCATCAGCTACAGTGAGATGACTGTGTTAAAGGCTGAAGTCTGTGTCCCTGGAATCACAGAATTTGCTTTCACTTGTCCCGTGTATGCCATCTTACACGGGCAGGCCCACCTGAGGGCCACTTTCTCCCACAAACAGAAGGCAGCTCTCCACGTCTCTGTCTTCCCCCGGATCTCGGAAATCATTCACAGCTTCTGTATTGGCCAAGTCGTAACAGTTTTGATGATTGCGACATCACCCGTGCGCTTCTCATTTTTTTTCCTTTCTGTTTAAACTTCCCTGATCTGTGATGCTATGATTCTTTAAGATGAACCACCTGAACTGAACTGATGGTTAAAAATTTTAACATTTCTTTGCGTCTACCTCTGGTTTTTCTCCTCAGCGGTGTTCTGTGGACAAGCTCCGAAGAATTCTGGCATTTTGGGTGGAACCTCGATGGCGACAGCCGGCTCGTGGCCGTGGATGGCGAGTCTGCAGAAGAATGGAAGTCATGTGTGTGGTGGGACTCTTGTGGCCTTGGACTCAGTGCTGAGCAACGCCGACTGTTTCTCAAGGTGAGTTGCAGATAAAGTTGAAGTTTGGCCAGACGATGACATAGTTAAATGACTAGTGACGTCTGTTCAGGTGCTGTTTTGAATCCAGAAGTGAAAAGAAAAGGGTGGATCTGACAGAAGCACCAACATACTAATTGGTTGTGGATTGACATTCACAATGTAGCCACAGTCTAAATTTCTCCTCGAGATTAATAAAGTATTCTGATTCTGATTCTAAAGCAGACTAGGAAGGAAATTACAAGGTGACTGTGACGACTATGAGCAGGACTCTGTGCCGGAACATGAAAGAACTATGAAACGTATACACGAATAAGCAACATGAACATGAGCAGCACGGAGTCCTGAAACCTGACGTAACATGAGAGGAGATACACAGACAACCCGACGCTGAACACGGGAAGACGGAGGACTTAAATACACACATGAGGTGATCAGGGGAAGTGGAGACACATGAGGAAAACAGCTGAATAGAATGAAACATATCGACAACAAGGGGGAGAGTAACACTAAACACGAGACCTTTCAAAATAAAACAGGAAACATGGGGACACAAACCAACAGGGAACACTTAACACAGGGGTGACTACATAAAGAGATCTAATCTATGGGACTAGATTTTCTCAGTGTTTCCTAGTTCAGGAGTGTGTTTCCATTCACTCGTTGTCAGGTCGTCTGTTTTGCCACGCCATCACAGTTTTCATAGCCAGTTTCTCTTTTGTCGCCTTAGTTTTCATGTTTGCTTCTGCCATCAGCCTAAATAAAGGCTCGTTTTTGGTTCAAGTTGAGTTCTGTCTCCTGCAGTGTGTACGTTTAGCAAACACATCGGCGTAGCTCGTCGTGACACTTTGTTGCCCTTCTAGAAAACGTCTTGTTACTTTCATTCACACCAAAGAGGCTGAAACTGATTAACAACCCTCTCTGCTTAAATGAGAAGATCAATAATCCAAGTTTAATTGACTTGATGCTTTACTCTAATCTTTAATTTTTCTGAGCAGTAATTTCTGAGCAATTCTATTCAATTCAATTCAATTTTATTTATATAGCGCCAAATCACAACAAAAGTCGCCTCAAGGTGCTTTATATTGTACAGTAGATACAGAGAAAAATCTAACAATCATATGACCCCTATGAGCAGCAGTTTGGCGACAGTGGGAAGGAAAAACTCCCTTTTAACAGGAAGAAACCTGGAAGCTGGTTCCACAGAAGAGGGGCCTGAAAACTGAAGGCTCTGCCTCCCATTCTACTTTTAAATACTCTAGGAACAACAAGTAGGCCTGCAGAGCGAGAGCGAAGTGCTCTAATAGGGTGATATGGTACTACAAGGTCATTAAGATAAGATGGGGCCTGATTATTTAAGACCTTGTATGTGAGGAGCAGGATTTTGAATTCTGGATTTAACAGGAAGCCAAAACAGGAGAAATCTGCTCTCTCTTTCTAGTCCCTGTCAGGACTCTTGCTGCAGCATTTTGGATCAGCTGAAGGCTTTTCAGGGAGTTTTTAGGACTTCCTGATAATAATGAATTACAGTCATCCAGCCTGGAAGTAATAAATGGCCTGCATTTGTATAGCGCTTTTCTAGTCCATAGGACCCCAAAGCACTTCACACTACATTCAGTCATTCACACACACATTCACACACTGGTGATGGCAGCTACATTGTAGCCACAGCTGCCCTGGGGCGCACTGACAGAGGCGAGGCTGCCGGACACTGGCGCCACCGGGCCCTCTGACCACCACCAGTAGGCAAACACGGGGTTAGTATCTTGCCCAAGGATATTTGGCATGCAAATGGGATCGAACCACCGACCTTCTGATTAGTGGCTGACCTGCTCTGCCACCTGAGCTACAGCCACCCCAATAAATGCATGAACTAGTTTTTCAGCGTCACTCTGAGACAGGATATTTCTAACTTTAGAGATGTTGCACAAATGGAAGAAAGCAGTCTTACATATTTGTTTAATATGTGCGTTGAAGGACATGTCCTGGTCAAAAATGACTCCAAGGTTCCTCACAGCGTTACTGGAGGCCAAGGTAATGCCATCCAGAGTAAGAATCTGCTTAGATACCATATTTCTAAGCTTTTCAGGGCCGAGTACAATAACCTCAGTTTGATCTGAATTAAGAAGCAATTCTAAGGAGCTTGGAAAGAAAAGCGACTGGACTTCTTTAAGTTTCTTGAAGATGTTTCACCTCTCATCCGATAAGTTTCTCCACCAAATGATGGAGTCCCACATTTTAAGCCCTAGTGGAAGTTATCCCTTAAAGAGGTCCAACTGTTTTTTTTTCTCCTTACATGATCATGACCCGAATGACCAAGAACCTATAGTGCAGAGACATACTAAGCAGTGTATGTATTGGGATCATCCTTTCAGCCAGACTTTTACTATTCATTGTTTAATTACAGTTTAGGGCGTAAAGGTGTAGATTTTGTTTGAAGCTGATAATTTTATGTTTGTGTGCTTCGTTCCTCCCACAGCTCCCCTGTAGCGTCCGAGTGGACTGTCGTGTTGGGGCGTCTGAAGCTAAATGGATCCAACCCCTTTGAGGTGACGCTGAATGTGACAAATATCAAACTTAGAGCCGATACCAACGTCAGCTCGTTGACGAACTGGCGGTGAAGGACAGTCTGAGTGGAGCTCAAATCCTCAACCCAGAATCAGCCTCAGGTGTGCAGGACTGCAGGAGATGATGGCTCTGCCCAGGGGTGGAGACCAAGGAACTCATCCTGTCATTCAGCTGCTTATCAGAAGCTTTAAACAAAGTTGTCTAAATGCTCCAAATGTTGAGAAACTAAATAAAACTCTTTAAAATGGTTTAAAACCCTTTGGTGGAAAATTTTAAGGTATTTTTTATCAGCTTTGACTGATGAGTCTGTGCATTCAGATTTTGTCCTGATGACCCTAAAGCAGGGTCGGCAACCTGCGGCTCTTTCATCCTTATACTGCTGCTCCACACGGCTTGGGAAAATAAATTATAAGTATTTAATTGAAGTCTATTTTATTTGTGTTAGTTTTAAAAAAAAATGTAGTTCTAAATTGAAACATTATTGTCATCTTGAAATATTAAAATAAAATTATATTTTATTATTTTTTGGCGCTCAAAACAAGTGTCACATTCGCAGAAGCCGGTGTACCGGGCGAAACACCAGGACTTTCAACCCCAAGTATGGAGAAATGTAAGAGAAGAAAATACAACATTTAACGATACCTGAGCAGATTCATTTGCATTTACTTTTGACGAGAGTTGCCTCCACAGCAAAATCTCCAGTGTTAAATTAACACTACAGAGTGTCCATATGTGTCCACTCCTCTGAGTGTTAAATACAACACTGTTGAGTGTTAAATGAACACTTTTGACAGTGTTATATGTTTAAAAGTAACCTAGTCAGTTCTGAAGATTTACAATGACTAACACTGAGCAGTGCTGATTTTCTAACACTGGAATATTTCTAACATTTTGAGTTATTTTCCAGTGTTAGAAAATCAGCACTGCTCGGTGTTAGTAAGAGACTTTCAAAATAAACACACAGCCTTTGCTGAGAGTATCCGGAGGGAGAAGAGAGAAAAAAAAGCTGTTTCACAACTGATGCGGAAGGCTGGTCTGAGAAAAAAATCAATTCAAGAAGTGGATGAAGTCTGAAAATTCAGCTATGTATACAAGGTTTATGGCCGCTCAAGACATAGTCAGGTATTAGAAGCCGCACCACCACAAGAAGAAATGATTGTGCTGATACCACTAAAATGCCAGACACAGGAGGAGGACATTTGTGAGGCTGTGCACACAGTGTGTGTGTGTGTGTGTGTGTGTGTGTGTGTGTGCAGTATCCTTCCATCCAGGAAGTTAAACCCTTTATATCTTTCATATTTTTTAGTTGTGTCACATTTTTTTTTATCTTTTTCAATTAAAAAATCAATCCTTTTATACAGTTTGTGTCTCAGACTTTGTTGACACATTTCTACATTTACTTTGTTTTACTGCCACCAACTGTCAGCCAGTGGAACAGCACAGGATGAGCCACAGCAGACAGACATGTTTCCCATCTCTGTTTACACACGACTGCACAGAGAAACTTGTCTTTGGATTTAACCTTCATCCATGTTTCACCTGACTTATGAGTAGCAGCATTATTTTGATACTTTTAAGGTTGGTCTAACTTCATTTGAGGGTGTATTTAATCAGTCCCACGTCCACTGTCGCTGTCGCCCTGACTCCTGCCATCAGCTGCTGACGCCACTTTTCAGCCTCCTCATCAGCTGGTCCAACTCCTCCTCCTCCTTCTCTGGGCTCAAGCTGCTAATGAAACAGGAGCGGCGTCATCAAAATGATCTGTCTCTGCCCCCTGAACTCACTGCACCACCCTCCCCTGCACCACCCTCCCCTGCACCACCCTCCCCTGCAACCGAGCCACAGAGACACTTGAATTTGTTGATAGAGTCGTCATTATAAAGTTCATCATTGACATTAATGAAAGGGGTGGACCCAGTGTCGTGCTCTGCCTCTCAATAAATGTGTCATGCAGGTGATCTTAGACAAGTCAGAGGAATAAGTCTAACAGAGTGGTTTGAATACTGGGGAGCACTGGAATAAAAAGCCCCGAGCTTTTTCCAACTCAGCAGCGAAGGTCCGTGACGACGGGAGGGCTGTTTCCAAGGGGTCTGGTGGAGCAAGTGGAGGAGTCTGAGAAGAGCTGGATTGGCACCAAGGCGACGTAGTACCTTCTCTTGCTCTTCCAGGTGCTCTCCTTGGTTTCCTGAAGACAGCTTGCATCAGAATCCATGTTTGGCCATTTTCAGCAGAGGGCAGAGGAAACACTGGCAGAGCTTTGGCTGAGCAATCACAGGCAGCTCCGTGGGCACAAACACTGTCGTGAAGTCGAGAGGTGTTCTGAATTTTAACATGAGGGCAGCGAGACCAGCAGGGAAGCGCCTCTGAAACCAGAGCCTTATAATTCCCAGTGCGTAACACACCAACGATTTGTCACGTCCCTAGGCGTATCATAGTAACATTAAAGATACCCTTCCACATCCTTATGAAATACTCTGGGTTCTCGGTTCAATCCAATATAAAGCCGCTTGTGGCGATAAGACACACTTAGAGCAGAGGCTCCAGGCCTCCATTCAAGCCCTAACCCTAACTTTTACATTCACCTAGAAAGGTCCAGGGGACGAGGGAAAGTATCACAAGGTGTCCATGTTTAAAAACGGAGACAGGGGAAAAAATACTGAAGTTAAAGGGTTTTATTAATTTTTCTATTGACAAAAAAGAGACTATCCACTCTCACCTTTTAAAGAAAGAAAACAACAAAACTCAGGTGTTGGTCAATAAACTGAAAAGTTAATCAAAAAGGGTTAGTCACCAAAACACACTACTCTCCGCAGAGCAGGAGCTATCAACCACCATACACACAGCTCACTAACTGCAACCCAATAAGGCTCTCTGGTAGCAGACTTCACTTTTCTCTGCCTAAAGTATTATTAATTGCTGATGGGAGTCAGCTGTACAAAAAAGGTGGCACCAAAGGCAGGAGAGATGGCAGGACACACCCACACAAGGTCAATTTCAAAGGAGGCTAGGGCCATAACACTAAACATAACCCTATGACATAGTGTTTTCCAAAGTGATTCAGGATCAGAAAGTAAACAGTAGGTGGATTTTCATGTCACACGTAAAACACATTTATAGATTCATTCCAACCCTCTCTCATCCCTCCGAACACGTAACATACCGACAGTTTATCACAGTTGTCAGTATATTACACGTTGGGATGAGAACGTGTCGCTGAAACAGGTAATCAGAGTGACACATCCACAAACACACAGACAGGTTAGAGAAGGGAGGTATTCTTCAGTCGCACCGAATGTAATGCCAAACCAAAATCTGGAAACGAATACTAGGGCGTCTCCCAGAGGTGACACGCGTCGTGCCCAAAGAAGCTAGTCCAATCACTATGCCTCAGTACCCTGAGGCATAGGAAGGAAGGAAGCATTCTGGCTCAACCCCACCACCTACAGGCAATTGGCCCCTGAAGAACACCTGGCAGTAGGCGATGACCTAAATGGACACATTGGCCAGGAGAGAGACGGATATGTGCGATTTCATGGCGGCCAAGGATTCTGGACCCGAAACAACGACGGATGCCGTGTTCTGGACTGCGCAGAGGCACACGATCTTGCCATAGCCAACACTTTCTTCAGAAAGAGGCCAGCACATCCTATCAACCAACATCGGTTCTTAGCATCAGCTACACGTGGATGGACCTACTACTCAACCTTGGCCAGCAACGACGATCACCAATCACTTCAGTAGAGAAGATAAAATGGTGGCGCCTTCACATGTGCAAAAGCCAGCTACTGGACTTGGGCACTTCGGAGTGGATCGCAATGGACCACTAGACACCATCTGAGATAACATCGCCAGTAGGGATGGGTATCGTTTAGGTTTTATCCGATACCGGTGCCAAACCGGTACTTTTGAAACGGTGCCGGTGCTCAAACGGTGCTTAAAAGACAAATTGGCAACTCTCGTAGCTGTTTTTGAAACAACTGAGGTATCTAGGTATATCGGTCCACGGTACTTAAACGGCCTGCTCACCGTGTTAATGCCAAAGGTAATCTCTGTTCAGTGTTTTTTGTAAAAAGATAACAATGTTAGCCTTTTCTGCAGCTATGGGGCATATATGGTATCACTCTTGGCTGGAAGCAGTGCTTAAACAATGGAAAAAACACAAACTTTGTCCAAAACCTCTCATGTTTAGCTGTTTTCCACTTTTTCTTTGGTCATTTTAGCCTTTTTGGCCAGGGTGAAGGGAGTATCTGCCATCAAACAAGAAGACAGCCGCATGTAGCTATGATGATGTTTGCTAGTTCACCTTACATGCATTAATGTAATAACGTGGTTAGCCTACTCAACGTAAATTACACACGAACAACATTAAGCTACTCACGCAGAGAAGAACGGCTGCTGCTGCAGTTTGCATCTTTTGCTGTGAAGTACAGCCAGACTTTTGACCGCTTCGCCTTGGGCATTTTTAATCTGTAGCTCTGCTCTAACAAGAACGTACGTACCTGGGCCCTGCCTACTATCCTCGGAAAGGTAAAACTGATTGGCTAGAATCTAAAGTGTATACGTCTCAGAAAAAAAAACCAAATAAAGCACCGAAATGTGCGCTGCTTTTCGGCTGGTTACTACCGTTTATGTCAGAACCGGTGCCATCATGGCACCGGATACCGGTACCTATCCCTAATCGCCAGTCAGATACACGACACGGCAGGCAGCACCCTTGGGAAGATGAAGCCAGCGAGGCACTTCATCAACGAGCAAATGTGGTGGTGAAACCACAGCGTACAGCAAAGATTCACAGAAATGAAGACAGCATTCAAGATGTGGCTTCAGTTTCACAACGATGTTGACTATCAACACTACAGGGCACTTTGAGCAAAGAAGGCAGTAGGAGCAGAAAAGGCATCACACTATGACCAACTCTACAAAGAACTGGACATGCCCAGGGGGGCGAACAAAGTCTAACGCCTTGCCAAAAACCGCCATCGAGCAACGACAGGACATCAGCCAGGTCAAACATATCAAGGATGCCAATCACCAGGTCCTCCAGACCACCCACCATCCTCAAAGCTGGAGCCAAGTACTTTTCTGGATATCTGCAATGTGGAGTTCCCCCATCAGCCAATCCACAGCACCACCTCCATCCCAGGACCCCCACCACTACCACTCAAGGAAGTAGAAAGCCGCCTGCCAAGAAAATGAAAATGGCAAAGCAACTGGACCAGACGACATCCCAGCCGAAGTTTGGAAGTACTCGGCCGCCAGGGCATCTCAGTCCTCACCGACCCCTGTTCAAACAACATCTCAGAGATGGGACCGTCCCAGCAGCCTGGTCAACCAGCAACAGTGCCCATCTGGAAAGGCAAAGGCGACTTGGCCAATTCTGCAAATACCGCCCGATCCGACTCCTGTGCCACACCATGAAGGTATTCGAGCAGATCATTGCTGCCAGGCTGCGAGAAATTGTCCCAATAACGCCCAACCAGTGTGGCTTCGTCAAAGGATGCGGCACAATAGATGCCATCCATGCCGCCCGCCTGCTGTTGGAGAAGCACCGAGAGAAGACCAAGACTATCCATATGGCCTTCCTTGACCTGGAAAAGGCTTTCAACCGAGTCCCTCATGACCTGATCTGGCACTCTCTCCCATCACACGGGGTCCCCAAGGCCTACGTCGACTGGATCAAGCCCTTGTACAGAAACATGGCCAGCACAGTCAGAAGCCCGTTGGGAACATCACCACCTTTCAACATTACCGTGGGTGTGCACCAAGACTCCACACTGTCCCCGCTTCTCTTCATCCTCTGCATGGACACCATGACCGCTTACCTCCAAGAAGCCCACCCTTGGACACTCCTCTATGCTGACGATGTCTTCCTCGCAGACTAATACCAAATGGAGCTGCAACGCCAAATGCAGCAATGGAAGGTGTTAGATTTATATTGTTGGATTGTCATTTATGCTAAGAAATATCTACTCATATATGCTTAGAGTTTTATAATCAATGTCATGTTGGTAGAGGTTTGATCCTTAATAGTCTGCAAAGACTTTTGTGTGCATTCCAGAGTGTTCTGGCGTTCACACCCACATCCTAGGAGCATGTGAGAGGTCGTACCTTCTCGTATTGTTTTGTGGTAGGATAAACATATCTGCATCTGTTTTAGTCTAAGTGCCTTTTGTTTAGATGAACTCTGGACTTCCAGACCAGCAGGTTTAGGGAAGTCGTTTATGGGTTTCACATTCTGTCCACAACACACACACACACACACCACACACACACACACACACACACAACACCACAGACACACACACAC
>NW_024582429.1:2439585-2448268 GCF_018398535.1 Haplochromis burtoni
GTTCATCTAAACAAAAGGCACTTAGACTAAAACAGATGCAGATATGTTTATCCTACCACAAAACAATACGAGAAGGTACGACCTCTCACATGCTCCTAGGATGTGGGTGTGAACGCCAGAACACTCTGGAATGCACACAAAAGTCTTTGCAGACTATTAAGGATCAAACCTCTACCAACATGACATTGATTATAAAACTCTAAGCATATATGAGTAGATATTTCTTAGCATAAATGACAATCCAACAATATAAATCTAACACCTTCCATTGCTGCATTTGGCGTTGCAGCTCCATTTGGTATTAGTCTGCGAGGAAGACATCGTCAGCATAGAGGAGTGTCCAAGGGTGGGCTTCTTGGAGGTAAGCGGTCATGGTGTCCATGCAGAGGATGAAGAGAAGCGGGGACAGTGTGGAGTCTTGGTGCACACCCACGGTAATGTTGAAAGGTGGTGATGTTCCCAACGGGCTTCTGACTGTGCTGGCCATGTTTCTGTACAAGGGCTTGATCCAGTCGACGTAGGCCTTGGGGACCCCGTGTGATGGGAGAGAGTGCCAGATCAGGTCATGAGGGACTCGGTTGAAAGCCTTTTCCAGGTCAAGGAAGGCCATATGGATGGTCTTGGTCTTCTCTCGGTGCTTCTCCAACAGCAGGCGGGCGGCATGGATGGCATCTATTGTGCCGCATCCTTTGACGAAGCCACACTGGTTGGGCGTTATTGGGACAATTTCTCGCAGCCTGGCAGCAATGATCTGCTCGAATACCTTCATGGTGTGGCACAGGAGTCGGATCGGGCGGTATTTGCAGCAATTGGCCAAGTCGCCTTTGCCTTTCCAGATGGGCACTGTGGTGCTGGTTGACCAGGCTGCTGGGACAGCCCCATCTCTGACGATGTTGTTGAACGGGTCGGTGAGGACTGAGATGCCCTGGCGGCCGAGTATCTTCCAAACTTCGGCTGGGATGTCGTCTGGTCCAGTTGCTTTGCCATTCTTCATTTTCTTGGCAGCGGCTTTTACTTCCTTGATGGTAACTGGGGGTCCTGGGACGGAGTCGGTGCTGTGGATTGGCTGATGGGGGAACTCCACATTGCAGATATCCGAAAAGTACTTGGTCCAATGTTTGAGGATGGTGGGTGAATCGTGGAGGATCTGATGATTGGCATCCTTGATATGTTTGACCTGGCTGGTGTCCTGTGTTGCTCGATGGCGGTTTTTGGCAAGGCGTTAGACTTTGTTCGCCCCCCTGGGCATGTCCAGTTCTTTGTAGAGTTGGTCATAGTGTGATGCCTTTTCTGCTCCTACTGCCTTCTTTGCTCAAAGTGCCCTGTAGTGTTGATAGTCAACATCGTTGTGAAACTGAAGCCACATCTTGAATGCTGTCTTCATTTCTGTGAATCTTTGCTGTACGCTGTGGTTTCACCACCACATTTGCTCGTTGATGAAGTGCCTCGCTGGCTTCATCTTCCCAAGGGTGCTGCCTGCCGTGTCGTGTATCTGACTGGCGATTAGGGATAGGTACCGGTATCCGGTGCCATGATGGCACCGGTTCTGACATAAACGGTAGTAACCAGCCCGAAAAGCAGCGCACATTTCGGTGCTTTATTTCGGTGCTTTTTTTTCCTGAGTTGTGATACACTTTAGATTCTAGCCAATCATTTACGTTTCCAAGGATAGTAGGCAGGGCCCAGGTACGTACGTTCTGTTAGAGCAGAGCTACAGATTAAAAATGCCCAAGGCGAAGCGGTCAAAAGTCTGGCTGTACTTCACAGCAAAAGATGCAAACTGCAGCAGCAGCCGTTCTTCTCTGCGTGAGTAGCTTAATGTTGTTCGTGTGTAATTTACGTTGAGTAGGCTAACCACGTTATTACATTAATGCATGTAAGGTGAACTAGCAAACATCATCATAGCTACATGCGGCTGTCTTCTTGTTTGATGGCAGATACTCCCTTCACCCTGGCCAAAAAGGCTAAAATGACCAAAGAAAAAGTGGAAAACAGCTAAACATGAGAGGTTTGGACAAAGTTTGTGTTTTTTCCATTGTTTAAGCACTGCTTCCAGCCAAGAGTGATACCATATATGCCCCATAGCTGCAGAAAAGGCTAACATTGTTATCTTTTTACAAAAAAACAGCTGAACATGAGAGGTTTTTGGACCAATTTTGTGTTCTCCATTCTTTAAGCACCGGTTTGAGCACCGGCACCGTTTCAAAAGTACCGGTTTGGCACCGGTATCGGATAAAACCTAAACGATACCCATCCCTAGTCTTGTCTTTTACAAAAAAACAGCTGAACATGAGAGGTTTTTGGACCAATTTTGTGTTCTCCATTCTTTAAGCACCGTTTGAGCACCGGCACCGTTTCAAAAGTACCGGTTTGGCACCGGTATCGGATAAAACCTAAACGATACCCATCCCTACTGGCGATGTTATCTCAGATGGTGTCTAGTGGTCCATTGCGATCCACTCCGAAGTGCCCAAGTCCAGTAGCTGGCTTTTGCACATGTGAAGGCGCCACCATTTTATCTTCTCTACTGAAGTGATTGGTGATCGTCGTTGCTGGCCAAGGTTGAGTAGTAGGTCCATCCACGTGTAGCTGATGCTAAGAACCGATGTTGGTTGATAGGATGTGCTGGCCTCTTTCTGAAGAAAGTGTTGGCTATGGCAAGATCGTGTGCCTCTGCGCAGTCCAGAACACGGCATCCGTCGTTGTTTCGGGTCCAGAATCCTTGGCCGCCATGAAATCGCACATATCCGTCTCTCTCCTGGCCAATGTGTCCATTTAGGTCATCGCCTACTGCCAGGTGTTCTTCAGGGGCCAATTGCCTGTAGGTGGTGGGGTTGAGCCAGAATGCTTCCTTCCTTCCTATGCCTCAGGGTACTGAGGCATAGTGATTGGACTAGCTTCTTTGGGCACGACGCGTGTCACCTCTGGGAGACGCCCTAGTATTCGTTTCCAGATTTTGGTTTGGCATTACATTCGGTGCGACTGAAGAATACCTCCCTTCTCTAACCTGTCTGTGTGTTTGTGGATGTGTCACTCTGATTACCTGTTTCAGCGACACGTTCTCATCCCAACGTGTAATATACTGACAACTGTGATAAACTGTCGGTATGTTACGTGTTCGGAGGGATGAGAGAGGGTTGGAATGAATCTATAAATGTGTTTTACGTGTGACATGAAAATCCACCTACTGTTTACTTTCTGATCCTGAATCACTTTGGAAAACACTATGTCATAGGGTTATGTTTAGTGTTATGGCCCTAGCCTCCTTTGAAATTGACCTTGTGTGGGTGTGTCCTGCCATCTCTCCTGCCTTTGGTGCCACCTTTTTTGTACAGCTGACTCCCATCAGCAATTAATAATACTTTAGGCAGAGAAAAGTGAAGTCTGCTACCAGAGAGCCTTGTTGGGTTGCAGTTAGTGAGCTGTGTGTATGGTGGTTGATAGCTCCTGCTCTGCGGAGAGTAGTGTGTTTTGGTGACTAACCCTTTTTGATTAACTTTTCAGTTTATTGACCAACACCTGAGTTTTGTTGTTTTCTTTCTTTAAAAGGTGAGAGTGGATAGTCTCTTTTTTGTCAATAGAAAAATTAATAAAACCCTTTAACTTCAGTATTTTTTCCCCTGTCTCCGTTTTTAAACATGGACACCTTGTGATACTTTCCCTCGTCCCCTGGACCTTTCTAGGTGAATGTAAAAGTTAGGGTTAGGGCTTGAATGGAGGCCTGGAGCCTCTGCTCTAAGTGTGTCTTATCGCCACAAGCGGCTTTATATTGGATTGAACCGAGAACCCAGAGTATTTCATAAGGATGTGGAAGGGTATCTTTAATGTTACTATGATACGCCTAGGGACGTGACAAATCGTTGGTGTGTTACGCACTGGGAATTATAAGGCTCTGGTTTCAGAGGCGCTTCCCTGCTGGTCTCGCTGCCCTCATGTTAAAATTCAGAACACCTCTCGACTTCACGACAGTGTTTGTGCCCACGGAGCTGCCTGTGATTGCTCAGCCAAAGCTCTGCCAGTGTTTCCTCTGCCCTCTGCTGAAAATGGCCAAACATGGATTCTGATGCAAGCTGTCTTCAGGAAACCAAGGAGAGCACCTGGAAGAGCAAGAGAAGGTACTACGTCGCCTTGGTGCCAATCCAGCTCTTCTCAGACTCCTCCACTTGCTCCACCAGACCCCTTGGAAACAGCCCTCCCGTCGTCACGGACCTTCGCTGCTGAGTTGGAAAAAGCTCGGGGCTTTTTATTCCAGTGCTCCCCAGTATTCAAACCACTCTGTTAGACTTATTCCTCTGATTTGTCTAAGATCACCTGCATGACACATTTATTGAGAGGCAGAGCACGACACTGGGTCCACCCCTTTCATTAATGTCAATGATGAACTTTATAATGACGACTCTATCAACAAATTCAAGTGTCTCTGTGGCTCGGTTGCAGGGGAGGGTGGTGCAGGGGAGGGTGGTGCAGGGGAGGGTGGTGCAGGGGAGGGTGGTGCAGTGAGTTCAGGGGGCAGAGACAGATCATTTTGATGACGCTGCTCCTGTTTCATTAGCAGCTTGAGCCCAGAGAAGGAGGAGGAGGAGTTGGACCAGCTGATGAGGAGGCTGAAAAGTGGCGTCAGCAGCTGATGGCAGGAGTCAGGGCGACAGCGACAGTGGACGTGGGACTGATTAAATACACCCTCAAATGAAGTTAGACCAACCTTAAAAGTATCAAAATAATGCTGCTACTCATAAGTCAGGTGAAACATGGATGAAGGTTAAATCCAAAGACAAGTTTCTCTGTGCAGTCGTGTGTAAACAGAGATGGGAAACATGTCTGTCTGCTGTGGCTCATCCTGTGCTGTTCCACTGGCTGACAGTTGGTGGCAGTAAAACAAAGTAAATGTAGAAATGTGTCAACAAAGTCTGAGACACAAACTGTATAAAAGGATTGATTTTTTAATTGAAAAAGATAAAAAAAAATGTGACACAACTAAAAAATATGAAAGATATAAAGGGTTTAACTTCCTGGATGGAAGGACCTGCCATCAATCTGAAGCTTAGCTTAATCGTAGCCTAACTCTATGTACCACAGGCCTTCAAGCTGCGAGTAGTTAAACCGTTACCTAAAAAGCCATCACCTGACCCAGCTGTCTTAGCTAATTATAATCTCCAACCTTCCTTTTGTCTCAAAAAATCTTGAAAGAGTATTTATCAAACAGCTAAAAGATTATCTGCAGAGGAATGGCTTATTTGAAGAGTTTCAGTCAGGTTTCAGAGCTCATCACAATAAAGATATTTAAAAATATGTAGCACTGCTTTCTTCCATTTGTACAATATCTCTAAGTGACAGTGACCAACTAATCCATGCATTTATTACATCTAGCTGGTCTACTGTGATTCATTATTATCAGGAAGCCTTCAGCTAATCCAAAATGCTGCAGCAAGAGTCCTGACAGGGACTAGAAAGAGAGAGCAGATTTCTCCTGTTTTGGCTTCCTGTTAAATCCAGAATTCAAAATCCTGCTCCTCACATACAAGGTCTTAAATAATCAGGCCCCATCTTATCTTAATGACCTTGTAGTACCATATCACCCTATTAGAGCACTTCGCTCTCGCTCTGCAGGCCTACTTGTTGTTCCTAGAGTATTTAAAAGTAGAATGGGAGGCAGAGCCTTCAGTTTTCAGGCCCCTCTTCTGTGGAACCAGCTTCCAGTTTGGATTCAGGAGACAGACACTATCTCTACTTTCAAGATTAGGCTTCAAACTTTCCTTTTTGCTAAAGCATATAGTTAGGGCTGGACCAGGTGACCCTGAATCCTCCCTTAGTTATGCTGCAATAGGCTGCTGGGGGATTCCCATGATGCACTAGGTGTTTCTTCTTCACTCACTATGTGTTAATAGACCTCTCTGCATCGAATCATTAGTTATTGTTAATCTTTGGCTCTCTTCTACAGCGTGTCTTTTAAAAATCAAACCTAAATTCTTCATAGGACCTCAGTTTTTCTTCCTTCTATCAGTTTGAACCAGTCTGACCAGCCTGTCTGGCACCAGTGTTACATGTTACCTTCCCTTAAATGGCCTTCTTCCTTATTCTGATGCTCAGGTTGAACTTCAGCAGGTGGTCTTGACCTGTTATTACCATGTAGATATTTGTATTAACAAGCAGTTGAACAGGTGTACCGAACCAAATGGTTGCTGTTGTCATAAACACTGTTGTCCTGATCTGCTGGAGACTGTAGAGTACAGTACTGTACAAAATGCTGGACAGATGCTGCAGCTGTGTCCGTTTTCATGGCTCCAAAGCAGTGATGTGTCACCACCTCTGCTCAGAGACACCGAGACACGGGGAGCCGTCGGACAAAGAATCGACAAAGGTGCCAGCGGTGGGGACGAAGGTTACCCCACCTCACTAAGTTTATCCAGAACTTACTGAAAATAACTGGAAGAATAACAAAAACAAAGCCGATAGGGTTGAATATTTCCTGATTTGTTGTCTTTATACTGTTGGTTTTGTTGTTGTTTGTCAACAGGAGGACTAAGACATGGGAAAAATGTCTTCAGCAGTGTTTTCATTTTCATTTCACTGTTTTCATTCACAGGGCACATGTGTGGTGTATCTGTCCTTCATGATCTCTCGGTGAAGCTGCATCCTCAAATAAAACTTCAGTCCAAAAGATGACCTTGTGCAGATCCTCAGCAGTCCTGTTTCACAGATTTACAGGGATGTAGTTCTGCTACAGTTCTGTGAGAGGAAGGCTGTTCCTGATTCTGGCATGAATAGTGTTACGCTGTCTGTGGCCAAAGTATCAAATAACAAGTTTTCATGTTCAGGCTGCTCTGAGTAACTGACCCCTGAGGTCTTGCTTTTATTTTAGCCCACACAAGAAATGCAATAATTACATGAACTTTGAAGTAATTGTCACATTCAATGGAGGAACTCAAGCGCAGAGTAGAGTTCAATATGATGTTGATTTACAGAATCACCAACTGCAGATATATACAGTGGGGGACCTGAGGGGTTCCAAGGGTCCAAGGGAAAAATCCAGGAAGGGAATCTCATTCACACTTGCTCTCTTCTTCACTCACGTTCACACAGTGGGTAGGTCACGGGTGCAGGAAAATTATACACAGGGAAAGTTCGGTTACTTTGAGGGAAAAACACACAGGAGGTTCACAAAGCTAGAGATTCACTAATGTGTCTTGCACTGTCATCCAGCGATGAGACCGTCTGCGTCCCGGCCTTAAATGTCCAACACATAATTGCAGCCTGATGAAGAGCAGGTGTGTGAGGTGAGAGGAGAAAGTAAACAGAAACACATGTGGCCTTGTGGAGCCGTCCGGGCAGACACGGGGGCCATGACAGTAATACCCTACCCCAAACCCTAAATCTAAGCGTATGTGATCCTGAAAAGGTCAAATACTACAATACAGTTTAGGTGTTTGTGTAACTTGGATATAACCACATTCTGCTACTGTAACATGACCTAACCTGACTTTAGTTGTGTAACTACTTTTAGTTTGTGTTGAGTAAATGTTTAAAATGTGAAGTCTGAGCTGACTTAGAAGAAAATGTGTACCTGAACTATCTAAATCATGTACGCTCATCTAAACCTGTACGCTCTGCAGAAAATCAAAGACGCGGGACAGCAGGCTGGTTGGCGCTCATCAAGCGTCAGAATCGTGTAATTACGCAGGAATGTTGACAGGTGAGATTCACCTGATGATAGACAGCCATTGTCCTTCGTGTATAGATCGCCTGAGGGCCTGGCGATGATTTGGGATTTGACACTAATGACACTAATTTAAACTTTCTGTTCACCCTTCACTGTTTATTTGGAATAATTGACAATGTTCGATGTTCCTGCTGATCTAACGAGTGAACAAACGCTCATCAGACTGAAGAACTGACTCGTTTTCATCTAGTTGAGGAAATAGTAAAACATCATCATGTAATTACACCACATTAAAGAGAAGCAGTTTTTATTTTGTGGAAAGTCATCATGAAAATGCAATAATGACGTTAATGTTTAAAAACTGTACAGTGATGAGCAAAAGTTTTGAGCCTCATTTCTTTCTGTTTTTCTAGTAAAATGTGAACCATGTGCAGCGATTTGTTGATGGGTCAAACAGAGTTTGTGCGACTCTAACGAGCTCGTTTGGTGTGAGCGCCTTTATTCTCAGCACAGTCTGAGCTTTCTCTACTTTCTTCTTCATCTTGAAGGACATTCAGGTCTCTTCTTTGGATGTTTCTTCTTTTTGTTCTGGTCTCTGTCAGGATGATCCCACACTGCTTCAGTGATGTTGAGCTTCTGGCTCTGGGGAGGCCCATCCATGCCTGATAGTGCTCTACTGTGTTGTTTCAATCCAGGTATGTTTCCACTGCACTGGCAGTGTGTTTGTGAAACCCTCCAGTTTAGATCATCACTCTTTCGCGCCTGTTGTCACAGATTCAAACATCTCTAAATGTTTCCAACAAAAAAACAAAACCACTTTTTAAATATCTCAATGATCGTCAGCAACAGGATTTATTTATGTAGTTTTTGGTCGAGTTAATGCATTTCACTTCAATACAAACGCTGCTGCTCAGCTCAGTTCTTACACCTGTACACATCAGTCAATACTGTGAAACCTTTAAATAACTTTTATTTGACACAGCAGGGCAGACTTTTGTTTCCTGGTGTTAAATTAATGAGTAATCT
>NW_024582429.1:2448288-2454456 GCF_018398535.1 Haplochromis burtoni
CCAGCCAGTTTGAAAACTGAACGCTCTGCCTCCCATTCTACTTTTAAATACTCTAGGAACAACAAGTAGACCTGCAGTGTGAGAGCGAAGTGCTCTAATAGGGTGATATGGTACTACAAGGTCATTAAGATAAGATGGGCCTGATTATTTAAGACCTTGTATGTGAGGAGCACTGTTGTACCTTTCTCCTGACCTCTCTACATACATGATTGAGTGATGAGTCATCACCAGATCTGTTGCCACTTATTGTGTATTTTGGCATACCGCAGCCTTTACTTCTAGTTTCCTTTTAAGATTGGTTCTTGGTGGCCAACTTTCCACGAAGACAATTTCCAATGAGGTGAAAAGCAGCCAATGAAAGAGATTATATGTCATGTAGTAAAATACCCACGTTTGTGATGTTGACTAAAGGCGCCTTCAGCCTATTTTTAAAAGAAAGATTTCCTATAATTGGGCGTACTTTCCCTGCAGACTTTTGTAAATGAAATCCTGCTGAGGGGATATTTTTCTCTGATGAAACTGCAAACGAATGATATCTGAGGTATCTCCTCAGGTAAAGGAAAAATATTTCAGTCTGTAGCAGGGCTTTGGTTTTCTCATGTGCAATGGATAATTAATCTAAAAAAAAAGTAAATCATTAATAAACAAGTTCAAGACTGATGCCTGAAAGCTGAAATTCCTGTTACAGCGTGTTTGTTGTGAGGGAGATCAGGTGAGCTGCAGTGAGGTGTTGGGCGTGTCAGAGAGAGGTGTTTTTAATGCAGACAGAGAGGAGGAGGGCAGAGGAAGGTTATTTAAGCTTCAGCAGGTCTGGAGGTTTGGATCTTACAGCGATGGCTTTCTACAAAGTGATGTGTTTGGCTGCTGGGCTGATGCTCCTGACCCAAGGTAAGAGCTCTCTGCACACACCTGCAGCAGGTACGACTCAGAGGGCGAAAACACTCAGGAGCACAGCGCTTCACTTTAAAGTGGCACTGCAGGAAAATAACCTTTACATTAAAGAAATCGTTTCTTTAATACGAATTTGATGTGTTCAGTTAAAATTCACAATGATCAGTAAACATAACTTTAATATATATTTTGAAGAAGAAGTTTTTATGACAGACGTGGAGAAACAAAGGTTCTCGTGGATGATTATTATTAGTTATTCATTCATGAGATGTTATGAAAAGATGTTGGAACTAAATAATTATTTAGTATAATTTGTCATCTGTCAGGTAATAAACTGATGGTTGAAGGTGTGATGACGGGTTTCCTTCATCACAGCTCAGAGCAGGAAGTGGGTCAGAGACTGAACCCAGAACTTTAGTGTTATTTTCTTCTTGTGCTGAGCTGAATGTTTGAGCACAAATGCACCGAATGCACATCTGATAGTGAGCTCACACACTTACTGCATACTTATAACATCCTGTCAGGTAATACAGGCGTAGTATTAGTGGTACGACATGCAGTGTGTGTCTGTGTGGTTTCTGTTTGTGAGATAAACGTGTTTTAATCAGGGTGAGTCACTCACTCACTCACTCACGCATGGTATGTAAATGATCTTCTGGAAAGGTGGTAAAACCAGTCTGATATTAGAGGTAAAACAACAGATGAACGACTACATAAACAACCAGAGTGGAAAAACGGAACAAAGGCAACAATCTGGAGTTCCTCTAGCGCCCCCTGGAGGCTCACCAAAACCAAAAGATGGCCATACAGACTGCACAATTACTCATAGATTACTGGACTTCAGATTTTAAAGTCTTGGCATTAGCCAGGGGCGGATCTAGAAGGGTGGCATGGGGTGGCAAGTTCCACCCTAAAATGATCCCTTGCCCCCCCTAAGTGCCACCCCAGTTTTGTATATGACAGTGTTTGTCAAGGTTCTGGGTCAGTTTGACCCAGTATTTTGAGTTGTTATGTTTTGGTGTGTTTTTGCATTTTGGATTCTTTCTTATTATGATGATAATGATGATTATGACTCTATCTTTCAGTTATTCTTGTTTAGGGATTAGTTCGTAGGTTTTTGTGTTCTCATGTTTATTGCAGGTTTAGTTCAGTGTCTAGTCTGTCTCTGTGTCGTGTCTGCGTTTTTGTTTAGTGGTGTCTTGTTTCCTGTTTTACTCTGAAGGTTCATGTTCCTGTCTTATGTCAGTGTTTCTAGCAAAGGCATATTGCAGTGTAAACGCTGTAACGAAAACCAGCGGAGTGATACACCCAGTGTTGCCAACTCCCCAGTAAGGAAAATCGCTATTGGCTGTCCTAAAAGTCGCTAGAAGTCGCCAAATGACGTCATCGCCTAATTTGCATAATTGGTCATGCTAATGTAATTGTAACCTACGCTGTGGGAGAGAGAAACAACATCGTGGTAGAGACATGAAGTGAGTAAAAAACGTCCTAAATGCAGTTTGAATTTATTTAGAACCACAAATTAAATTTCTTTTAGCAATTATTGTTTTTTAATGTCACAATTCCAACCCTGCTCCTTTATCCGGGCCTGGACGGGCAAAAGTGACCCGAAATTGGCACTCTGGTGGAGTTACTTTGTGTGTGTGTGTTTATAAGTAGTTTTAAACCTTGTGATCCACAAAACAGCATAACAGTAAAAGAAGAACTGACTGCGTTACAGTCAGTGCGGAGCAGCGGCTTCGCTCATGCGCGATTCATTAGCCGTTTGGACGCACAGTGAACGTCTCCTGCCCTGATAGCAGCTGGGGGAGGACTATCCTCCACCTGGGAGCGCTTTGGCACGGGTGAGGTGCCCACGGCAGCACCGCTGCTTGTTGAGAGTAAGAGCGATACGCCTTTTCACGTCAAAAAGACGTCATAAATAAGTCTCCAATAATAGCAGAAAAAGTCGCCAGATTTGTTGCTAGTTGCTTTTTAGAAAAAAAGTCGCTAAGGGGTCTGAAAACTGGCTAAATATAGCGACAAAGTCGCTAAGTTGGCAACACTGGATACACCTCCTGTTGTCAGGCCTGCAGGTTTGTCCCTGTGCTGTTCTCCTCTGTCTTTTGGTGGACAAACTTTTTTTCTTTTTACTGGCACACATCATTTGTGGGGCATCTTATTGCGACACCTAATTGTTCTCTCATTTTAGTTTTAGTAATATTTTTAAATGGTTGTAGAAAATGAAAAAAAAACGGCAGGTGTATTGGCTGCATTTTTAGATAAATAGTTGTGTATGTTTACAAAATGCCATGAACTAGCTGTGTGAAGGCAGATGAGGACCCAAGCACAAAACTCACGGAGACAGGAGCTGAACTCAAAATCACTGCTTTATTGCAGGCCTTACAAAGAAACAGAACTAAACTGGCAAAACTAAACTAAGGACCGAGGGAACACAGAAAGGCACACAGGTTCGAGGAGGAGACGTTGACAACGCGACACTGAATTGAGGGAGACATTCACATACAAATACACAGAGGGTTAACGAGGGAAGTGGGAGCACACGGGGAACACAGCTGACACAGATAATCATAACGAGACACTGACGGGAGACTATCAAAGTAAAACAGGAAGTACACAGAGGTGCAGACCGGAGGAGAGAGAGCACACAGGCATAGCGGGCTGGGGAAAACATTGAATGAAACACAAGGAGGGGAGACGAGGGCTCACAGATACACAGAGGGGCACACGGGGGTAAAAGTCACGAGGGGAAATCAAATAAGGAACAACTTAACAGAGCAACCCAGGAACCGTGGCCTAAATAAAGAACAAAATACAAAAATACACGAAAACTAAGAATGCTGGGCCAACACGGCCCAGGATCATGACACAAAATGTACAATTTATATTTGCATTTCAAGTTATAAAAATTTACTCAACAGGTCTGGTTTTTTTACAGTAAAAAATACTACTAAGATTTTAAGTGTGATTTCAGATCAGTAATACTAATGCAGTATGTCGGTGAAAAAACAACTAAATTCAGTTGAGCTGAAAAGATACCAAACAAGGCAAGGGGAAAAAAATAAACTGAAACAATCTGAGGGTGAAATACAAACGTAAACTCAAAAGGAGTCAAAAATGGCCGGTTGTATTTCAGACCTCAGTGGGTTCATCCAAAAAATCATGAAAAATTAGGTTTAAATTTTTGTTCATGACGGTGCAGATTTCTGACATTTTGTGTCATTTAAGCTGTAACAATGTGACTGTTTTCTAACAAAAACAGTGAAACTCAAGTTAGACTTGTGTTTGTAAATGAAGCGCCCCATGTTGTGTAGCTTTCTGGATTTTATACTTATTGGGCTACATATTTATTTATTATACAGGCTATACAGTACATAACATCAAAACGCACATGTTTTATGTAACTAAAGTGTTTGTGGGCTACAGACAATAATTAAGTTCTAGACTATATTTATATGAAAAACGTGCATACTTACTGCATTTGAATCATTTTAACCACATGTAACCACCTGCAGGTGGGGAGAGAGAGAGTGAGAGAAAGAAAAAAAGCAGCCGGCTCACGTCGTTCACTTCAAAGAGTCGGCTCTACGAGCCGTTTCGTTCGCGACCGACACATCACTATTGTGAAGGTTCATTAGATGGACTACCTGAGCAGCCCGAACAGGCTGCTAAACTATTTCCTTGTTGTCACTCTGGTAAAAGGAGCTGAAATGGATTCAATGGTTTGTGGAAAGACTGAGATCCCTGAAGGTTAACTGACCCTGATCAGAAAGTCTTTCCTTCATCTTTTTTTTGGCTATGATAGCGCCTAGTTAAACAGGAAAACTCCCTCAGCAAACAGCTAAATGTTTTTTCTGCTGACTCACCCTGAAGTATTTTCTATTGTGGTTTCTATTGTTTTCAGATTGTTATCGGATTCCCTTCAGGATTGTAAATTAAAGAGACTTAGTTTCGACAATACGGTCGTGTTGTGCTTAGTGGAAATTTCAGTGTTTCACTTGTTCTAAAACCTCTGTGTACTGAGACTCTGACTAAAGTTCATTCAGAGCAACCTGATGCAGTTTGACCAGTTTATTCCTGAGCAAGCAGGAGGCTTATTGTTGACACTCCCCACAGTGTCGGTCCCACTACCAGCGCAGTAAAATGAAGGATGCAAATGCATTGGCTTCATTCACAGAGCAGATGTGTGGTATATCTGTGATTTATTATCTCTGGGTGAGTCCTACAGCACAAACAGAAGCTGCTTCCTTAATGATTTGCATCGTCTGTTAAAAGGGTATGATGGAAAAACTTTTCCGATTTCCATTCCTGCCATCAGGATTAAAGAGCAGAGTGATCAGCAGGTTATGTAGTTTTTGTTAGGAAGGGCACGGTGGCGGTGGACTGGAAGGATGGAGGCACAGACGACTGAAGGAGACACAAAAATGTCTGTAAAAATGTCAGTCAGCTCTAAAGAGCGGGTCAACGGACTTTCAACCACTGAGTTTGTAGGACAGTTTCCTCATATATGAGCTGTGCAGTTTGGATGTTCTTGTAATGTAGATGAATATTACCACCTTTGGTTACTTACTTCAAATTTTGACATTATTAATTAAAAACAATCCTCCATTGCATAAATCTGATTTGATAACTGTTCTCAAATTTTCTGAAGCATCAGAAAAACCTGAATGCTGTACATGGGAACACTATGAGTAAGCCTTTTGGGGGGTTCAGGCCCCAATTCCCATGCTATGCATAGAGTGCCTTGCATTTAATATTACTATGCTACGGGCAAAATAGTTCAGTCCTTTGACACTTTTTTTTTTTGAAAAATGCAGCTTGACTGAAATTCAAAATTAAAATGTTTCCTTCAAAGACAGTTGGATGACCTGTTGTAGCGTCTCAGCGATTCAGGATGATTAACCAGTTTTTCAAATACATTGTCGATAGGTAGTGATCAAACACGAGGTAAAGTTTCATATCATATTTTTCCAAAATAAGTTAATCAACTATTTGTAGCAGATAATTGGCAGTGGCACTACACACACCTGCACAAACAAACTGGTTACAATATTAAAATGTTTTATACAAATGCTCCCTTTATTGTGCAAAAGCAACACATCAGGTAAAATAATCTCCAACAATCTGGCCTGCACTGGTATAAATGACAACAACGACCTCACAACAGTTTGCACTTTTTAATGTTTCAGGTGAAGTAGGTTTTCAATTTGCACCACTGATTTGCACCACCTGTCGTGAGGACTAAAAAACTGTGGAGCAACGAGGCTGTGGAGGAGC
>NW_024582430.1:0-10309 GCF_018398535.1 Haplochromis burtoni
CACACCCTGCAGCTGTCAGGAATGACAGCAGACAGTCATTGTGGCTCTAACTGGTACTGCATGGATTGCATGCATGTGGAAATGCACACGCTTGACTTCATATCTACGTGTTTGTGTGTTGCAGTACATGTATGTGCGTCAGCTTCCCTCTCCTGCTTGAATCAAATGTTTGCTAACGGGAAGTTATCTAGCTATGCCAGCTGCACATTTGGTGATGATCTTTTCCTTAAAACTTGGCAATAAAGATAAAAGCTTTTGTTTTTAAATTTGTGTTTATCTTTCATCTTTTCCGACCCAGACCTCCAGACCTGCAGTCAGGAGTGTTTGTGCCGCCACCCTGACCACCTCCAGGAGCCAGGCTCACAGTGACATCATGGAACAAACTTTGGGTTATTATGAAGTTCGTAAGTTTAACCTGAAAAGGAAAAAAAAGTCAAACATTTTTTTTCCTTGCAGGTTAAGTTACACAACACTACAGCGTCACTCCTGACTCAATCTGCCAGACTGCTGACACCATTCATTTCTCTGGCTCCTCCCACCAGAACGCCAAGCAACCACGATGCTAATTCACTTTATGGATCCAGTGTAAAAAATGGCCCCTCACAGCGAATGGCCCTCATTCACTTATACGTGCGTGGAAATCCATTTACCGTGCAACATCGTTAGTGAATCAGAATCATTGTGCGGTCTGCATACAGACACGCCCCCATTTCCCTACATAAGGAAGTACATTTACCTCCAGGTGAAGAAAGAATTGATGGTGATGATGCACAGACAGAAAAAAAGTGTGTGCAAAGAGGAAACCAGAAAAGGTTTCCACTGGACTGATGAAAGCTGAAAAATAAAGTGAAAAGTGAAGCTCAGATGAGAACATCTGATGACCACCATTATATAAATCAGGTTGTGGACACCCTGCTGGGTCAAAATGTTATTCCTCAGTAGCAAAATCAAGCCCATCAAAGGCACCTGTTAACTTACCTGAGTTAACTTATTTAAAATGATTACTTTCCATTTTCTTAAATGATTTTGCAGAAGAAAACTTTAATTTTACTAACATGAGTCTTTGATGTCATGTTAGTGGGTGTGGCCAAGGTTTAAAGGTGAGGTGAAGCATCAGTAGAGATTATTCGTGTTTGATTAAATTTTTTCGCGAATGTTTGTTCGTTGATTTCTGTTTTTTTAAACCCATGGAAAAAGTTAGATAAATAGAAAATTCATATTAACTAGAAATATGTGAGTCTTTGATTTCACTGATCTAAAATGGTACAAAATAATTTTGGAGAAGTTTGTTTCTTTGTCTGGTTTTTCAATGCAGCAACAAAGAAAGAAAGAAATAGAAATAATAGGAAGAAACGAAAATGAGCAGAAAGAGAGCTGCAATCAGCACACCTCATCGATAATGGTTGTTTCCTCTGCAAACTGCTTTGCAACCCACCCCCTCCATTTTCCTGCTTTTTCTGTTCTGAGGATTGCGGCAAAACATAAATTCTTCCAGACCGTAAAAGGATCCGTACAGCTGAACTTAATTCATGCTTCCCACACATGTCTGCGCTGAGGCTCTTCCACCTTTGGTAAATCTCTTTGCTCGTTCGGTGAGGATGCAGGCTGAAATGTGTCTGTGAACAGTGAAAGCTTTGCCACAGCACCTGAGGGATTTTCTTCTTCCAGTTCAGCCCCTAATGCCCACCATGCTGCCTGACAGGAAGGAGTGATTTCACTCTGAATTTATTCCTATGAGTCCGAGCCGTTCGTCTTCAGTGCTTAACCTGACTTAGCCTGTTGTAATAGATTCTATTTTTAATTGAAACCATCCTCGGATAAGAGGCAGCTAACCAAATGAAAAAATGATTTGCTCAGGTTTGCTCTGAATTATGAAATGTGCCGAACTGAAAGAGATCCTATTATCCCCGTGTTTCAGTACGGAGCAGCGCTGTGTGACGAGCTGATTAACTGTCTGTTCACTGCGTTAACATTGAATCTGTTTATTCTCATGTATATCTGTATGTCATGAACACGCACACACTGAGAGCCCACGAGCACAGCAACTCGTAAAGCGGCAGTGACGGGGTGATTGATCCCCTGTTGAAAATGGGCGATATTCTCCCAACATCGATATCAATAAAGCCTCGTAGGCTTGAGGCTTCTCAGGGTCTGCTTTTGTTTCTCTTCCAAGGAGAGCTCAGAAAAATCTATAGACAATTGATGGTGTCTGGGAGAAAGGCTCTATTGGAGTATATCAAATCAACATATCGGAGAAGGGAAAGTTTGGCCTGTGAATCAGACTGTTTTTGCTGTGAGTTCAGCAGCGGGCTAAGAGGAATGGCCACTTTTAAAGCAAACAAAAAGACGGACGGTAACCTCGAGGACAGACCAGGTTTTTCTTCTGGTTTGATGGATGAACGTCACAGAAGTCGTGGGATTGGTTAAAAACTGAACATGGCTCAGCTGCGGTGAGTGAGTCCACGCTTTCAGTGCTTAATAAAATGTTATCCTTGTTATCCTCCTTTTTCCAGCAGGCATTTTATTCAGCAACGATGAAGTAGTCAAAAGCAGTCCATGGAAACTGAAAACATATTGAGACACATTCTGAAAGCTCATCAAAATAGATCCAGTCTGAAAAAGACGGTGCTGCTGAAGATATCTTGTGTAATAACTTCAGCTCAACATGGAGGCCAACAGCTGTGCAGGCATTAACACTAGCACAGACCCTGAGGTCAAAGGAGCTTGCAAAGAAAAGCGTCTGGACTTCTTTAAGTTGCTTGAAGACGTTTCACCTCTCATCCGAGAAGCTTCTTCAGTTCTAAGGTCAAATGGTGGGGAGTCGCAGATATAAACCTAGTGGGAGTTTCCCCCCACAGAGGGACAAAAGGACCCCCTGATGATCCTCTAATCGCCTGAGCCAAGGTGGGAAACTGGGTGTGGGTCCCAATCAGCCAGGGTTTCGGGTGAGTTCATTGTGAAACCTGGCCCCACCTTATCATGTGAATTCCTGAGGTCAGATGGCCCAGGATGTGAGTGGGCGTTAAGGCGTCTTGGGAGGGAACTCAAAACTGGATTATAGATGGCAGAGAGTTGGTGTCGTAAACCCCGCCTCTGTTCAAAGATGGTCGCTCACAGTGGACATAGATGCTTCTTTCACTCCTCTTTCAAACCATCTGTCCTCTCTGTCCAAAATGTGAACATTGGCATTCTCGAAAGAGTGTGGAGGTGGCTCCTCCATGGGACAAGACTCAGGAGTCCATTTGCATCTCAAGGATAAAGGTCACTCTTTCGAGGAGCAAGCTCCTTTGACTACGATGACCTGGATGACTGAGAACCTTCACAGACACACAGACCCCGAGCAGAGTCACCATGAAAACACACTCTTCTTCTGCTTCCTCTCATGTTGCAGGTTGTTCGGTCGTGAGGACCAGGGTTCAGATCCACTACTAATCACATACGGATGCTAGTGAAATGTGCCTCGATATCACAGTTAAATGCACAATGTAAGCTTTTTTTGAACATGCGTGGTGGATGTGGTTAAGAGACACAGTATTTTAACACTGGCCACGTCCTTTTCCTAAAATCCTGAGTGAAGTAAAAGTAAAACACCAAGCTCCCAAACAGGATGCAAACCACAGCAAATTTCCACCACCACCTCTCCAACCTCTAAATGGAGTTTGGAGCCCACTTTCTGTTTGTGAGGGGCAGCTAAACAGAACAAGGAGAGGAGCTACAATATGGCTGCACCAGGACCCAGGATGGGACAAAGAAGGATTATTTTGAACTTGAATCATGCAAAGCTGGTCTGGTACAATCCTGGAATAAAATGAGCAAATGAGGCTCGCCAGCAAAGAAGTGTTTGCAGGTTCTTGCAGACTGGACTCGTGTTTGTTTTCCAGTAAAGTCACAGAACCAGAACATTCAAAGCAAAATCAGAACATTTGTTTATGGAACTGGAACAAAAACAGAAAGAATCTGAACAAGGCTGCAGATACGGATCATCAACTCGATCTGCTTCTTTAATAAGCTGTGAAACAATGTGATGTTTATAACTTGTAATGATTTTCATTTCTATCCCTGCTGGTCAGAATAATGTGCTTTTTTAGGTTCAGTTTGATCTGTATTTCTCTGTTTCTCCTTATTTGTACGGAGGGATGAGCGGTGGAAGAGGCCCAAAGCAGGCCAGCCTCTGGATAATTATTCCTTTCCAATCACTGTGACTGTCTAATTGCAGCGCTAGCTGCTAATTTATGCACGCCTTTGTTTTCTTCAAGGAATGCATTTTAAAAAACACATCAAACGATTTTTGATATGTAAAGAATATGCAGCTGCTTAAATAGAAATTCCTTTTTATTTTAATATGATAATAAGTCAGAGAAAATGAGCAAATCAAAAGGGAAGTCATATAATGATATATGGGTGCAAATATGGCACTTATTGTATTTTTTCTCTACTTGAATACATTAGCATATTTCCCGTGTTTTTAATGGCCTGAAACTGGAGTTATGTAGGACAGCTTGCTGGCCATCATTCACAAGCTGCTGGTGTTTCTGCACATCGTCTGTCAGGCAGCGATCTCACGTACATAACTGGCGTTGTTTTTAATGTAAATGATGTCACCGTTAAAGCATGTACATAAAAAAGAGCGCGCGCACATTATCCACACTGTGACACACATGGGAACACATGGGAACATCAGTATTTGCTTTATGCATGAGGACAGGTAAAAAACACACAGGCCCACTGTGGACACGGGCTGTAATTGAATGTGACTCCTCTGTATACTATCCATAGCTTGGGGATCCTGCCAGCTAATTGGAATATACAGCTCCCTAAACTGACGCTGAACTCCACAGAGAGCCTGGCTGTCAGAACACCACAGGTTTAGCTAAGGATCTCATACGATAAGGTTCAAGCTGAGGCTTGAATTAGAGGATGATTAGAGCGATGATATACCGGATACGCTGATATTTGAGGAAATACATTGCAGTGTTCCCCATTTGCAGGCCCCACATACAGGCACACAATCAGAGGACTTCTAATATAACGTGAAGCAGAAGAGGAAATGATAAAGTTCGAGGTAAACACTCAAGAAAATAGGAATGGTGACGCATTTAGATGTTTCCAGGTGTCTGTAGTAGCATACGTTGTCGACCTCCAACAGCTTTTTGGGATTGTTTTGGGATGTAAAGTGAGCTGCAGCCTTCTGATAGCATCACCTTCCACCTCCACAACATCTGCTTCTACTACACACATGAAGTTTAACTACAATGCTAGCATCTGCTATGATTTGATATTCTGTCCTAAACTCTTAACTGGCCATTAGCAATAGCAGCAGCAGTGCTGAGCTACTAGGCAGTGCTTGTGTTTTAGCGTTACTGTGAGAAAAACCCGTGGTCAGAACAGTTTGAGTTTGTTTTTCCAGTTCAGACACGTTATCCATGGTGGATTTATGAGAATTAAAATAAACGGTGAACTTTCTGTCTCGGCGCAGGTTAAAATAATTTCTTTCATGCCGACTGGTTGGGGGTTTCTCAGCCAGAGTGCCCAGCCAGTGTTTTATGGACTTGGATATTTGACTGTGTTCCCTGTGGGTTCCTGTTGGGGTGTTTCTGGGCACTGGCAAAATGGCCATCCAGTCCCAGGGCTGCACTTTGTGACCAACTCAGCCAATACTCCTTCACAGGCACTTGCGTTGGCTTGGGCATCTGACTAGGACCCATTTCATGGGTGCCTCCAAGGTGAGGTGTCCTAAAACGTATCCTAGCAGGTGGAGTCCCTGGGGCAGATCCAAGACATGCTGGATAGATTACAGCTCTTGGCTGATTTGGGAATGCCTCAGTGTCCTCCTGAATGAGCTGAAGGAGACGTCTGGGCAAGATGGATGGATGCTTGGATGGATGATGTTCAGCGAGATCTGTCAGTGACAGGAACCTGGGTTGGTTCCTTACCTGAAGCCAGAGCTTCCCTCAAACATTCCTCTGTTTAACGTCTGATATCTACTTACTTATTGGAAGGTGCAGATAATAACACAGAAATGACAGATTTTGAAATACACAGTCTTTTGAGTCTATTTCATCATGAGAGAAGTCAGTTCTTTCTAAATGGGGCCTGGTCAGTTGGTGGGTGAGATGATAGAAAAATACATGAAAAATATATCAGAAAGGGCTCATTTCCTCTCACAATCAAAAAGGATTTTTATGGATTTGGATCAAATTGATTGAACAGGTTAACAGGTAAAGTCAGATGAGTGAGAAGAAAGCACAGTGTCATGCTGTTGACAGCTTCTCCTGCTCGGCGCCTGTGATGAAGAAAGCTGTGAAGTAGTTCTCAGACTTTCTGCAGATGCCTTGATTTTTGCTGTAACATCACACTAACTCTGACTCTGCATTGCGACAAACATAAATGAAAACTACCTTCATGTTCTCACTGTTGTGTATCCAGCGCTGATTTCATGTCTTTCCCACATAAATAATGAAATACGTAATTATCATATCATAATTGCAGTAAAGATGGCTTTGACAGAAATCATTTCCCGTATCTAGTACAGCGTGCTAATCGAATCTGTTCCCCAACTCACTAATACGACCTCTGGTGATTGAGTTTCAGACATTTGTTTGTGTGTGTGTTTTGCTCTCATATCTCACATTTCCTGTGTTTTCCTTTGTTTTAAGTTTAAAGTTTAAATGCTATCCATCATGTCATGTGACCTCCTGCATGTGTCTTTCCTCACGCTGATGAGTTATGTGCATGTCTGGATTCTCTCTAAGCCTCGTTCCTATTGGCTGACTCGTTTACAGCCTTGCACAGTCATGTAACCCAAGATATGGCTGACAGCACGAGCATTTGTGTGAACATGTAAATGCGACTGTGCGCCATGTTTAACAAAAGGAACGGATGGATGGAGAGACTGATGGGTGGATGGACAGACGGTGTTAAAGGGGAGATTGAGTTGGGCCCAAGGTCTCTAACAATGACTGATTACTGCACTAACGAGGCTCCTGGCTGCAAGGGATGCCTGTAATGTGATTGGTGCTGGCTGCTATCTGTCTTGACCAATAGACAACTGGCCCAGCTGTTCCCTGCTCACAGGTCAACCAGAGTTCAGCAGGCTGAAGACCAACACACACACACACACACACACACACACACACACACACACACACACACACACACACACACACACACACACACACATATTAACCCAGGACAAATGTAGATGCATTAAAGACATATTTGTAAAAAATAACTCTTGACTGATTCAAAATAAGAGAAACGATATTTAAACCTGTCGATATGTATTAATGACCTATTAATGACCAATAACAATATAGGAGCTCAATACTATGAAATATGACAAAACAACAAAACTGGTAAAAATCAGTCAAAATAAAATGAGCTCATTTAAATAGAAAAGACGACAGTAAAATACAGTCATTAAGTAAAATCTAATAAAATGCGTAAAAACAGAATGTTATACTATAAACTTGATCAGTAAAGCAATATAGTAAAATAAGATCTAATCAACAGGAAACTGTTCATCAGTGAAACAGGAAGTGATGTCTGCAATAAGGCTGAATTTAAGTTGCCTTAACAGCCGCAAGAGACCAAATTTAGATAAAAAAGATATTTTTTTTAAAGACTTAAAACCTGAACACAACGTCTGTGCATGTCTGCTGCTCAGTAGGTCTCATCTTTCTACAAATTAAATATGTAGGGAAGGTAAAGAAAAGAGACACAGAAAGGGGGGGGGGGGTTGAAAAGCAGAGAGCCCTGCATGTAGAGAGGGAGGGCGAGGCGTGTTGAGTAATGAGCGCTGTTGCTCCCAGAACAATCAGGGTCACCATTTTGCCGTGTGTTTCTACCTGATGTATAGCGTGAGCGCTGGGAGCTGCTGTAATAAGACCATTTGGGCCTCTCATTGGTGAGCATTAGTAGCAAATATCTTCTACAGGCCTAAAGACAGCCTGCGGGGCTGAACAATGAGCCGTGTTAGCTGAGCTACTCGTTTGGTCTAGGCTGAGCTGAGCTGTGATAGGCCAGCTTCAAAGCATCCATTAATATTTACGCATCATGCAACTGGATTTTCTTTGTTATAAAAATAGTCTGTACTAGTTTAACAATGCATTGTTATATACTGCATGTCACAGCCCATTAAATTAATACAAAGATTCTCAGTTGTCACATAACACAAACTTTTACCAAGAACTACGAAGGTGAGTGATCCAAATTTTCACTACCTCGGCCAATCGGTGATGTTGGAGATCCTGAACAAGAGAAACAAAGTCAGCTGTGGCAACAACAGGACTGTCTGCCCATCCATCCATCCATCCATCCGTCCGTCCGTCCGTCCGTCCGTCTGTCCATCCGTCCGTCCGTCCGTCCATCCATCCATTTCCGTCCCATCCTGTCCATCCATTCCATCCATCCGATCCATCCATCCTCTCGTCCGTCCCGTCCATCCATCTGTCCGTCTTCCGTCCATCCATTCCGTCCATCCGTCCCGTCCATCCATCCATCCGTCCATCCATCCATCCATCCATCCATCCTCTCCCATCCTCCATCCATCCGTCCATCCATCTGTCCATCCATCTGTCTGTCCGTCCATCCATCCATCCGCCCATCCCTCCATCCGTCCATCCATCCGCCCATCCCTCCGTCCATCCATCCGGCCGGCCGTCCGTCCGTCCGTCCGTCTGTCCATCCGTCCATCCATCCGTCTGTCTGTCCATCCATCCATCCATCCATCCATTTGTCTGTCCATCCATCTGTCTGTCCGTCCATCCATCCATCCATCCATCCGTCCAATCTAGAAGTTAGCATCACCCTGGTTCCTTCAGTCAGAAACATTTAGGATTTTGTGCTGATTGCAATGAAAAACTTGGCTAATGAACTATTTTAAATTTTCCCATGACATGCTGCTTTTTGATGAATGAGGCTTCAGAGCCTGGAAAGTGAAGCCAGTGCTGAAGCTCTTTAAACCTACATTCTTTCAAATGTCCAGCAGGGAAGGACTCCTCAGTTTATAGAAGTCTATGAGCCCCCTGCTCACGTGATCTCTGAGCTCAGTGACCTCTCATCGTGACAATTACAGCAGTTATAGGCAAACTACAGTTGAGCTTGTTTTAGGAAAAAAGACAGGGTGTTAGGCAGCTTACATATATGAATACCTACTGTATTTATCGTTCACGTTGCTTTCAGATTTCAATAGGACGGTCTGTTACTGTAACCTCACTGCAGCCACAATTTTGGTCACATGATGTCATTAAAAAACAAAAAAAGAACAGTCCAGAGGTCCAGTTCCAGTTAGCTGAGGTGAAGCTAGCAGACAGCTAGCAGCTACAGTCACCTGTGTCACCATCCACCTGTCCGTCAAATAGGCCATGCCCCTAATAATGCAAACTTTAAGCCTTAATACAATTTAAACAGGTGACTTACAAGAACGTTGTCCCCTGTACAGGTGTTATGAAGAAGTAAATGATCCATAGAAATCAGAACAGTGTCTGTATCAGGCTGTAAACATGTTTCTGCTACATTTTTAACATGGGGACTGACGCACTGCTTGTACCCCTGCTGGATAGTAGAGGAACTTCAGGTTAGTTGGACGATACTTGGCAACAACCTAACTCATGCTTGTATCCCATTTCCAAAGAGGAAAATCACTGATAGAGCTGCTATAGCAGACAGTAAACTAATATATCTATATTTTTAAATCTGGCATAAACAGCAGCTCTGATTGGCTAAGCTGGTCTCAGAGGTATGGTACAAATGTTGGTATCTGGACAAAAACCTGTAAGTAAAATACGTACATGTAGGACGACATAACGCCGTTAGGCTGACCACCACAATACAAACCTGTCACAGAAACAGATGAGAGATGGTCACGTGAGATATCCTGTGAAGAAGGAAAATAGATTCCCAAGGAAACACACACAATGCTCTTTTATTTACAGAGCAATCCAAGCCATTTGAATAGATTTGGAATAATAGAGAATACTCACCTCATCTGACAACCAATAAGCCTTTATCAAAGGCTATTTTAGGTGTCAGGAAAAAACAAATAAGAGCAACAAAAATTTGCAAACATATTCAATTGAAAGCTAATGCTGGTCAGACCACATCCAGTCTGAAAACCAGTGAACAGAAAATGAAGGAAATATGTTTGCTGGGAGCAAAAGTAATCAGGCAGATTGTTCAGAACGTGGTAGAAAAAGTGGCAAACATACATGTAACAACACTCACACAAAGATGGCTTCCTGTGTGAGTGATTTAATGACACTTTCATTGTCTGACTTGTTATTCCAGGGCATGCAGCTGTGTGTGTGTG
>NW_024582430.1:10329-12370 GCF_018398535.1 Haplochromis burtoni
CTGTAGCAGGCATGGTGGGAGGAGGGTTTTGCTGCAGAGGGAGAGTGGAAGGCGATAAAGACTCTGTGAGTGGCAAGTGTACATGGATAGCTTCACATCAACTGCCAATATGTTGTGAGGCGGCGGTAACAGGCAGGGTCTCAGGGGAGGGCTGCGGCAGAGCAGGCCAGCAACAGACGGAGAGCAAAACAATTTCTGGTGCCAATAACCCCGAGCGGCACAGATGAAAAATGTTTTAATATTTGCAGCTGCTTTATGGCAGTCGGGGTGACAGTGATGGAGTCAATGTCAGCTTTTTCCTTTTAAATGTCATGCTCTGTCTTGAGCTGTCAGAACGCTGTATGTATGTGTGTGTGTGGAATTGATCATTTCCTCTTGTAAAGTGCCCAAATGTGAGTGCGCCCCACCCCTGCTCCCCTCACCATTTTACCCCAAACCGCCCCTTTGTGCCGGCGTTCCTCCTCCTCCTCCCTCTATCCTCCAGTTGTCCATAAAGACAGTGCACTCAGCTGTCAGATGAAACTCCCCAAACCCGGCAGCCATCATTTAGATAATCACTTCCTCCTCTTTGCATTTTATTTGGTTTGATTATTTTTCATCTGCAGCTAGATGGAAACCATAAATTACATTGTGTCCCTGATGTCTTTGCAGAAATCAAACATGCAGCCAGAATCACAGAATCAGCAAATGCAACATCTCGAACTTTATCAGAGACGCCGCATTGCGCTAAACACCAAGCTACAAGTCAGTGTGCATTTGCTCAGATGAATCATTTTTCCATCAAAATATCCTGTTAATTTGTCAGTGCTTGGATCCTGTTCTCCTTATCAGGGCATCAATAAAGGTCATTTGGTTAAAGCTACTCGACCGCTGTCCTTTTATCAGCATGTGGGTTGCTGATCTGCCATCAGCAACCAGGTTCCTGTTGTTAAGGGACGGTGTTTAAATTAAACTACAGTGTTTTCCTCAACATAACCACACATGTACAAAATAAACACATTTTGAGGACGACCAACCAACCCCCACCCCAAACACAGCAGTAAAAATATTGTGCTCCACACTCATACAGACTTTAATTATTAGCTCCAGTTACCAAATTTGTGGATTTTAGCCTTATTCAGTGCTATCAGTCCTGTTCAGCTATTCAAACTGTGGCTCTTTGTGTACTTTAGCTAAGTCAGCGAATCAAAACTAAAGCAAAGATCAAGTTGGGGGGTAAAAAGACATGTCAAGTGTCAAGTCAAAGACAAGTTTCACAACACAAGTGAAGCATTCCCTTCTCACTAATAAATTTACACTGACTAACACTCAAAAGGAGGCAAGGAAAGCACTGCTTCCAGTTTTAGAGTTATTAGGCAGGCACCACTAATGCCCTGCCTAATGTTCTGATGTGAACTTGGTAGGTCCCTGGCACAGCACCCTTGCTACTGTTGTCTTTCTTGTAAAATGCCTTGAAATGTCCTAACACAGAAGGTAAAGTCTGGATAAAAACATCTCTGTACATCATCCTGTAGGAGGGTTAAAGGTCTGAGCTGCTACTATTAGCAAGGGTCCTTGTAATGCATGAAAGGCAGTGGGTTAATGAAACTTTAACAAACACCATCATTAGAACATGGTAGCAGCACACTGTAATGATCATACTCACAAAGATGCTGACAATCCTCTGAGAGCTACTCACTGAAACTCTGCAGTGGGACTTCTTAGAGGAGGGGAACCTTTTCTCTACTGACTACAGGCATTCCTTAAACATATGATCTATAGTGTTTTATTCAATTTAGGTGGATCTTACATATATTTTTAATGTGCAAATTGAAGGACATATTCTGATCAGAAATGACTCCACGGTTCCTCACAGTGTTATTGGAGGCCAAGGTAATGCCATCCAGAGCAAGAATCTGGTTAGACACAATATTTCTAAGATTTTCAGGGCTGAGCTGGATGTCATCTGCATAGCAGTGTAAATGTATGCTATGTCTTCTAATGATGCTGCCTAAGGGAAGCATGTATAATGTAAACAGAATTGGTCCTAGCACTGAACCCT
>NW_024582430.1:44913-50825 GCF_018398535.1 Haplochromis burtoni
TGGTGAGTACACAGAAAGTGTGCTTCGGATGAAGCACGTGAAGATTATACTATGAAAAAAGAAGGTATCTAAAAGTTTGCTAAGCAGATAAGCTACTCAGAAACACCACTGTGTTTGAGCAGGAAACAGGAAGTGATACTCTACCGCAGAGAGAGCGAACACCAAGTGACAGCGTCACTGAGTAAAGCCATTACTGGTGGAGCCATTACTGGTGGAGCCATTACTGGTGGAGGATAGATAGATGGATGGATGGATGGATGGATGGATAAACAGATGGTTGGGTGGATGGATGGATGGTGGAAGGAGAATGGATGGATGGTTGGATGGAGGATGGATGGGTGGAGGTGACTGTTATTGTGATTTGACGCTGGCTGCATAAAAAAACTGATCTGAAACTGGATGGGTGGATGATGAATAGATGGGCAGATGGTGGATGGAAGTTCTGTCTTGTTTCCTAAGTCAGAAAACATTTTTATTATTTTGTATTTAGCTTCTTGCTGTCATGTCCTTGCCATGCAGCTACTCGTTCTTAGTCACAGTCAGCGGTCACATTTGTCACTCTTCTGCCTGTTTCTGATTCTTTTTCAGATGTGACTGAACTTCCCTCTGACCTGTGGGGGCTGCGTCAGCGTTGTTTCATTATGGTCTGTTTCCATGTTTGCACTGTGGTCGGCTGATGGTGCAGGCTTTTCTTCTTTGCTCTGTAAAATTCCTCTAACCTGCTCTTGATCCTGATATTATTGCAAATTACAGACCTATTTCCAAACTGTCTTTTATCTCAAATATTCTTGAAAAGGTAGTTTACAAGTAATTAATGTCCTTTTTAGACGAACACGGTATTTTAGAAGTTTTCCAATCTGGTTTTAAAGCTTTACATAGTACCGAATCTGCCCTTTTAAGAGTTTTTAATTATGTATTTTTAGCAACTGACTCAGGTGCGTTATTATCATGCTTTTAGATTTAACTGCTGCCTTTGATACAGCGGATCATAACATTTTAATTTCCCGTTTAGAGCGGTTGGTGGGTGTTAGGAGTGCCGCACTGCAGTAGTTCAGATCCTGTTTGGCAGAGCGAACCTTCTCTGTGAAACTTGGTGAGTTTGTATCCTCTGCTGCTTCTCTTCAATGTGGGGTCCCACAGGGTTCAGTTTTAGGCCCGCTTCTTTTCTCCCTATATCTCAGACCCCTTGGCTCTATTTTCAGGAAACATGGGATTTCTTTCCACTGTTATGCTGATGACTCCCAGATTTATTTCCCACTTATAAAGATAAATGGCTTCTCAGTAGACCCTCTGCTCAGATGCCTTCATGAAATAAGGGCCTGGATGGCTTTGAACCTTTCACATTTTAATGAGCAGAAAACAGAAGTGATGGTTTTTGGTGGCGCTTCTGAAACCAATACTATTCGCTGGCACAGTATGTTAAACCAGTCATCACTAATCTGGGAATTAAAATGGAGGCAGATCTTAAACTTAAAAGCCAGGTTAGAGCTGTTGTGAGATATAACTTTTTTCATTTGAGGCAATTAAACAAAATAAAGCCCATCTCATCGAAACAGCTTTTTGAGACATTAATCCATGCCTTTGTTACATCTAGGCTGGATTATTGTAACGCACTGTATTGTGGGGTTGGTGATGCATCCATTAGGTGTCTGCAGGTTGTGCAAAATGCTGCTGCTCGTCTTTTAACTGGAACAAAAAAGTCTGAGCACATTACCCCATTTTAATTTCACTCCACTGGCTACCTGTACATTTTAGGATTGTTTTGAGCCAGCTAGATTAGACATCCACAGATTCCAAGTTAGTTTTAAATCACTGTGCATCTATGGCCACAGACAGCAGGGGGTCTGATACCACTGGGTGGTTTATCAGTCGTGATGTCACCTGAATGGACATTATTAATGTCTCAGTTGCTCATGACATTTTTAGCAGAAAACTCTGATTTACAGAGAATATTGTGAGAACTACAGCCACATTTGAGTTTATCAAAACATTGTTAAGGATGAGTCTAATTCGGGTGGCTCAACTCTTTTCTTCTGCAGGTGTTTTGGAATTTTAAACTTCACTTTGACTGTTCAAATTGAATTTTAACGAATAACCAGAATGCAGTTTCACAGGATTTCACACTCAGTTATTAAATGCTCACCTTGTTGTTGTTGTCCCGTCTATTTCCAGGCACAGGAAATAATGCTGAGGGCTTCTTTTTTCTAGGTCAGGGGGAGGAATGAAAAACGTAATTAAAAGTAAGCAATCTGAGCACCAACAAGGGTGATTTTTAATGTGCAGTAGATACTCACGCAAGCAGGAAAAAGACCAAGAGGCATATAATAACTAGGAAAACCACAAGAGTTATTCCAGTGACAGCTAGTTTTGCCGCCTGCGGGAAATCTGTGATTTAAAAACAAATATAAAAAATAAAAACATGTATTTATATGCAGCCAGATTACGGATTACAGACAATAATCCTTGCTTTGTTTTCTCTTCTATATAAATGTTGCTGGTTTTTAAGTTGTAATTGATGGACTGCTTGATTTGTTTGTTTGTTTTGTGAGCATTATTGTTATCTCACCATATTAATAGATTTGTATAAGTTAAACTCCGAGTGATTGTGAATAGTTTGCTATTATTGTTTAGTGTGTCCATGCACTGATTATAAACAATGCCATGAGCTGCTCATTACTACCACACACATTATTGTATATAGTGGGTTATGACATCTATGAGCAAATGAGTAAGTGAAATAAAAAATGTACCTTCCCTGACAGTCAGCTGTAAGGTGACATTATGACGTCCTCTGCTGTTGTGGGCCACACAGTAATAACTCCCACTGTGCTCAGGTCTGATGTTGCTGATGGTGAAGTTGTGTCCTGATGCTTTAGGTGAGTCTTCATCCTCCTTGTACCAGGTGTAGTTAGCTGCTGGGTTAGCATCACTGCTACAGGTCAGAGTGACTGAACTGCCCTCCACTATCTCAGCAGAGGGACTCACTGACACAGAGGGAAGCTTTGGAGGATCTAGTAAACATTAAATAAAAAACATGTATATAATTACATTCTATTAATGTTATCAAGTATTATTTTTAGAGATCTCCACGGAAAAAAAAAAAAAACTAACATTGAACATCTATGGATAGAGACGTAGAGTTCTTTTCTCCATACTGATTCTCAGACTTGCAGGAATAATTCCCGCTGTTCTCCAGTTTAGATGGAGATAAAGTGATAAACATCCTTTTGTCCTGTTGCCAGTACTTTGTTGTCCTTGTACCAGGTGTAACTAGGTGCTGGGTTAGCATCACTGCTACAGGTCAGAGTGACTGAACTGCCCTCCACTATCTCAGCAGAGGGACTCACTGACACAGAGGGCAGCTTTGGAGGATCTAGCAAACATTAAATAAAAAACATGTATATAATCACATTCTATTAATGTTATCAAGTATTATTTTTAGAGATCTCCACTGAAAAAAGACTAACATTGAACATCTATGGATAGAGACGTAGAGTTCTTCTGTCCATACTGATTCTCAGACTTGCAGGAATAATTCCCACTGTTCTCCAATTTAATGGAGATAAAGTGATAAACATTCTTTTGTCCTGTTGCCAGTATTTTGTTGTCCTTGTACCAGGTGTAACTAGGTGCTGGGTTAGCATCACTGCTACAGGTCAGAGTGACTGAACTGCCCTCCACTATCTCAGCAGAGGGACTCACTGACACAGAGGGAAGCTTTGGAGCATCTGTTAATATATAAGAGTTTAATGTAAATTATCAGTGTCTTACACACACACTGTTAATGAAAAAACTAAGTTACATACGTAAAAGAGTACATTGATGTGTTATATTTATTAAAAGACATTCACAGAACAAATAAAAAAATCCTAAATAACCTTTAGTCCAAAAAAGTGTGACAAAATTGTGTAAAATATAAATAAAATACAAATACAATATATTGTTTTGCAACTCATCAGAACACAGAAAACATACCACATCCTAAACTAAGACAATGTACTTAAAAATATATTTATTTTACTCACATTTCACATCAATGTTTCTGCTTTCAGATCTCTTTTGTCCCAGGTCATTATCAGCTGTACAGTAATACTTTCCAGAGTCAGAGGGCAGGATGGAGCTGAAAACATGTTGGTTTTGGTAACTGAGAGGGTTGATGACATCCTCCTTGTACCAGGTGTAACTAGCTGCTGGGTTAGCATCACTGCTACAGGTCAGAGCCACTGAACTGCCCTCCACTATCTCAGCAGAGGGACTCACTGACACAGAGGGAAGCTTTGGAGCATCTGGAGGAGGAAACATACAATATGTAATTACAATGTATACAATATATAGTTAGAACCAAATTTTCAAATATTAATAGCTTATATTCTAAAAGGAAAACATTGTAAACTTCCCAAAACAAAACAAATCCGCTTTATTGAGGAGTAAAGGAGTAAGAGAAGTGAACTCACACACTGTTAGAATGGAAAAGCTCTTATCCTTTCACAGCACAGTTAAAACTGTCTGCAGGTTTTTCTTCAGCTAAAAACTTGTTTGATTTCAATATTAGAGGAATCTCAATGAAACTGCTTTGCTTTGAAGAATTGATTTGTGTGTAATGAGAAGCTGCAGTTGATGTTCTCAGTTGGATAAAGCAGTCTGTTATTTAAAGAAATGTCAAATATTTGTATGAACACACTTTTGAAAGTGGAAATGATCGGATCAAACTATATATCACTATTTACTGAGATTTCGATGTAGACATTTGTAACGGTTCTTACATGTGTTTGTCTACAGTGGCTTGCAAAAGTATTCGGCCCCCTTGAACTTTTCCACATTTTGTCACATTACAGCCACAAACATGAATCATTTTATTGGAATTCCACTGAAAGACCAACACAAAGTGGTGTACACGTGAGAAGTGGAACGAAAATCATACATGATTCCAAACATTTTTTACAAATAAATAACTGCAAAGTGGGGTGTGCGTAATTATTCAGCCCCCTTTGGTCTGAGTGCAGTCAGTTGCCCATAGACATTGCCTGATGAGTGCTAATGACTAAATAGAGTGCACCTGTGTGTAATCTAATGTCAGTACAATACAGCTGCTCTGTGACGGCCTCAGAGTTGTCTAAGAGAATATTGGGAGCAACAACACCATGACAGGGATACAAGATATTGAGAAATTTAAAGCAGGCTTAGGCTACAAAAAGATTTCCCAAGCCTTGAACATCCCACGGAGCACTGTTCAAGCCATCATTCAGAAATGGAAGGAGTATGGCACAACTGTAAACCTACCAAGACAAGGCCGTCCACCTAAACTCACAGGCCGAACAAGGAGAGCGCTGATCAGAAATGCAGCCAAGAGGCCCATGGTGACTCTGGACAGAGCTTCAGAGATCTACAGCTCAGGTGGGGGAATCTGTCCATAGGACAACTATTAGTCGTGCACTGCACAAAGTTATCCTTATGACAAGGCAGAAGCCTTATTGTTATAAAGCACTTTAACATAAAACCAGAGTTCACAAAGTGCTGTACATGCTAAAAGCATAAGTAAAGAAAATTAAAATGAGATAAGATAAAATAAATAACTAAAAAACTAAAATAAATTGAAACATGTCAAAACAAATTGAGTCAACCCCTCTAATCAATGCCAAAGGCTTCAGCGAATAAATATGTTTTAAGAAGACTTTTAAATTCAGAGAGAGAAGAGGCCTGCCTAACATGCAAGGGTAGATCATTCCACAACTTTGGAGCAACTACAGCAAAAGCACGATCACCTTTAGATTTATACTTAGTTTTTGGTACCTTAAGGAGCTGCTGATTGGCGGACCTAAGGGAACGGGGAGGTGTATATGGTTGTAGTAGCTCCGAGAGGTAGGGGGGGGCCAGGCCATTAAGAGATTTAAAAGCAAATAAGAGAATTTTAA
>NW_024582430.1:50850-52580 GCF_018398535.1 Haplochromis burtoni
TCATTGTGAAACCTGGCCCCACCTTATCATGCGAATTCCTGGGATCAGATGGCCCAGGATGTGAGTGGGTGTTAAGGCGTCTGGGGAGGGATCTCAAAACTGGATTATAGATGGCAGAGAGTTGGTGTCGTAAACCCCGCCTCTGTTCAAAGATGGTCGCTCACAGTCGCCTTAACGCCCACTCACATCCTAGACAGATTGTTTCTAAAATTCTCTTATTTGGTTTAAAATCTCATAATGGCCTGGGGGGGTTGACTCAACTTGTTTTAACATGTTTTATTTTATTTTATTTATTTATATATTTATTTTATTGTATCTTATTTTATTTTATCTTATTTTTATTTTATTTTTACTTTGCTTATGCTATTTGCATCTACAGCACTTTGTGAACTCTGGTTTTATGTTAAAGTGCTTTATAAATAAAGATGGTATGGTAATCCATCCAATCAGAGCTGATCACGGTTTCCAGCATTTCATGTTTCTCAGATGACCGGCGGATGTAAGACTCTCAGAGTAAACAGGATCAGTATAACCGAGATCAGGCGATGTACGGAGGTCGGGCCTCGGACCAACTTCAGCACAAAGAAAAGGCAAATGTTTGCACCTCCTTGAAGATGCAGGTGAAGTGAGTTAATCTTCCCTCTCTTGATTCGATTGTTCTCGGCACTAAATACAAGGGGACTTAATCAAGCTTAAAAATAACAAACACACAAATAAAAGAGGTCCTGGGAGAACTCATTAGAAAGCACGTCAAACTCCAAGAGACTGCATAATTACTTTACCAAAATAAAAATGCAAAGCTGTTTCGTTTGTATTTGCTTTTCTCTCTGAATTCCTGCTGAACTAAGGTCATTGAAACTTTCACTCTTATCCTTTGAAAAGTTGGCCTGAAAAGGAGGAGCTCCGAGGGCCTCGAGGCTGCCGCAAGCCCACGAGCACAAACTTCTGCTCATTAAGACAGCGTCCATCAGTCCGGGATGACGAGGGGGGGGAGGATGTGTGCGTTAATTCTCTCCGCTAAAGGAGGAAACCCAGGCCCTGCTGACAAGGAAATGAAACAAGTCGAACAAATTTCTATAAATAAATCTTTTTTTGTCATTTTAATTACAGGATCAGTCGTGGCTCAGATGAAGGGCCTGGCCATCAATCTTTAATTAATGTCACGCTTTGCGGATTGCAGCGATGCTGGGCCTGATTGAAAAATAAGCCCAATGATATTTCTATTAGAGTTTGTTTTATTAATAACGCGTCAGGGCTTTAAAAACATGTCTCGGGGAGAGAGCCAATCACAGCCACATGATAGACACTCTTTACATTTCGCTCCCTCAACCTCACGCTCACACAGATCTGCTTCATTATTTTTTCCTGCATAATTTAGCTTTCATAGCCTCTTTTCACTGTTCACTATGAAACCGCCTGCAGGCGCTAACATTTAAACTCCAACTGGATTTTACACTTTCTCTCCTTTAGCAACACTTTTTGGTGCAAACCAAATTAAAGGAAAAACATCTTAAATGAAATAATTTTTCCGTCCCCCAGCAGAACAATTCTGGGACGACATTTTTCTATCATCAGATAGGTTTGCAGCGCAGCAACACCTGCAGTGAGGAGGAGGATGGAGGACGAAGAGGGCTCCAAGGGTCCTCAGTGTTCAAGGTTCAAGGTTCTTTATTATTTGTCACATGCATAGTTATACAAGTATAACACACAGTGAAATGTAGCCTGACACG
>NW_024582430.1:54253-59223 GCF_018398535.1 Haplochromis burtoni
TGGAATGTCGTTCGGACTGGAGAAGTGTAGTCGGATGGTAACAAAGAGAGGGAAGGTAGTCAGAACTGAGGGGATTGAACTACATATATATAAATCACAGAGCAGCTGTATTTGTACTGACATTAGATTACACACAGGTGCACTCTATTTAGTCATTAGCACTCATCAGGCAACTGACTGCACTCAGACCAAAGGGGGCTGAATAATTACGCACACCCCACTTTGCAGTTAATTATTTGTAAAAAATGTATGGGATCATGTATGATTTTCGTTCCACTTCCCACGTGTGCACCACTTTGTGTTGGTCTTTCATGTGGAATTCCAATGAAATTGATTCATGTTTGTGGCTGTAATGTGACAAAATGTGGAAAAGTTCAAGGGGGCCGAATACTTTTGAAAGCCACTGCATTTAGAACGTAACTCAGGCAATAAACGAGGGACCACAGTAAATACATACCTGCAGATTTCAAGACTGCTTCTTCCTTCAAACCTCATTCTTCTTCCTGACCTGCTGTTGATCTGAATTATTACTGTATTTATACTTTTATGAATTTATTGGATTTACTGGTCTATTCCAGGTTTCAGCACATTGAACCACCACAGGATTTCTGCAGTCACAGATTAAAACACATATTTAAACAAAAAACGTGTCCATTGTGCTTTGTTTGGTTGTGTGTGTGTGTGTGTGTCTGTGTGTTTGGTTGTATGTCTGTGTGTGTTTATGTTTATCTCAAAGCTTTGCTCGCAGCTTCTCTCGATGACTCTCTTTGTGGTGACTCATCTGATTAATTTCAGGTAGAAGTGCATCAGGAAGCAGAGCTGTGAGAGATCATAATCTGCTTTTATTTTGAAATAGTCTTGTTCAAAATCTGCTAAACGTGAGCGGTTTAACGCATCAAATCATTTTCTCTCCAACGTTAAATGAAAACGAGTGCCGTGTGTAAAAAATGCGGCTAAAGCAAGGAGGTGATAAAAGCCTTCGCCAGGCTCAGAGCTTTCTGAGGAGGACAAACAAGCGCCGATGCTGTGCTCGGTGATGGGATGCTTTATGTGCACTCGAGAGGCCGTATGGATCGCGTCGAGTGTTAAGAGCACATACTGCAGCAACACTTTGCATATTTCCATCTCGCTCCTCTTCATCTGCCTGTTATTTTGGTTCCTAATGAAATCGCACACAAATCGCCCAAAGTGCTGACAACACAGGCTGCAGGGCCACAAAGCCAATCCTCTCAGGGCTCCATTTAGAGGCAGGCTAACGGGCTGCTCTCACACACACTTTCATTGTATGGCTGCCTGGGCTAACTGTCTGCAAATATCTGAAGAAAATACAGCTGTGAGTTAATCTAAATCTGAGCCTTCGAGAGAAAAGAAGCAGCAGAGGTGGAGAAATGCTGCACATCAACAGCTCTGCTAAACTTCTTTGCATCGGCTGCGGTCGCAGCTATATTTCCCTCCCAAAATGACACTTTAATTAAACAAATTACCGCGCCTCGGGAGAAGGACCTTCGAGAGTGCGATAAGGCCGAGAGGAGATAAAAGCCTTATAGGCAGTGTTTATCAGAGACGCGGGGGTTTAAACCTTTAATAGGTAATGCCCAGATAAGTAAGCCTTTGTGGTGTTCGTGGTGCAGAGATATTTTACACAGAGGAGCTTACCACAGAGAGGGGGAAACTGAATCTGGATCAGACGACCACTGCACCATCTCCGATTAAGAAGGGGGCCACCGCAAAAGTCTGCTTTTATTTCTATGCCCATTTCAGCCAAACAGTCTTTTCTCACACTTTAACCTATTATGTGCCTTTATTTTCTTTCTTGCAAAGCAGCATTCGCGATAAGAGTCTTTCCGATTTTCACGGATCAACACGAGTGCAGCAGATTTTACCTGTCATGTGGACCGAGTTGTAAACTTTGATCCTCAGAACAACACCTCCGACTTATACTGATTGCTAACAACAGCCACAGTTACATGAGACCAAGTAATAACTTTTAAAATCCATATTTTTCCACCAACATGCCACTGGTCCCACAACATTATGACCACCTGCCTAAAACTGCGTCGGTCCCCCTGACCCATCGAGGCGTGGCCTCCGCTTGACCCCTGAAGGCGTGCTGTGGTATCTGCACCAATGTATTAGCCCCACAGACCTGCAGGTTTCGCTCAAATCGCCCTTTTTTTTTTCTAACATCAATCTTACACAAAGGACAACATGCTCACTTGCCCTTTGATATATCCCACCCACTAACAGGTGACATAATGAAGGAATACTGTGGCTGCAGCTCAGGGGGGATATTAGGTCATCTACTAATAGGCAGGTTGTGGGTTTGATGCCTGGCTGCTTCAGTCTCCAGTTTCTGCGTGCCTTAGGCAAGGTGCTGAACCCCAAGTTGCTCTCTGATGTGTTCATGAGTGTGGATGTGTGTTACATAGAAAGCACTTTGGTGTAGAAAAAAGTGCTTGTATGAATGTGGTTGAATGGGTGGATGAGACATGTTTAGTGTCTCATCCACCCATTCAACACAGTTAGTGTTGGTGAAATGATACTGAGACAGCAGTTAGCTGTAGTAAAATCTACTAAATTTTCATTTTGGCATAGTTTTTAAACATCCATCCATTCAGCCATTTTTTTTCCTCTTATCCAAGGCTGGGATGCGGAGGCAGCAGCCTAAGCGCCTCCCTCTCCCCGGCCACCTCCTCCAGCCTTTCCGGGGGAAGGCGTTCCCTGGCTAGCTGAGATATTTATCACTGCAGCGTAACCAATAACCATCCAAAAATGCTGCCCAGCAGCAGGGCTGGACTCATAATCTGGCATCCTGAACACTTTCCCGGTCAGCCGACGTACTTTGGGACCGATGGGCGGGGCTGAAAGGCTGCTGCACAATAGCCGTACATGCACTGACAGCAGGCCATTCGTGCATTTTCATTACTGACTGGACTGCCCTATCAAGTCTCTTAACGTGACCGGGCCCTCACCTACCTTTGCTGTGCTGGAAAATAACTCAAAATGTTAGAAATATTCCAGTGTTAGAAAATCAGCACTGCTCAGTGTTAGCCATTGTTAATCTTCAAAACTGACTAGGTTACTTTTAAAATTATAACACTGTCAAAAGTGTTCATATAACACTCAACAGTGTTATATTCAACACACAGAGGAGTGGACTCATATAGACACTCTCTAATGTCATGTCTAATTAACACTGGAGATTTTGCTGTGTATGATTGTTAGCTAGGAAGCACTGAAAACCTTAGAAGAAAGTGCTTGTGTGAATGGGTGAACATGGCATGTTGTATAGAGCACTTTGAGTACTCCGGGAGAGTAGAAAAGCGGTATATAAGAATCAGTCCACTTACCATTTACCATTCATCCTGGACTGTGGTACTGACACTCACCAGTCCCCGGCCTCCTTCCGTCCACTGAGCTCCGGGTGCTGGACTTGGGTGAAACCCTCCATGTATGGTCAGGCTCTTTGATTCTGATAGAGTGATTCGGGGGTGTTGATTCATTTAAACTACCTGCTATAACTAGGTTTCTGTAAGGCAGAGTAAATCGATTTGTTGATCAATTATTAACTTGTGTACTAACAGAGACTTAGAAGAGAGAGACCCAATGTTTAATGATCCACATTTTACCATTTTACTCTTTGGTGCTTGTACAAAAGGCCAGCCAGTCGCCTATACTGATGAAGGGAGCCACGTCTGCCAAGTAAATATATCAGCATACAGCTGCCGATTAGCCAATCAGTGGTGAGGCAACCCATCCTCTTCACCAATCAGAAGAAGCAATTCTACCTCATCATTACGCACAGGCTTCGACGCAAAGACTTCGGTCGGAGCTGCAGGTGAGGAGAGTCAGCGGAGGTTTACTCACCGTGTGGATTTTGTTCATTCTTATGCTGTTAGCGTCCATGAGACTGCAAGGTGTTTTATCCTGTTTGTTCTTTGCTACGGACATTATCCTCCCTTGTGTAAATCCTTGGCGCCCACTTTGTTTACCGAATGGTACTGCCGTTTACTGCGAAGCAGCCTCTGCCATGCGGTCATTAAGGGACCATCACTAATTTCTCATGTTGGCTGTAAAGTGTCTAGTTAGAATTTATGTAAATAGTAAAATTAGCATTTGTTGATACTCCCTTATTTTGGTTGAACGTTCCACTACCCAAGTTTCATTTGTATTGTTGTATTACACATTTAATTCACTCTGTTCACGTAATTATGTAAGACTTTTATGTTCTTTTCCAACAGAAATCACACCATCACCCCACGGTGTCACGGGAGTGGAACGGACTCAGGCGCAGACTGAGGTAGCACAGTTCAACGACACTTTATTAATCACACTGGTGCATTATATACACGTGAAGGCGGGGGAAACACCAGGGTCCCGGGGATCAATAGGCTGGGGAGACACACTTCTTCGCACTCGCTCTGCTCCTCGTCCAAACAGTCTCCACACAGGCAGCTCACTCTCCTACTCACGGGGTCCAGGGGTAACAAAAGGGCTGATCCAGGTAAATCTGTTTACACAGACGAGGGTAAGTCGAAGGTAAACACGGGAACAGTAGAATCGCAAGGAAGCCAGGCAATACTAACGAGAGTTACTCAATATTCCAGCGACGAATAGCTCAGAGCCCCAGCCTTAAGAGCCAGAGAACTGCATTTCGCTCGAGATCAGCTGCAGGTGCGTGGGCCAAGGGCAGGAGCCCAATCAGAGCTCCGCCCAGGCAGACAGGTAGGAGAGAGAGAGCGAGAGAAAAACAACAAACACTTGTGGCCACACTGGGCTGGCCGGGGAGGCACAGGGACCATGACACACGGCATTTAGCATTTTACAGCAGGTTAAATCCCCTCACTCACATTATGGATGTGTAACCTGGATTCTTTTCATCTATCCTGTTGAGGATACTATCCGATCGTTCAGTCTGACGTCACTAGCCACGTCTGGGCCTAAACTCTGCTGCAGGTCCATATATCAAA
>NW_024582430.1:59786-71276 GCF_018398535.1 Haplochromis burtoni
AAATAAATGATTAGCGGTAATAAAAGCCGAGGGAGGGCAACAGTGATCACTGACTGTTTTAGGAGCTTTTTGAGATCAAATAGAAGAAAATACAAAACATTAAACATGTTAACAACACAAAAGCCATATTAAACGCAGACTACTTTAGGCCCGGAAGTAGGATTCATCACGTCATCACTTAATAATCGGATACTGTTCTTTCTTTGGGATTTTTTTAATGCTTAAGTCAGTTTTTATGATTTTTAGCTTGTTTTTTGTCTGGTTGGGAGCTGACACAGTCTCTAAGGGGATGGAGAGGCATCTCTAACTGAAGGGTGGTGTAATGTTTGCACTGCAAACCCCCTAAAATGGTACGAGCGGTCCGACACTGCCGTACAATACGACATTTACTGCACTGAGTGGTAGAACGGCCTCTTTGTAGAGCACAGAGGTTCGATAGTAAAAGATGGAAGAGATGGAAGCGTTCTCCAGGAAGAAGTCTTCCTTAGTGAGGTGGAAACAGCTTAAATTGGATTGTGTTGTTGTAATCAGAGATACAAGAGAGAAACAGACACTTGTCGCTGGTTATTACTTTGAACTACAGCATTTCAAAGTTTTGGTCTCCACTTAGTTTACAGTTAAATGAAATCAGCTGTGAGTGCTGCAGTGACGTCACCTCCAATAAAGAGGAGAGACCACAGAGACGCTCACAGGAAGTGCTGCTGCTGCGAACACGCAGCATGTGTTTCAGGTTAGACGAGCATGTGGCCCGGCTCTGCTACGGCACGCTGTTAAACCTGAGCGCTCTCCTCCCCCCGCAGGGAGGAGGAGAGAGCAGCAGTCTCACATCCTCACCTCCCCCACCTCCTGCACGTGTGAGGAAGAACCCAAGGGTCTCTGGACCACCGTGGAGCGAGTTTATAGACCGCACGAAACGTGGAATCCACCGTTATTATGTCAGACACATGCAGATCCACCTGGTGCCGGCTCTGCCTCTCTGAGCTGATCATACGGATCCATTACTATGGAAATAAAACGACTGCCATCGGCACATGCAGTCCTCTCTCTGCCATATACCTGCACTTCCTTTTAGCATAAGCGAGCATAAAATGTTAACATGAACACATCGGTGAGGAAGAGCAGCAGCTGCACGAGAAGCTCGCAGATGTGACGAACGTATAAAAGAGAGAGCGTGGGGATAAGAAGGTGAAAGGGAAAGTGGCTGCTGCCATTGTGCCAGCTCTGCAGCCGAGTAGAAATCCAACCTGAAGAAGGCGTCCTCATGCCTTCAAAGCCTGCACGCATCACCATGCTGTTCACGTCAAAGGACAGCCACACATTAGCTGTCAAACTCCTCTTTCATCTCCAAACTTCAAAGAGGCCCATTGATTACTCTAAGTGGCCATTACCAAACATCCGAGCCTGCCGCCTCAGTCAGAGGCAGCTTTGACAAAGGGTGAGGCTGAATGTGAGCAGGGTGGAAAGCAGGCCGCAGACGGAGACGGAGAGAACCGGGAGCTCGTGCCAAAGACGAGAAACCAGCTGCAAATAAAAAAAATGACGAGCGCTTCTGTGTGTGTACAAACACGTCACTATTGTTGAACATGTGGTAAGAGAGCGATGTGAACCCGGGGTCCCCTGAGAATCTGCCGTGACAGCGCGAGTGAACGAGGCAGTGCTGATGTCTGCACAAAACACACTGCAAACACGGCTTCAGAGAGCTCACACCAAACACGACAACAACAATAAAAATAATCGTTAGAAAGCATGTGTCACGTGCTGTGACATCACCCACTGGTTTTGGACTGGTTTCATTTTAAAGCCTCTCTGTCAGGGTTTTGGTCACGCCTGTATCCACAGACTGTATGTGAGCGTCACTCAGACACAGATACCTGCTCATCAGTAAAAAGCCTAGAATGTTCTTGTTCGGTCTGTTAGTACAGTAATCTCACAGCGGCCGTATTATTGGTGTAGATAATGTCATTATAAATGATCTAACCCAGCGCTCCCCAACCCCCGGGCCTCGAACCGGTATCGGTCCGTGAGTTGTTTGGTACCGGGCCGCGAGAGTAGAGGCTCCGGTGTGAAATTTATGGTTTTCAGGGTTTTTATTTGTTTTCAGCGTTATTTTGTTATCGTTTTTATCGTTAACTCGGTTTTCCTGGGTCTTTTCACGTGTGTTATGAATAAATCTTTTTACTAGTTTTATTTTGTTGTATTTATCCGCGACACCTTAAAGGCCGGTCCGTGACGCAAAAAAGGTTGGGGACCGCTGATCTAAAAGGGTTACTCAAATACGTTCATTTTCACATTAAGGTCATTTATATAACAGCGTTAGTGTGCTCTGATACATGACAGCAGTACGCTATAGTTCAAATGATGGTTTGCACTGTAATTACTGTAGTAATTAATGTTCTGGTCTTTTTTGGCTGCTGCTCCATTCCTTCCAGGTATAGGCAAAGAGGAGGCTGAGGGTGGAGCTGGTTTAAGTGCAGAGGCCAACACAATGGGGGAATGGGGTTTCTTCTTGTATTACATTTAGTTATTGTCTCTATGGTTTTCCCCTCGGACGCTTGTTATAATATTTTGTTAAGTATTATTTTTAGAATTCTTTTATGGAACCACTTAGTTCTTACAGTAGCTTAGAACTGAAATCTGAAGGTTGGAGAAGCACAAACGCACAGCGGAGTATCATCTGCATAGCGGTGAGAAGCCTTTAAAGCTGTTAGAAAAGAGAAGTGGACCAAGCATCGAGCCCCGAGAGACCCCAGATGTACAATAAGGTAGAATCAATGGTGTTGAAAACTGCAGAAATAAAACTGAATCTTCACCGTCATCTGAGTGCATACCAACATCACTGGTAATTTGGACATTTTAACATGGGAGTATATGGGGACTGATTCAGAGCTGGAGCCTCTGCTGGACATTAGAGTCAGCTTCATGTTTTAGCATGGGACGACAATAATCAATTTAAATGTAACGCTCCTGTACAGGCATCCAGATGTGGCCAGCTGGGATGAGCGCATCTCATTGGTCATAGTGGGCGTCTCACGCCATCACTGAGGTCTGCATCCTGTCTAAGCACAGAAAAACACTCCTCCCTCTGTTCATCCTGTACCTCAAACGATTAGCACAAAGACACTGATGCTGTTCTTTAATATGAATGGTCTTCACTGTTTTTTCAGATAAAGTTGAGAGGTTTTCCAGTCTCGTCCACCTTTCTTAATAATGATAATGGATTCCGCTTTTCAAGATACTCAAAGCGCTTTACAATTCCACTATTCATTCACTCTCACATTCACACACTGGTGGAGGCAGCTACAGTTGTAGCCACAGCTGCCCTGGGGCAGACTGACAGAGGCGAGGCTGCCATATCGCACCATCGGCCCCTCTGGCCAACACCAGTAGGCGAAGTGTCTTGCCCAAGGACACAACGACCAAGACAGACAGAGCAACTGGCAACCTTCCGGTTACGAGATGAGCTTCCCAACCCCCTGAACCGCGGTTGCCCGGTTCAGGCGATGGTTAACTCTGTCTTGTGTAATTTTTCTTGTTTTCAGCTAGCGGTCACTCCGTGTCCTCGTCAGCTGTGAGAAACACCATCACTTTGTTTCTCCTGCAGCTTAATGTGGCAAGAATCACATGTACACATGAGCAGATGAGCCCACACAGATCGCTGCCGCTTCCTGTCCGTCTCTGTGTGATGTGTGGAGTGGATCTTGGAGGCAGATGGTGCTGCCAGGCATGTATATATTTTATGTTTCCTCCCAGCCGACACTCAAAGGCTGGGGACACTAAAAAAAACAAAGATCAGCGGATAGAGCTAATAATGTAATCATTGGGAACACCTGCAAAGTTGCAGATGGGCGATTTCAGACCGACGCTTCGCCAGTCACGAGGTCCCGCCCACCCATATGGAGAGCTGGTATGGTGGTGGGGGGGGGGGGGGCACCGCCACTCATCCTCTCTCCGCTTCTGCCAAACACACACACGTTTGTTTAGCTGTCATTGTGAGGACATCCATTGATAAAATAAATAACCAGAAGGCCAAGCTGAGCGTCCGCACTCAGATGGTGAAACTCAACTTGGAGCTCATGCAGAGAAAGCAAAAGTTTCTACATAAAAAGGTTTAGTTTCAATCTAACATCACGTTCTGCATCACTGTAGGTCGGTGTGAACATGCCTTCAAACATGCACTGATGAGTACAGTTACAGAAACATGATTCTCATTCTGCACATGCTCACTTCAGTCCTCCCTGCAACACGTTCACACCTCCACGTTTTTTTAATGCAGCAGCAGATGTTTATCCGTGTGTGTGTGTGTCTGCTGTCACTGGTGAATTTCACAGCCAAACATATGATCTATGAGAGGCTGATGAGGAACACTGTTGGTTAAATGCACAGTTATTCTATTTGTTCTGCACACACACACACGTTTGGACTTACAATCTCATCACCAATGGATAAGCCCAGTAGGAATGTACCTGAGTACCTTGTGTTTAATGTACTACTACTTTTATTTCATACACTATATTTTCAGTGTAATTATTTCACAGACCAAAGCTGTCAAGCAATATATCATTAAAATCACGTTAAAGAGATACACATCAGTACTTGACTGATAGGGATGGGTATCGTTTAGGTTTTATCCAATACCAGTACCAAACCGGTACTTTTGAAACGGTGCCGGTGCTTAAACAATGGAGAACACACACTTTGTCCAAAAACCTCTCATGTTCAGCTGTTTTTTGTAAAAAGATAACAATGTTAGCCTTTTCTGCAGCTATGGGGCATATATGGCATCACTCTTGGCTGGAAGCAGTGCTTAAACAATGGAAAAAACACAAACTTTGTCCAAAAACCTCTCATGTTTAACTGTTTTCCACTTTTTCTTTGGTCATTTTAGCCTTTTTGGCCAGGGTGAAGGGAGCATCTGCCATCAAACAAGAAGACAGCCGCATGTAGCTATGATGATGTTTGCTAGTTCACCTTACATGCATTAATGTAATAACGTGGTTAGCCTACTCAACGTAAATTACACACGAACAACATGAAGCTCCTCACGCAGAGAAGAACGGCTGCTGCTGCATCATCATCCTCATCATTTCTGCTACACTGGCAGGGCTAGGGGCCAGGACTCTCCTCTTCGGGTTTTTGGGGGATGTTGCTAACTCCGGGTCCGATAACAGGCACCACACCCGCAGTAGATGTGCTCGGTGTGAGGTCTCGCAGCAAGCTATCAAATACGGCGCATTTCTCAGCTTTAAAAAAACCCCGCTATGCGTCTCCAGGTGTTTCATCAGATTTGAGGTGTTACCTCCTTTGACAGTATCACAGTATCAGCTTAAAGCACTTGTTGCAGGCTGCTGAGTTTTGCTGTGGAGTACAGCCAGACTTTGACCGCTTCGCCTTGGGCATTTTTAATCTGTAGCTCTGCTCTAAAAGAACGGACGTACCTGGCCCCGCCTACTATCCTCGGAAAGGTAAAATGATTGGCTAGAATCCAAAGTTTATGACATCACAGAAAAAAAAAAGCACCATAATAAACACAATAAACACAATACTAGGATACCCATCCCTATTGACTGACTTTGATCTCCTCCCTTAAGTCCTTCTGTGATGCTTACACGGAGCACTCTGTGATTTCACCACACACCTCCAACCTGTCCTGACTGCAGGGCCAAGCTGTAAGAGCCTTTTTGCATTTTTCAGGGTTTCAGAAGCAAACTCAAGGTTGGAGGATCTGAGTTTGGAAACGCTGGAGGAGCTCCAACAGCATCACAGTGGTACAAGTACAGGACGACATCAGAGGACTTCTGCTGAGAAATAACTGATCCACAGTCAGCTGAGAAGATCCCAAACAGGAGATCAGCCAATAAGGTGTCGCTTATTTGAAAAAGGTTACGATTTTCATGGATCAAATCCAGAAATTGATTTCATCTCGTGTGTTTGCTGAAGGCTCAATTTGACTAATGAATAAATAGATGTCACACACACACGTGTGTATTGTATCAGATCACATTATTTGTCTTCCACCCATTCCTCACCTCTGAGACACTTTGAAGGCCTCGTCTGCATCTGATTTTGCTCTTCAGTGAAGTACCACTCTCTTCCTCATCTCGGCGTCAATCAGCAGCTGCTTCCCTTTGAAGATATTTAGAATAAAGTGAGCTCAAAGCTCTGAGGTGTCATAAAGTTGAGCTAATTTAGTTTCAGAGTTACGGTATGGCTGATGCTTCTCGGTCCTCTGTTGATGACTGTGACACTTTCCTCTTAGAGCTTTAAAGTAAAATAAATTATCATTAACTGATTTTAAACTTAGAGACAGCCACGGACAAAGGTGTCATGTGTATGTAGATGATATTCACGGGAAGCAGTACAAGTGTGTGAAATTTAAAACCCATCACGTCCCCGTCCACATTTCAGCGCTGCCCATCGAAGAATAACGGTAGCGTGATGTCACTGCGGCATGCACAGCTCCTTTTATTTAAAGCGTCTGGTTACAGTCGACAATAACAGAAAACCTGAATCATGACACGCTAACAGTAAACATGTATCTGCAGTATTACATGAATCATGTGACTCAAACACATACTACCTCCTCACAGCACCTGTGAATCCTCCGATTCTGTCTTGGTGCAGTTTTTCAAATGTCTTGGTTTCTCTCACTTCCACAGCTGGTCCGTTATGTCACGTGTCCTTGGAAACTCTTCCGTCCATCCTCTTCTGCTTATCCTTGTCAGGGTGACGGGGGGCTAGAGCGTGTCCCGGCTGCTACAGTGCAAGAGGCACACCTGGACAGTAGACCAGTCTGTCACAGGGGTAACACAAACAGACAACCACTCACATTCACACCTGTGGGTGATTTAGATTCTCCAGTTAACACAGTGGTTCCCAATCTTTTTTTGCTGGGTTTTACAAGAAAAATGTTCGCCCCCCCCCCCGGCACACGCACAAACACATCCTCCAACCACACACACCCATATTTTGCTCCATTGCGGTTTATTTCACACCTCAAACATTTAGTAAACAATTAAGCAAATACAAGTAATCTGCAATAAATTACAGGTAGTAATAAAATAAACTACTAACTCTTTTACGCTGCGTCCGCACCTACACGGGTATTTTTGAAAACGCAGCTGTTTCGTCCACGTAAACGGCGTTTCGAATCACCGAAAACTGAGATTTTTAAACTCCTTTTTTGCGTTTACGTGTGGACGAGGAATACAGAGTTCGTCACGCAACGTCAAAGGTATGTGCCTTTTTTCACGTCACGCTGTGCGCCACGTTATTGCTTACATGGGATGAATTGCAGAATGGCAGATAGAGACAAAATACTGTTAATCTGACTGTCTGCAGGTTTTACACGCAGTTACTGTCCCTCCATTAGAAAGGCAGAGGCGTCACGGTGTGATTATTTTATGTGCAGTTTTTTTCCTGTGTAATAATATTCAACATTGCATCAATACATTTTTCAAAAAATGCCTCTCTGTGCAAAATGGGTTTAAAAACATAAACAGCTGTGGGATCCTGTTTGTCTGTGATTTGAAGAGCCCAGCGCTGCTCCCGACGCAGGGAAAACCAATTCTGCAGGGAGACCTACCTCGGCACCTGTGCAGGTGAAACCAAAGGGCAGATATGCTTCACCATATTTTCTAGTCTTTGGCTTAGAATGAAGTTGGTTTGGAAACATATTCAGCGTCTGCTTTGCGTTTGTGTGGGCGCCGTGCTAGCAGTGTCCTAGCATTTTTTCCCCTTTTCAATCATGTCCACGACCTCGTTACTCAGAGATCAAAGTAAATGCACCTGCACAGGTAGCTCTGGCCTTGCTTGTTGTCCTGGTTTGCCCTCTCATGGACAGGATGTGAGGTTCAAATGGCTAAAGAGTGATTTTTAAAGCACTGCTGTTAAGGTCTGCCTGTACATTAACACCTGTAAGATGAAACACCTGGGCATACACACAGCCTGTTTCAGTACGTGACGCTAACGGCTGCTACTGATTATGTTTCTTCATGCGTTTGCAGCCCTGTGGACTCAGCATGCTCTGGTCCACTCCGTCCCATCCAGACTCACAGCACACTGACACATGCCAGCTGATTAGTCACTTGCTGTGTGTCAGGATGGTGTATTTTTACATCCCAGTTTGTAGCTCCAGGGCTGCAGGGCCCTGCCGTGCACAGATCACTGACGGGTGTTAGAGTCGAGGACAATGCTGTCACATTGTATTAAAAGACACATGAATCCAGACGGGCAGTGACAGAGGCAGCTAAAGCTGGCTGCTGATATTTCTGATTGTCTATTCAAGGAGACATAAATCTAGAAAAGATGACTGCTTTCTGTCTGCTCTTCACTTTGGATGCATCCCAAGCAACCTGTCTAATACAAGTTATTATAAGTACACAGCTCACCACTGGTGTGACACAGAAAGAAACTCACATCTGAAAATACTCACACATTCGGCCTATAGGAGCATCACATAGTATTACCTCACTGGTCAGTTACAAGAACAACCACATGCATTATCATCATTTAATCCATGCTATCGCTCTTTAAATCATCAACGGCATTGATGACAAACTGAGTGGTGAGAAATTCAGATGAAAGGAATTTCCAAACCATCTGCAGGCAGAAACCAGAGACATTATCAAAGCCCAACGCGGTGTTGAGCCAGTCAGTAGCTGAAGCAGATGAGCGTTTGATCCACTTTAGGAGAAAAAAATATTCAGCTGATTTAGATGAAGCCTTTAAATGATTTGTGATAGAACTGTCTCCAAAGCTTTTAGGGCAAGTACCCTTGCCATCTCTGCAGGTGTTCCACAGGGATCCATTCTTGGACCTCTGTTATTCTGTGTGAAGCTGGTCAAAGTTCCTGTTGCTTTTGCAGCTTTGCTAGCAAACGTTCAGATGTCAGTTCCTGCTCTGCGTCTGCCAAGATCTTGTGTTTCTTTGCATGTTTAGTCTCATAATGTTGACTCAAACTGTAACTCTTATACACAGCATTGTACTGTTCACAAAGAACACAGCTTTACCTCTGATTGCAGCTAATGAACCTTTCTAAAAACTTTAAATTCTGCAGCAAACATTCTTTTTTAAATATGAGCTGTCATCTGTCAGGGTTAGCAAACTCAATGTTTGTGTCTGGACACAGGTAAGACTCACACACAGGGACAATAACAGTTTCTATAACAGTCGTGACGGTTCTGACTCACGTCAAACTTTCCAGACTCTCATCTCCAAACAAAGCCTGCTCATAACCCTGGGACAGGTGATTCTCCAGGCAAACCTGAGCACAGGGAAAACACAGGTAAGCATCTCTCTCACAGGTAAGTGGAAACATTCACTCGAGGCATTGAGCCGGGATGCACAAACTGTTGCAAAACAATGATCCAGCAAGGACTGACGAGCAACACTCCTTTAGAAGAGCCAACCATGAGGACATCAGGAACGCGTGTGCAGAGGCAGAATGTGGGAAACCCCGGAGAGTCCTGCTTCTGCACCAAAACCAGAACACACAAACACAAGAGCAGAGAGAAGGCGACCGGCAAGGACAGAGTGACACTCACACTTCTCATAAATATCTTTGCCAACACATTTACGGTGAAGCTGCGTTCACTTGCACACAGGTACATATGCAAATATAAAAACTAAGAGCTGGCTTCAAAATAAAAGCCAGAAAGCTATATGTGATTGTAGCACCCCACCTGCTATACTGCGTCTAAACCATAGGTGTCAAACTCTGGCCCGCAAAGCCATACCAAATTACTGTTAGAGCTGGCCTACTGGTATTGTACAGCTAATATATATATTGGTTTAGTATTAAGCTTTGCTTGTTCCATATTCAGTTTTTCAGCAAAACTTATTTGAGTCCATAAGAAAAGATTCATTCTTATATCTAGAGGAAGTTTTTTTTTTTTCAATAAATATTAATGTTAGCCCGCGACTTTGTTCCAGTTTTGAATTTTGGCCCACTGTGTATTTGAGTTTGACACCCCTGGTCTAAACCCTCTTACTCAGTTCTGGGTAAGAGAACTCTTACTCTGGTTCTGGTGTGTACAGGAATCAGGGAAAGTAACAGTAAACCCCTCGCCTAGACTTGAAGTGGACATGAAACGCTACACGTATAAAGGCTAATTTACCCCACTGAGCCCTGCTCTCATAAACTGACACAGATGTAAGTCAGTCTGTGAAGCTGGATTTAAGATATCAGTCCTTAAAGTTCAAAACCATGTGTAGCGCCACCTTCTCAGTACGAACTTGACATCATGTGGTTGGTTGGTTGCGGCTGATAGACTTAGTGACAGGATTGTTACCTCGGAGGAAAATAAGGACATGAAAACTAAACATCAGTGTAAGGGGATCACTGTAGCGCTGCAACAATGAGTTTATGTTAGACAAGGATATATTTAATTTAATTTCAATTCAATATTATTTATACAGAGCCAACATCAGTCACCTCAAGGTGCTTTATATTCTAAGGTAGACCCTACAATAGCACATACAGAGAAAAACCCAACAATCATATGACCACCTATGAGCAAGCACTTTGGCGACAGTGGGAAGGAAAAACTCCCTTTACAACAACATCCTCTGTTTGTAAGGTCTGCAATATACATTCATTTAAATGCATTTACTAATCTGTGATAAAGAATAGAAAAGGGAGACACGTTGAGCTGATATCAGTTTCACAACAGGAAGGTTTATTCTTCCTCTGTGCCCCAAAACGCTACTCGATACCACAGCGCGTAATGTGCCCTGTAGCGGCTGGGTGTAGGATAGCATTTTAAATGACAGGTACAAAAATACAATCATAACAAAAACTTTTAGGGGGGGGGGGGCTGTTTTCCCCAGTTTATTTCTGATACCAGATTTTAATAGAAAGCTATTTTCAACTCTCTACACCAGACGGTACGTTTACAAGATGGCAGCTGTTGAGCTAGCGTTTGAAGAGAGAGTCTCCCTTCTCTATTTACTGTGGAGAGCAGAGCAGCGGCGTAAAAGACGTGCTCGCCATACCTGGGTCCACCAGGTCCTCCAGAAGTGTGAGCAGTTTGGTGAGTTTCACCATTTGCTCCCAGAGCTGCATCTGGATGACGGCCGCTTTCAGCGGTATCACCGTCTGTCCCTCGCCCAGTTTGAGGAGCTGCTGCATCGCCCGCCTGGACACCAACTACAGGCACTCAATCCCACCTGCAGAGCGCCTGTCCATCTGCCTGCGGTTAGTAAAAGTGTTTAATACGGTTGTCCTTTATAGGGTTGCCAACCGTCCCTTAAAAAACAGAATCGTCCTGTATTTAGAAACAAAAGTACACGTCCCGTATTGAGCTAATAAGGGACGCACTTTGTCCCGTAATACAGTGAGAATCAAAAGTAGTCTATAACTTTTAATGGAATTAACGCTTTGTTTGAAAACATAATTCCCAGCCCCTCTCCTGCTTTGTGACCAATGAGCTGACAGCACACTTATGACAATTCAGATTACTGCTCATCTCATTGGTCGAGGAAAGGTCGCTT
>NW_024582430.1:100532-101496 GCF_018398535.1 Haplochromis burtoni
GGAGTCTTACATATTTGTTTAATATGTGCGTTGAAGGACATGTCCTGGTCAAAAATGACTCCAAGGTTCCTCACCGCGTTACTGGAGGCCAAGGTAATGCCATCCAGAGTAAGAATCTGGTTAGATACCATATTTCTAAGATTTTCAGGGCTGAGTACAATAACCTCAGTTTGATCTGAATTAAGAAGCAGAAAGTTAGCGGCCATCCAGGTCTTTATGTCTTTAAGATAAAAATGATAACGTATGTACATATATCATCATCATCACCTCTTCTGACTGTACATCACAACTATATAATAAATAATACATTATTTCATGTGTGTGCTGAAACACTGTGTTTCTTGTTGGATACCTGAGTTACATTCACCAGCAGAGGCACAGACTGCTCTCTGTAATGTTCAAACACAACGGCACCAATAATAACTCCCAGCAGACACCGGGCCGCTGCAGCTGTGACCACGTCCTCCTGGTTCCTCTCCCGGTCTCTGCAGCAGCTTCACGCCAGCGTGGTTCAGAGTGCAACCACGCGGTGTGGAGGAGGAAACAGCCGACGGGTGACATCACCTTTCGTGTAGCGTCGGGCTGAACGTACACAAATAATTGAAGCCCTTGACCCCATCGAGCTGCACAGGCTGTAAGTATAAACCTGACATTTTGATACCGCTGCGGGGGCCCTTTCACCACTTCTTTTTATATTCCAGTAATCCTCGCCAGCCCAAGGAGGGAAAACGGCGGGGAGAGTGTGAATGATTAAGATTGTCAAACTCAAATAATGCACTCCAATGACAGACTATAAATCAGGATTTGTGACATTTTCAGAAAAGCTCGGCTCTGTGTGTGCGTGAGCGAACACCCACACACACAAATACACTCACGCTGCCCTGAATGCCATTCATTTATTATTTGCATGTGGTAGATTTGTGTGTCCGTGAATGCCCATAACCTTTCTGCATCTGTGTGTGTT
>NW_024582430.1:101643-104143 GCF_018398535.1 Haplochromis burtoni
GTGTGTGTGTGTGTGTGTGTGTGTGTGTGTGTGTGTGTGTGTGTGTGTGTGTCAGGACACGATGCTGTCATAGACTGACGGCTATCGACAGAAGTGAGATGCTCCTCGTTGCCCCGCCCTCCCCCGCCCCTCCTTCTTTAATCATTTCCACTGAGATGTTGTCTGCCGTCACCGCCGCTGAATTTACGCCGCCATCAGCTGTATTTGCATATTGCCTAATATGGATATTTCCAATTGAGACTGTCCCTCAGCAGCTGATGGCTTCTGTGTTTCATGGCTGTTATTCCCCCTCTGCCATCTCCCCCATCACCACACAGAGGACAGATAAGAGCAACGGAGTTAATTCCTCACCACCTGATTGGCTCCATCATTTGCTTTGTATCAGCAGTCGTCACACTGTGCTGCTGGTCTTTAATGCTGGAGAGTGAATTAACCTACAGCTGATTTTATTTAAAAATGGAAATTAAAAGAATAGTTTCAGTGCTTACTTTTAGCTTAAAGCTGGTTAATGGCTAATAAAAAAGGCTAACGCTCCCATTCTGCTCATTTCAGATCCACGTTTTTATTCTTGGATGCTCCCACAGCAGCTTTGCATGATTCACAGTTCAAATAATCCTTCTTTATCTGTTTATCCTCTGTCTGAAAGAAAGCTGCTTTAGCTCCTCCCCTTTGGGATAGCTTTCTCTTAAACTGTGACATCATCCAGACTGAGGGATAGAAAAAACTGTCATAAACAGAGTGTTCAGAGCAGCCTGAGCTCTGGAGAGCTGCTGGCGTTGGTGCCGTGACAGATGATCCACACGGTGAGGGCCACCTCTGTGTCACATGTGGCGTTCTTTTCACTGTTAACAGTGACAGTAGTTAACAGTAACAACTGTGCTTTAACTCAAACTATTATCTTTCCTAAGCGACCAAAAGAGCAACAAAAAAGAAACCACCACCCCCCGAGTCATGCCGTCTTCACAGCTGTTCCTTGTTCCTCACGAATGTTCACCAGAGACCAGGAGCTGTCTGCAAGCTTCTCTGCTGCAGTGAAAGACTGGAGCTAACTCTGGCAGCTTCTGAGAGGCTTTTCTTTGTTTCCTTGCAGGACTTGCTGTTTGGGGAGCAAACCATGTCAAAGACCCTGCGTGATTTTGCTGCTTTGGGGTAAATTGCTCACTTTGTTTTGAGGAGTTTGACTGAGTGCCATTTTGGGGAGAGGTGGGGTTTGTTTGTAATTTTCTTTGGTGCATTCACTTTTGCACCGTACCTCTGCTCATTGCATTTTTTGGTTTGGAGTCTCTTGGATTTATGGTGAAGTGAACCCTCACCCAAACTCCTCTGGCTGAAGCAGCTACCAGCCAGCCTGTGGTGGGCACTCTGGGCCCTCAGATGTGGAGGTGACCGCAGGTTCCCACAGGGCAAGCTGGAGGACATCACTCAGTGCAAACAGCAGATTTAGATCCCGAGACCTCCGAAGATTAAAAGATCTGTTTGTGAGCTCCTCTAAAACTCAATGAATCCACACAAAAACAAGGCAGCAGTTATCTTCTTACAGCAGCACCTCTGCGAACCTCCAAACACACGTATGAGCGTAATTTTAGCGTGCATTTCCACACGTGCGGTTTTTAATTGATCCTGTTCAGCGAGCATCGTGGTGTGGAATCAGGAAGTGGCAGCACTGAAGGATCTCTCCTCTGCAGCAGCACTGCTCTCCTCCTCTTGTCCTTAGCTGCATGTTGTTTTGATACACAGCTGCCATCTGTGTGAAATATTAATGCAGTGGGCTGATTTGGGGTGTCGAGCAGTGTCACTCATTTGGCTTTTAATCATGCGGCAGCTTGAGAAAAAAGGAGGGAAAATAACTTCCCTTCCTGGGTGGCTGTCAAAGTCTTCCCAAAGTCATCCGGCTGGCGGGCGTCATGGCTGTCGCCTGTCTCCGCTTTCATTGACAGCTGCATTTTTGGCTCGTCTTCGAGCGGCTGAGCGCTTTCACGTCTTCAGCCAAAACAAGGACGACACCCATGAAAATTTAAATACGGCTCCGTCTCACCGCTCAGCCCTTCCACGGGGCCTTCCTCCCCTGAGGAGCGCAAATTAACACCCTGCTGAATTTCTCGCCGCATTTCATCCACATTATTAGGAACAGTGTTTGTGATTTGGATGCGCTTGTTCCTGCTGGCGTGTCTGGCTTGCACACATGCCATTCTTTGATGGGTGCAGAAGGTGGACGTGGCCGCCATCACGCCACCCACTAGCATGAACGTTTTGGACGCCACTGTGTTGTTTTATGGGAGCCAGGTGTGAGCAGGCAGCGTCTCTTCTTTGCTTCTTCTCAGACCTGTAACATATGAAGAAAAGTCTGTTTCTGCCACGAGTGCAGCTATAATACGCAGGTTCAGGGGAGTGCGCTGAGGTAAATAGTGCCTGTGATCTGCAGACTGGCAGCTTCACGGCGACATGTTTTTATTTCTGACCCAAAGAAAAGACAAACTGTGAGACATGATGACAGAGTGAC
>NW_024582430.1:109143-112581 GCF_018398535.1 Haplochromis burtoni
AATGTGTACTAAAAGACCAAACAGCGCAGTCTGAGCGCGTCGCCTTTATTGTGCTTTAACGACAGCTTCTCCAAACTTTTCTGTTCGCCTCCTGCTGATGGAACATCACGAGGAGCTCGTTTTATACCCCATAAATCTGTGTACCTCCTTTATGAAGCATCTTTTCAGGAAGAGACTATTTTACCTGCGAATGAAGAAAGTTACTTCTGAATATTTATTTCTGCGGCGTTACGAGTGTGCGAGTCGACCTGGACCGGAGCCGGGGACGAGGTGTTTGAGGTCATGTTGATTTCTCAGGAGAAATGCTCTCGATGGGCTTTTGTAACGAGGAAACACGATCGCTCCGTGCTGCCACTGTGATTTATGTTCAGACAACAAATCACTGAGCCTCAAACATCATGACGCTGTGCACGCCGTGCACTCGGTGACGGTGAGTGGCACAATTTAAATAGATATGCGACTTATCTGTGCTGCTGATACGAGGAAATGTGGAGGATTTCTGCTGCGGAAAGCTGCCGGCTGTTTATTGAGGACAAAATTACATCTTCAGCCAAATCAAACGTTCTCTTTAGTCACTCTGAGCTGTCTGGGCTATTGCTGCTCAATAAAAAAAAACAGCAGTAACCACAGAGGCTTGTGGGTCGTACAGGTGTGAGCAGGTAAAGTCAGGGCTCGATGCAGACCCACTTTCACTGAGACAAGCAGAGAAGCTTTCTGCAGAGAGTCTGAGACAACAAACCTCCACCAAAGCTGAACGCTGTCGTCTGTACTCATGAAGGCACAACCCCAAACGTTCTCACGATCATGGTACAACAAAAAACAGCTGACTGTTTAGATTCTTTTTCTGGGATTCACGGAAAGAAAAGAAGAATCAGCTGATTCCAGATTCACCGACATGTGAAGCGGGTTTTAGTCTCAGCTTACCTGAGGTTACATATGTGCTGGTTAACACGCCAGAGGAAGCAGAGCATGATTGTCCAGTATAGTGTCCTGTTGTTTCTGTTGTTTCTCCTACGACAGCGTGACCTTTGTTAGGTTCAGAAACACCCTCCCCCCGCCGCCTGGCTCAGCGATATAAGGACACATTAAATCAAGATAGGACTGCTCTATTAGGAAGGGAGACTGTCTCATGCTACATGTAGATAACCTTGTGTTATTAGCTCCCTGATGGCCAATCAATACAGCACTTCCTAGCTGCTGAGGATGAACCAAGTCCCTCACCTAGATAATCATCTCTTACTGTCTGAAGCTGAATAATTGGGGGCCTCTCAATCCCAGCGTTGTTGACAGGAATGCTTTGCATATTAAAAACGCTGCACTAACAGTCTATCACTCTGAACAGAGCATAAACATGCATATACATAATATTTGGAGATAATTGAGCTGGGATGCATTCCCGAACCCAGAGGAACCAAAATAGCTCGATAAAACGAGGCCGGGATGTATGGAAGGACTGCTGTTTACGACTGTCTCAGGAAGACAAGTGCAGCAGCGAGCCGAGTCTCTGAAGGCCGTTTCTCTGTGGAGTGGAGACATCATCTTCCCACTGAGCAGCTGGTCCCCAGCCGGTGGGACTGACATGGATGATGACGGTGATGATGTTTAAACGAAACGCTCCCTGTCCATCTGTCCAAGCTTTTACTGCTTGTCTGTGTTCTCGCTTCCTCGTGTGACCACAGTCTCGGGTTATCCATTTCCTGTTCTACTCATAATACCTTGTGATGTCACGTATTCAAACAATAAAGAGCGGCAGTGAAGTAAAGAAGCTGCCTTCAGAGCTGCCATACTTACTTCTCTCAGTGAGTCTCTTTAATTACAGCAATCAGTGACGCAAACATCTAAATGCATTCAGGGAGATCACAGAGGCACCCTAAAAGAACACCACCGAATATAACCCAAAGACGAGTCTCTCTGCTGAGGTGCTTATGGGACAAGGCGTTAGAGAAGCTCAAACAGAACAGATGTTTTGATCCTTCCAGTTGTTTTTGTTAAACTCTTCAAAGAAATAATTTTCTCCCAGGCAAGAAATTAAATTCCACCACTGTATGTCTCTTTTTGTCCCGTCTCCCTCCCCTCACCCCAAACAATGGCCGCCCCTTACTGTGCCTGGTTCTGCTGGAGGTTTCTTCCTGTTAAAAGGGAGTTCTTCCTTCCTTCTGTCATTAAGTGCTTGCTCATTGGGGCGTTCATCTCTGTATTACTGTAGAACAACAGTATAAAGCACTTTGAGGTGACAGTTTGATTTGATTTGGCACTATATAAATAAAACTCAATTGAATTGAAATGTGACCACTGATATATTACTTCTCTGTGTTATATGAGTCAAAGGTATATGGACAAAATGGTGATGGGTAATAGGTGACGGGATATAGTAGTGGTGGACAAGCAGAGGAAGACGGCTGTGATGCAGTGATACTGAATGACAGGAACATCAGGAAGAAGGAACACGAGAAACTGGAGAAATACCAAGGGCTCAGAGAAGAGCTCGAGAAGATGTGCAGGGTGAAGGTAACAGTGGTCCCAGTGGTACCCTATAATTTTCTTGGGGATTAATAAAGTATTTCTGATTCGGATTCTGAATCAGAGCACTAGGTGCAGTGACTCCCAAGCTAGCCGAGTGGCTCCAGCAGATCCCAAGAACAACATCAGAGATCTCTGTCCAGAGAGCGCAGTCCTAGGAACACCCTCAAGCTCCCAGGCCTCTGGTAGAGGACCCAAGCTTGAAGGACAACAGGCCGCCCACAGGGGCGACAGGGGAATTAATTTTTTTTTATATGTGGCACTATTATAAAGATAAATACATGAAAATATTTGCCCCCAATTTTATTTTTATGCTTAAAGTCACTTTCTTAGGAAAGACTACTGTTATTGTCTATTGTGCTGTAATATATGTTTCGCCAGCAGAGGGCGCTCAGTGTCTTACGCATCAGCAGCTGACAGCTCAGTAGAAGAAGTGTGGTCAGTACGTGTTGAGGCAGCGTACAGCCCATGTACCGAGTGGCTTTTGTTAACCTGCCTTCTCTGTTTTTTACAGGTAAGCTGGGTTGAAAATAATATATAAGTTATAGACAAAAGTAGCAATCAATCATAAACGTCTTACAGTGTAACAGATGTCAAGCTAAAGAGTGAATTCACGAGTTTAAGGGTTCGTAAAAATGAATCGCCACCAGATGTCTGCAAAAATGGCGGACTTGCAGTCCGTGGCGATCGTGGTAATGAACCCGAGAACTGTTTCATGTTTTTGTGAGTTAAAAGGATATAAGCTAACTACTGAGGGATGTACGTGACGACAGTGAAAACACGAGCTTATGGCCAAACCTTCTTTGAACAGAGTCAATGTGTGGAAACGGAAATGCTAAGCTAAATGTAGAGTCAGGCTAATGGAGCACACGTGTTACTATCCGGTTGTTCAGTCTGACGTCACTAGCCGTGTCTGGG
>NW_024582430.1:113345-118340 GCF_018398535.1 Haplochromis burtoni
ATATTAAACGCAGACTACTTTAGGCCCGGAAGTAGGATTCGTCGCGTCATCACTGAACAACCGGATACCTGTGCTAATTCAGTTATTAGACTGTGCTGTAAGTCTGCAGAGCCGCACTGTGTATTTTTTGGACAGTCTGAGAAAATGTAAATCGCTTTATGTTCTTTTCATTAAGAGCGAATGGAACAGAGTTAGAAAACAACTTAATGAATTTCCTCAAAATTGATGTGCTTTGTGAATGGGGTTTTGGAGTTGACGGCACGCCGCAGTGCATTGTGGGAGCGCGGCACCATTGTAGCAGGCCACGAATCAAAACAAACACTATGTTGGAAGGAAGATTTCTACAAACCACACTTAAAAGCAGCTCAAAAGAAAAAGGACGCTATAGAGACAGATTGCGTCCAGATGCAAAGAGACGGTACTTGCAAAAAATAGCGTGCATGGGAAATGTGGACCCGTATGAAATAACGGCAGTGGAGTAGAAGCCCTGAAGATCAGTCGCGATTGACTTAGCCTGATATATTTTCCTACCTTGTCTGTGGAGTAAGCGCATACACGGCGAACCAATTTCGCAATTATAAATGTTTGGAGGCGCACATCCAGTTCACCAAGGATCGGGTACAAGATTTGGCTATTTTTAAGCCTCCACGTCGTGACTACGCCGTCATTCAAACAAAGGTAAGTCAGCTTGAGTACTGCGAGTAAAATGTGTTTGATTTTCCCCCGAACATTCACATTAGTGCAGCATAAATTCATTCATGAGGGGGAAATTACAGTGAGAACATGTTGAGGCTCTGTTAGATAGATAACATAGTGAGTTCAGTGCATTGATGTGACATTGTCCTGAAGGATGTAGTTATTCTCTATGGTTAAAGAAATTTCACTAATTAATTTACATTTATTATAAATAATCCTACTTATACATATTGATTAAGTGTTTGTCCTGTGTAACTACAAATATATTCTATTTTGGTTTTATACATTGATCAATGACCTGCAGAATCTCCTTATCATATTAAGTGATTCATAATTGTCACTTAAAGTCAAACTTTATGCTCTCTCCATCTTGAAAGTGATTACATCCTTGCATTACATACTTTAGGTTCATTTTTTGCTGGCAGATTAAAACAACAAAACCAAAAACAGGCAGATTTAGAATATAGCATGCAGCGTTCTATAGATGATACATAAAAACACTTTATTTCTTACATTTATGATAAATGGATTTGAAAGTAGATAAAACACATCGGCCTTGCCTCATTAAAGTTCTTGTCTTTAAATGAACTTTGTGTGTTTTTCAGGTCCTGCACTCTCAAAGACTGAACCAGCATTGCAGCTGTGGGTCACTGTGAGCATCACAGGGAAGGTTGAAGCCGCCCGCTGCAGCTGTATGGCCGGAGTCGTGGAGACCTGCACCCACGTCACTGCTCTTCTGTTTAAAGTAGAAGCAATAGTGTTGATCCGTGGCACAAGGACTGTTACAGATGAACCTGCATACTGGGCTTTGCTGGGTAATGTGACCAAGATACAGTCAGTGGTTGGCTATAAGATAGACCCAAAAAAAAGGCTCTCAATCAAAACATAAACAGACCGTCTGTAGTGACAGGGAAAAGAAGCCGTCCTCAGAAAAGAAAAATTCCACCTGCTACTGTGAAGGAGTGTTGTCTCAACTGATGGGAAAATATTTCTCCAAGCATAGTTCTGTTCTGAATAACCGATGATGTTGTATTTAGGGGTCTACATTTATGCCTCAAGTGCATTGCCATGTAAATAATTTGCATTTACTGAATATGTACTTACTAAGTACCACTGTTCAAAAGTTGAATAAAGAAACAAACGTTTGCCTTTTTTTAAATTATTAAAACCACTTTGTAGAACATCACATCAGTTACAATGTAGCACAAGACTTTTAAGAGTATTTAACAAGAGCATTTTCCCTGGTTTTACTACCACACTGGGGCACGCTCACCCTCACATGGAAGATGTAATCTGATTGGCATGGTGGTATGTAGCATGTAGTTTGAAGCAGGGATTTCGGAGTGCCCCATGTGTAGGAACCCACTCAGGATTTGTTTCATCCATTTCATAGGCTGGTTTGCCTGCAATAATGAAAAACAATTAGCAACTCTATAAATAGAATGTAAATCTACAAAATCACTCATTAGGATGTTTGTTCTAATTTGGTATGACCTCAGAGCGCATTGAAAATGAAACTAATAGGTTATAAAGAGTAATATGAACTTATTTAAATCTCACCTTAATGAAAATGTCTGGAGCACCAACAGATATCTGGGGATGGTAGAGAACTGGATATCAGCTCGTCTCACAGCTGCTATCCAGGCTAGATGCCTTCTTTTGGTAACATCCAATACATGAGCTCCCTCACATTGCTTCCAGGTGGAAAAGGATAAAAACAGAGCCCATTTTCCAGCTTATTCCCTTCCCGATCGTGCGATATAACATTACAACCGACAACACAGCAAGCGCGAACTATTACTTATGCTTTTGCTCCTTAGCCCTTTGTTTGGCCTGCTAAAATGGCGCCTCGGCGGCCACGGCCCCTCCCATGACATCACGCTCCAAAGCCACCTGGTGGATAAATACCGCAACTGCAACTGTTAAGGTTCCAAATTGTTTGTGAGCCATGCTGTTGTCAATTTGGTATGTGTATTAATGAAAACATTCTCATAGTGGTAATTGTCAACATGTGTTTTGATTGTAAGCAGTACTAGCATGTATCCTGAAAGTTACAGGCACTTTGATGCATGGCTAGTAACTTTATTCACGAGTAGCATTTTTAGTTAGCATGCTAAGCTAATATTCGTTAGCTAGTCGAGTGCTTTTTGACTTGTACTCAGCTCTGTTTCTCTGTGAGATTGTAATTGTTCTAATTCTTAACGGAACTGAATGTTTTCTTTGTATCAGGTAGGCACTGTTAAGTACAAGTTTTAGTTGATGCTGTTGTATTAAAAAATGAGGAAGAATGATGTTTGTTTTATAAGAGAAAAGCTGTTTTTATATGTTATTGTTGTTGTTGGTTAGGAAAAAGGAGATATAATGTCTCTCATTTCTCAGTTACCATAAGGAGAAAAATAAATAAATAATACTGCCACTACATGATCACAGGTTTGGTTTCAGCTAGAACTTTTAAAGAAAGTCGATGTTGTGTTGGAGAAATATATATTAGTCTTTTATTAAGTGTTATGTTTGGGGGGAAAAAAGGAAAATACTCCCAGGCTGGTGAACTGAATGTTGCAGTTGCTTTTCACACTGTTGATGACGACTGTGTGCTGTTTTCTTTGTACCAGTTGCCAGAATAAAGAGGGAGCCCAGAGTAAGGGCAAGTCCAGCGTCGCAGTGCTGTCCTTTCTACTTGCTGTAATTTGATTATTTTAATAAACGATGTAACTTGGATGGATTCGATGCTGGCGTGACCACAGTGCACACGTCTGCTGTTGCTCACAGTGGTCCAAGGGACCGCTCAGGGAGTTTGTGTGTTCGCTCAGACACATGAAAAATTAGGGGGGAACATTGCATCCGTGCTGTTTTTACATCTAGACTGGATTACTGCAACTTGTTATGTTGTTGGATTGAGCCAAACACGACTGCACCTGCTAGACTCAGGGAACGTGGTCATGTTCTTAAGATATGATTGGCTACGATTGGCTCTTAGAGGCGACGGTGTATTTTCAGTCACAGCCCTAAAACTCTGGAGTCGTCTCCCTCGCTTCTTTTCATGAGCTTTTGCAGCTTCAGACTAGCTTTAACTTAGTATGACCTTTTCCCCAGGGCATCTCTTTTACTTTTATTATTTTCATTTTTATTATTTACTGGTTTTAATTGGTCAGTCTTGTTTGTTGATGAGCTTACCGGTCAGTGTCTGTTGTGTTTGAATGTGCTGTACAAATAAACTGTGGAACTATTTCACAATATTTTGCAAACGCTTTCACTCAAAGACTCACAAAGGACTCAGAATTCATGTTTAATTATGTTGAAATGGCATCTTCAGAAAACGACAGTGTGCCTGCGCTCTCAGCTTAGTTTGTACGTAAAGCAATAGAGGTGACATCACTACCATCAAGAAGTCCACCGTGCACTGAAAAAAACCCATCGCACTGATCATCATCAGCGTGTTAACCAGCACTCGCACACCTACACAACACGTGATGTCCTACACGTGCTTTCTGGTTTTACCTGATAAAACTCCAACAAAGCATCTTTAAAATGAACGTGTGGAAATAAATCTGAATTCCTACCATCTCCGTTTGGCGGTCCGTGATGCACTCACAGCTCCCTGCGGTGTGGCAAAGCCAGCAGACATATCAGGACGCCAGAAGTGAAAGTTCAGATGGAGAGTTTTAAAACTGAAGGACTGATGGTAACCCGGCGCTGCCATCCACCTCTTTTGTCTAGACGGGAGTTTCTGGAGGTCGCTCAGTGGGTCTCTGTGGAATCAGACGTTGGCAGGCGGGGTAAATTTTATATAGCTGTCATGTCTCCGTCTCTGCCTCCCATGGTGATACTGAGGGCATGAATGTTTGTGCCAGCCTTACAAGGGCAACATCAAACCGCTGTGTGAGTGTCAGAGTGAGAGGAGGGCTGCTCTAATATCCAAACTTATGGAGATAACTGCCAGAAGTGACAGTCAGCCCAGCTCCCACCCACGGGAGCGGCTGTTCCTGGGGCACGACTGTGGCCGAGCACCAAGGGACTCGAAGCTAAGCCTTCCACTTGGAGGGGTTGGGGGTGGACGCTGTCATCGCTGGATCAGTAGAGGAAGAGGACTCCATGGACCGAGGTTCAGTACAGAGCACTCAGGGGATGATTCACATGGAGCACAGAAGCTGCGTACAGCACAGACATTATAAACCGCAGCATCAGCTGCTTTAGGAGTGCGTGAAATGTTTGCCCCATAGGCTGAGGTCGAACCTTAAAGAGCCTCGAACACCAGCGGGAGCAAAATTTCAGTTTAAAGACACCCGTAGACCCCCCCCC
>NW_024582430.1:118360-123185 GCF_018398535.1 Haplochromis burtoni
CCCCCCCCACTGCACAGCTTCCTGCCAACAGAAGCAGATTTAAAAACAACAACAACAACAAAACAACTGAAATTAAAATTCAGTTTTGTTTGTATTCCGCTAAATCACAACCACAGTCATTCCCTGCATACTGTGTGCTAGCCTCTGATTGGTTGGCAAACACACCCAAAGGCATCATAGGAATTCTCTGAGGCATGCTAACTAAACGGGAAGTGCTGTTTCCTACACAGGATGGAGGCCTTCAGTGTTGGCTCTGCCATGGTGTCCTGTAAAGAGTTTTAGGACAGTGATGGAGCTTCTGTCAGAGTCATTAGTGGAACAAACTGCTTTGAGGATGATGTAAGCGTTGTTGTGCAGCAGCGATGTTGAACCTGCTGTAGATATCGAGTGCTGTGAAAGCGAACGTGACCTCTGTGACCCCGGGCTGGTTTCTGTGTGAACATCAGTCACACCACATGTCTGGAGGTCACTGTGGGTGTGTTTGAACTGGGTCACAGCATAGTTGCCAGCTTCCTGCATTAAAACTGCTATTAAGCTAAGCTAAAGCTAATCTTTGGCCTATAATGAGTGTCTGTAACTTTGTGCATTTTTACACAAATTGCCACGTGACAACACTACTGTGAAAGTAAGAGGATGATAAGATGTACGAGTCACAGTGAAGACGGCGTTCCTCCTTCAGTGCTATTAGACACAGATTCTCTGAAACTCTTTCTGCTCGAACATTTTCCCTCATGTGTTGTTTGTTTTTCTGACACTTCCCTCCAAACTTTCTTGTTGCCGTCCCTTTAGATTGAGAACGATTCCGATCATCAGACCATTCGGTAATTATTAAAGATGCAAGCTAACCTGAACCAAGTCTTCACCTGTTCTGTAGGGGTGGCTGGAGGTCAGGTTGAGCAGGTCTACTAATCTAAATTGATTAAAGTAGGGCTGAGCGATATGGCCTAAAATTCATATCGCGATATAATTTGAAGCATGTGCGGTAACGATATATTCTTTTCTTCTGTATAACGTATTTTCCACACTAAAAATCCTTTAATTTTCTCAAAAGTCTAGAGTGTGCCTTATGTATGAGTTTTGGTTGTGCTTACTGACCTCGAACCGATTTTGGCTGCAGAAATCTGTTAAAAAATGTTTTAGTACAACTTTGGTAAGCCGCACTGCTTGATGGATTGTCAGAGCATTACGGCTGCTGTAGTGAGGAGCTTCGCGGAGTAATCTGGGTCCAAAACTCCGTCTGCTTCAGGTCCCAAAGTCAAACAAACACTAAGAGTTAAAAATGGTCTAAATTCTTTCATCTTTATTTAAATCATCAGCGTTGCTGCTTTATCGGGTGTAACAATAAATTTTTACATCCAGGCATCCATGAAAACAGAAGTTATTAAATTTAACGGTGTTAGAAGTTAACAGGAAGTTAGCTCGCTAGTTTCCACCTAAACATTTCATAGCATGTTCTGACTGAGAGATTTTTGAAACTAATTCAAACGTACAGATTTGCTACCACTTCCAACATAAATGAAGACAGAAAACTAAACAGCAGTGGTGTTTGTAGGGTTACTGAAGTTGGACTACCTGGTATATAATGATGTGCTACGTGTGGCTAGCGACACAGCTATGTTAGCATAACATTAGCACAGTGAAGCTGGAGGGTGAACGCCAACTTTTTTTCCACTTGATAAAAGTTAATGTGAGGGATTCTGGTGGTCAGGGACAAATGCAATTGCATAGCAGGATGCTGTACACGGGCCAAACTTCAGTCAGGAGAACAACTGAGATTATTCATCCACAATACGAGGTTAGTTATTAATATATTGCAACAACATGGGAACAGAACAGCTGCGAGAGAATTCAACATTAATGAATCAATGTTACGGAAGTTGAGGAAGCGCAGTTTTTGGCTTTCCCCATATTTCAAAAGTGCTTCATCTCTTTGCTATGACTGTCGCCCGCCATAATTTAAAGATGATAATGGTTTTAGCCGCTGTGATGCTTTCGACCAAAACAGGCGCAGCTTGATGACATCATCAACATGCGCTATCGCGATAGAGCGATATAGTCAAAGTCTCTATCGTTGGCCAAATTTATATTGTTTCTATCATATATTGTTTATATCGCCCACCCCTAATTCAAAGTATCTTTGGGCAACATACCACACCCCAAACAGCTTTTTGATGCATTCGTTGGACTGTGAATGTTAGGTAGAAAGCACTCAGACATAGAAACAGTGCTCGGGTGAATGTTTTTCAAAGCACAGAGTGCTCCGGCAAAACAGAAGAGAACTGTATAAGAAGCAGTTCATTTTCACTTCAGGTCTCTTTTCCTTTAGTGTGTCGCTGGTTTGTATTTACACACATGTGCATCGGCACAGATGTGGGGTTCCTTCAAATGAGTTCGAAGGTGCCTCAGCTTCATTAGTTTTATAGTTTTCATTTTAACTGTCCACCTCTGGCTTTGGTAAGATGATGAATAATGATGGTCCGGCTGTGTTAAGTTAACTTTCGGCTGAACTTTAACTCGTTTCCATTGTTCTGGTAATTGTGTCTGTTTTCTTGTTTGGTGTATCTATGTAAGCTAAAGCTGGACTCATTCATGTTTCCACATGAAGCACATATCAGGAAACAGATGATTGTTCACTGCTCTGTTGTGATACTCATGTAATCCAGCATCACTCAGGCTTTTTACTGGAGAGCTGGCAGCAGATTAATTATGGTGGCCTGGTGGGATATTGCTTTCACATTCAAACAGCCAAAGATATGTACTGATATTAAGATAACTTACTAACATCATAAACGGCGATTCAGGCGTGTAGACATGTAACCCAAATCTGTGGAAGTGTCTCAGGTGACCATCAGCTGACATCATCCCATCCAGAATGGTTGAGATATTAAAATATTCTATGAATATTTTACATTTGAACTGATGGTCGACGTTCCACAACCCTGCTCTCTGTGTGACGTCAGTTGGAGACGCAGCTCGATGTCAGAGCTGAGGCTGCTCCTTCAGCTCCTCTGGGACGTTCGGTAAACAGTGCGAGCGCTAGCAGGCGGCAGGGTAGATGTGTGCAGATGGTATTGACGGTATAGTGACAGCATGTTGATTATCCAGCCTGTGGGAGGCTGGGGCCTGTCTGGACGTCAGATGGGAGTCACAGCACAGAGGAGTGATGAGACAATCATACGGAGAGGGAGAGGGAGAGGAGGGCACATGTCAGGGCCAGAGGACGAAGACTATCAGCTGTCTGTCTCAGCTGACACGCACACAGTGCGATCCTGATCAGATTAGCTGCAGTGACACTCGAACATGAACTTCAGGAACAGCCTGTAGCACCCCCGGCTCTCGTGTGATGTGTTAAAGATGAAGATTACAGCGCGGCTCTCCTGCAGATCTATTCAGGCTTTGTATATTTATCAGCTCGTCGTTCTGTTTCACAGCCTCTGCTCGGTATCAGTTCCTGCTGTGTTTAATGTAATGATGTGCATCGAGCCCCCTTACAGACAGGAGCTTTGCGACGCCTATATATCTGTTCTTTTTTTAACATCGCCCCCATCAGGGTTCAAATCTGCTGAAATTAGCATCTTCTATTATTTGTATAATGTTTAATTATGCATTAGGTTGTGGTGGGTGCATTAAAAGATTCAAGTAAAATCCTCATTACATTTGCATAAGTGACAACGTTTAAATGAGTACAAATGCATAGGCTGAAGTCCATTTAGTACCCATACATGAAAGAGCCCACATTAGTTTTATTCATTTCATTTTCAAAGTTCTAAAACTTGAGGTAAGCATACCCAAACAGATTCAGTCTGACCTGAAACTTCCATAAGAAGAGCATCAATATTAATAATAGACCTTAATGGGCTTATAACGTAGTTGGATTGATGGGTTAATTTAAACTAATTAAAAGTCCCGCGCCTCTATTTTAACAAGCTTCCTCCAACGGAAGCTTTCCAGCCCGTGAGGACATTCAGTGAGGGTAAAATGTAAATAGACAGGATATTTTTTATTTATATTTGTATTGTTCAGTTTTAAAAGATCATTTAAACAGTAAACTGAACATTGAAGAACATCTAATGTAGATGTCAATTTTGTTAAAACAGAAAATAAAGACTGTAAACATTATGTAATGATACAAAATCTCCATCCAATCAGGTTAATTAGTGAAATAATTGGGTCCAATAAGAGCAAATCAGGTTCTCGGGTAGCACTGAATAGGGCTGGGCCATATCATTAGCTTTCATGGTAATACCGGTATGATGTTGGACAACGATAAGAAAATGAAATATGGCGATAGAATATGGGTAAAACGCGCATGTGCAGCGCCTTTGTTTACATACGCACACGCCGGAAAAAGCATGGCGGCGACGGAGAATGAGAAGAGCGAAAGTGGATCATTGAATGAAACCAATGAACCAGAACTGGTTTGTAAAAATGCTGCAGCTTCACTGGTGTGGAACTGGTTTAGCTTTCGTCCGTCAGATACATAACAAAGCACTATTTTTGGTAGCAAATGCTAGCGGGCCGCCGTTATTACCGTGTTGTTTGGAAAATACGGCGCACTTAAAATCAATCCTTTGATTTTTCTGAAAGTCGACAGAGCCCCTTATAATCCGTGTGCCTTATGTATGAACTATGGTTGTGTTTACTGACCTCGAAACGATTTTATGTGCACGGCGCTCGAAAATCTGTCAGATGTTTCAGTACGACTTTGCTAAGCTACAAAGCCGCACCGCTTGATGGATTGTCGGAGCATCAAGCAGCCATCATATAGCCCGACGGGCGGGGCTGAGATAGATTTCGGTCGCCCGACCGGAGATATTGCTAGCCC
>NW_024582430.1:124488-136233 GCF_018398535.1 Haplochromis burtoni
TTTTAAGAGGACAAGAGCGGCGAGGTCTATCGCGATAGCTTAATTTCTCTATCGAGTAAAAGTTATATCGCGATATATATCGTTATCGTTCTATCACCCAGCTCTAGGTTCAACATAATATTACCGTATTGTGTGTGTAGAACCTCTTTTTAAGTGTTGTGGATGTTATACATGGGTATGCTGAGGATATGTCGGCCAGTTTCCACTGGAAACGCCTTTTGGTTAAACTGTCAGCAAAGAATTTGCATTTGCTCTGTTAAATGTTTATATAACTTTAATGCACATAAAATAGCTGCTTGCTGTTTTTTTTTTGTTTTGTTTTGTTTTTGCACTAATAAAGTTGTGGAGTCGTAAAGTATTTTGTCTGGTGTCAATTATATCGTCAGTTATATCGTTATTGTAAATTTTGAAATGTATATCATGATAAATATTTTTGGTCTTATCGCCCTGCTCTAGCACTGAATAGAAAACAGACCTGACCGTTTTTTTGGAAATCGCTGTGCGTGCTCGACGACACCTCTGAAAACCCAAACGTATCAACTCCACCCTGCACAGGAATAACTGAGGGCACCTCCACAGTCTCTGAGTCTCACTGCAAATGAAAACCTTGGACAGATCTTACAAATTAGTAGTGTATCCTCTGTTAATGGAAAACGTGATCATTTGCAGTTTGCTTATCAGTCAAGTAAAAGTGTGGATGGTGCTAAACTGAACCGGGTCTGTAAGCAGCTTGAAAAAGCCCACTCTCGCACTGGACTCACATTTTAAACTTTCTTACTAAAAGAGTTTAACACGTCCTTGTTAACTGTCCAGTAGGATTGATTGTTTCTCCTATGTTTGCTGACAGCTGCAGGACTTTTTATGAAAACAGATTAATAGTTGGGGTTTCTGATGTCCTCTTGTCCTTGCTGTCCCTGTCCGTGGTCCTGACACACCTTAGTTTGTGAAATAGTGTGGCGATAACTACCTGCACCTAACTGTGTCAACAACAAAAGAACTGATCAATGACTTCAGATGCTGTAACACTGCAACACCAAGTATAAAGCCGGTGTATTGACAGCATGGACGTACAGATCCTGCAGTCTTACAGATATCTCAGCACGATCTTTCACCACCAACTCAAGTTGACTGTGAACACGAAGACCATCATAAAATGGAGGTAGCAGAGAATATATTTGTCAAGGTCGTTGAAATCTTTTAATTTTAATGTAATATCTAATGTTTTTAATTTATTAAAGTCTTTCAACATTTTCTCTCTTCTGCTGGTTTAATGTTTCATCTGTTAAGAATAGAAACTCCCAGCATTGTTCACACCTGCTCTAAAATCATAAGCTCATGCACAGAGACGTGTGGTCATGCTGGGAAACTCAGGTGATCAAGAAGGTCAAACACATTATTAACCATCCTGACCTGTTTTATCATCGCGCTTTGGGAAGTGGCTCTCAGCTGCCCCACAGTAACAAACACCGGAACAAACAGAGATTTAAAATCTTGGATTCCTTCAGCTGTTAGATCAACATGGGTCAGTTTGAGTGATTTTTCTGTCACTGTTCATATTTAGACATTGTTGTTCTTATTCTATATTAATCGAGTTATTGATTCTTATTTTTATTATTTATTTATTTTGACCTCATTGTTTGTTGATCTGCCTGTTGATACGCAGGAGTGTTTGTGATTATCTACAGCTACTTTCAGTACCATTGATATTCATTTAGACATTTAGAGTTAACTTCAATAATTACTTCCTCCAAACCATCAACCTGTCTTTTAGACCCCATTCCTACAAAACTGCTCAAAGAAGTCCTGCCATTAATTAATTCTTCGATCTTAAATATGATCAACCTATCTCTAATGATCGGCTATGTACCACAGGCCTTCAAGCTGGCTGTAGTTAAACCTTTACTCAAAAAGCATCTCTAGACCCAGCAGTCTTAGCTAATTACAGGCCAATCTCCAACCTTCCTTTCATATCAAACACCCTTGAAAGAGTAGTTGTCACACAGCTAACAGATCATCTGCAGAGATACTGTCGACCGTAATATCCTATTAAAGCGATTAGAGCACGCTCTAGGTATTACAGGTACTGACTGCACTGCAGTGGTTTGGGGCCTTTTATACAATGATACAAAGTTCATAGGATAATTCTATTGATGTTCATAAGTTTGAATATTAAATGAACAGTAGATAATCTTCTGTCAGTTTGGGCCAGCCCACCGTCTGGTGACATCATCCGGTTAGTAAGGTGGGCAGTTTAATGTCTGATGAGCAGTGTTGGTCCTGTGGGGGTGCACTGATTGCTGTGGGATGTTATGTGTGCGTGAATGATAAGTGAGTATTAACATGTGTGGCATTTTGCCTTTGTTCATGCTGGTACTGTAATGTGTTTATCATTTAGGAGCTAATGTTGTCCATAGTTGGAGTGGTAGGCCACGCATGCAACGCGTGAGTTCACCCTCATTTCATATGCTAATTTATGTTGTTAGCTTATCCTGGTTTAGCTTTGTTGACGCATGTGCGGTCTCTCATATGTCCGTAATGTCATTCCCGTGTTAGCAGAGCTTCTCTGTATGTTGTACAAGGTGCTTGTGATTGTTTACTTTAAAATAGAGTTTGTAGCGGACAATTAGTCACGAGCATTAATAAAATGCCGATCGTAGTTCGACCGGAAGTATCACGTTCCCGCTTGCCCTTCACAATAAGAGCATTCCGGTGGATTATAATGGGGAAGCTTTTACCTTTGTACAACTACCGGAAGTCCTATGTACCTACAGTAACTTAACCTCGCATTAATGCTGTTTAGTTGCATAGTGTGAGCAGTTTGCAGTGTACAATATTTTTCTGATGTTTATATATGGTTATGTTAACTATATTGTATTATGTCTATATCTGAGTATGTCAGTTGTCTATTCTCTTTATTTATCGTTATTTGTATTGTTTATTTCCTTTGTAGAAAACCACACATATACACACGCAACTGTTTTACTGCCCCGGGAATTGAGTTGTGACAATAAAGTGCCTCAAACCGAACCTCAAGCTCCTTCTTCCATACTCTGGGACAATTTGGCCTTAAGTGCTGTTCTGGCCGACACACCGGGGTGACCGTAGTGCTAAAGACTGATTCAGTGCCACAGTCGTACCTATCTTTGATATCTCCACTACAATCATACCTATCTATCAGACTCCAGTTTGTTAATGTAAATGGAGAGTCCTCTTCGCACACTAAGTTTAACTATGGACTTCCACAGGGTTCAGTGCTAGGACCAATTCTGTTTACATTATACATGCTTCCCTTAGGCAGCATCATTAGAAGACATAGCATACATTTTCACTGCTATGCAGATGACACCCAGCTCTATCAGTTAATCCAAAATGCTGCAGCAAGAGTCCTGACAGGGACTAGAAAGAGAGAGCAGATTTCTCCTGTTTTGGCTTTGCTTCATTGGCTTCCTGATAAATCCAGAATTCAAAATCCTGCTCCTCACATACAATGTCTTAAATAATCAGGCCCCATCTTATCTTAATGACCTTGTAGTACCATATCACCCTATTAGAGCACTTCGCTCTTGCTCTGCAGGCCTACTTGTTGTTCCTAGAGTATTTAAAAGTAGAATGGGAGGGAGAGCCTTCAGTTTTCAGGCCCCTCTTCTGTGGAACCAGCTTCCAGTTTGGATTCAGGAGACAGACACTATCTCTACTTTCAAGATTAGGCTTCAAACTTTCCTTTTTGCTAAAGCATATAGTTAGGGTTGGACCAGGTGACCCTGAATCCTCCTTTAGTTATGCTGCAATAGACGTAGGCTGCCAGGGGATTGCCGGGAGTTTTTCTTCTTCACTCACGATGTGTTAATAGACCTCTCTGCCTGTAATCATTAGTTATTATTAATCTCTCTCAGCGTGTCTTTGTTCTATTTTCCTCCCTGCACCCCAACCAGTTGCAGCAGATGGCCCCGTCCTAAGCTTAGTTCTGCCAGAGGTCTCTTCATGTTAAAAGGGAGTTTTTCCTTCCCACTATTGTCAAGTTCCTCATAGGGGTCCTCTGATTGTTGGGGTCTTCTCTCTATAATTGTCAGATGATTACTTTATTGCAGTGGTCCTCAACCTTTTTTGCACCACAGACCGGTTTAATGTCGGACAATATTTTCACAGATCGGCCTTTAAGGCAGATAAATACAACAAAATAAAATGATACGACCAAGACATAAACTGTGGTATTTTGTAAATATAATAATAAACGCGAATTCACTGTCTAATTGTGTAACTTTATTAGCAGCGTCCTCCTGAAATGCACCAACAACATCGAGAGTAACATCCTCCTCTCTGCCCCTTAATGCTCTCTTGTCGCTATGGTAATGTGCAAATACTTCTTTCAAAATAACACACACAACTACAACACGGTAAAGATCAAGGGAAACCGAGTTAACGATAAAAACCCTGAAAACCATCAATTTCACACCTGAGCCTCAACTCTCACAGCCCGGTACCAAACGACTGACGGACCGGTACGGGTCCGTGGCCCAGGGTCGGGGACCGCTGCTGTACAGTATACAGCACCTGGAGGTGACTGCTGCTGTGATTCGACACTTTAAAGTTAAATCGAATTGTTCTTGTAGAAAAGTATAACATGTTCTCTTTAAGCATGGCCCTGGCTCTGAATTCCTAGTGAAACCCAATCATACTCAGTTACGCTTCACCGCCTAATTGACTTTTAATTAATCTCCTTAATATTTGGAGAAGCACAGACCTTAGCTAAAGGTGTTGTTAACTGTACACCTGTATCAGGGAGGTAATGGATCTTTGTCAGGTGGGTGGATAAGCTTTGCACTACCCTGGAAATATGGTGTGTCAAAGAATATGACAACGCTGTGGTCTCCACAAGGAATCAGCTTCTCCATAGAAAAGATCCATTTGTACAGAAATGATAACAAATAGGCTGTAGTGCATTTAGGACTTTTATTTTGACAGTGAAGATTGTGATTTTTCAGTGAATGGTATGAACAGGTTTGTCAGCGCTCCTGAAAAAGCATGATGTTAGGAAATGGTTAGAAAAATAAAATACTGCTGATACAGATGAAGATGCAGGTGCACAAAGATTCTGATAGCAAGTCATGAACAGATCATCTTTCAAAGCTCCAATGGAGACTTTAGTTAGAGTGGAAAATACAAGGTTGAAAGAGCAAGGGCTTCTTTTGAGAGGCAACAGTCTGATGTCTAATAGCCCAATTTGCTCCTGTCAGAACTCAAAGCTGGAAACTATTCTTTGGTGGATATCAAAATCAACAAAGTGCCTAATGTTAGAGGATTAAAGGTAGGCAGAGGGGACGTGGAAAGACTGCCTCTTCACTAAACAGATGCTGTTTTTTTACGCCTGTTATAGGAGATCCAGTTTGCTCATTTACAGCCCTTTATTTTTTGTGCTAGCTAATGAAGTTTTGTATGATGCAGCAGTTATTGTTCATACAGATGATAGTTAATGGTTTCAAGGTTGCTCGGATGTTTAGGTGCGACCAAAGTCTGCAACACACGTTGTTTGGAAACAGATCTAACTCACCTGTTTAAATTGTATTAAGGCTTAAATTTTGAATTATTAGGGGCGTGGCCTCTTTGACTGACAGGTGGATGGGGACACAGGTGGCTGTAGCTGTAGCTGACTGCTAGCCTTAATCTCAGCTTAGGGCTGTTCGATATAACAATATATATCGGATGACGATATAAAAACGTCTATCGTTTCATTTTACGCTATCGTTTGTTTCGTGGTGTTGCAAAATAAACTGTTTACGGCAATATTTTTTCATCGTTTTGATGGTCACTGTAGTGGCTATATTAATTTAAAGTTCTCTCTTTCTCTTATATTTAATATAACCACACTACGGACGGACAGGCGTCTGTTTTTATGCATTGTCGTTAGCAACAACAATGGTAAAACCATCACGTGTCCGCTTGTTTATTTTCCACATAAACCTTTCACAATAAAGCTCAAGAACCTGTTGAGACTTTTCAAAATAAACTGAATCTTGTGAAATAGTATACAGAGTATTTACAGATGAGAAGCAAAAAAGAGCCGTCAGGTGCTAAAAAATAAGCCTTAGACTCAAACGTTAGAACAGGCTTTTCCCTGCAGCACGCCGCAAAGAAAATGGCGGCCGTTACAACCTATGTCTAAAAATGTGTAGTTTCATGCATCGGTAAAACACTTGACTCCAGATACACGACGCCCAGCTGGAAACACTTCAGCTTCCCGAGATTCACAGAATTTACAGAAAATGTTACATTTTTGTGGTTTATATTCTTATCGGATAGATATTTTATATCGGGATATCAGATTTTGGTCATATCGCACAGCCCTACCTCAGCTAACTGGAGTCCCTGAACTGGACCTCTGGACTAGGGCTATGCAATATGACCAAAATTTCGCATCCCGATATGAGACATTTATTGTCCCGACAACGGTATACATCACAAAAATTTTACATTTTCTGTAAATTATGTGAATGTTGTGCAACTCGATTTGCGTCGTTTTTTTCTATTTCAATTCTAATGTTTGATTCTAAGGTTTATTTTTTTAGCACCTGACCTCTCTTTTTTGCTGCTCATTCATAAACACTCCGCATACTCTTTCACATGATTGAGTTTATTTTGAAAAATCTCAATGGGATCTTCATCTTTATTGTGAAATGTTTATGTCGAAAAGAAACAAGCGGACAACGGAGCCACACAATAGTTTTACCGTCGTTGTTGCTAACGTCAACGCATAAAAACAGTCCCTTTTCCATCTGTACAGGGAGTGCAGAATTATTAGGCAAATGAGTATTTTGTCCACATCATCCTCTTCATGCATGTTGTCTTACTCCAAGCTGTATAGGCTCGAAAGCCTACTACCAATTAAGCATATTAGGTGATGTGCATCTCTGTAATGAGAAGGGGTGTGGTCTAATGACATCAACACCCTATATCAGGTGTGCATAATTATTAGGCAATGTCCTTTCCTTTGGCAAAATGGGTCAAAAGAAGGACTTGACAGGCTCAGAAAAGTCAAAAATAGTGAGATATCTTGCAGAGGGATGCAGCAGTCTCAAAATTGCAAAGCTTCTGAAGCGTGATCATCGAACAATCAAGCGTTTCATTCAAAATAGTCAACAGGGTCGCAAGAAGCGTGTGGAAAAACCAAGGCGCAAAATAACTGCCCATGAACTGAGAAAAGTCAAGCGTGCAGCTGCCAAGATGCCACTTGCCACCAGTTTGGCCATATTTCAGAGCTGCAACATCACTGGAGTGCCCAAAAGCACAAGGTGTGCAATACTCAGAGACATGGCCAAGGTAAGAAAGGCTGAAAGACGACCACCACTGAACAAGACACACAAGCTGAAACGTCAAGACTGGGCCAAGAAATATCTCAAGACTGGTTTTTCTAAGGTTTTATGGACTGATGAAATGAGAGTGAGTCTTGATGGGCCAGATGGATGGGCCCGTGGCTGGATTGGTAAAGGGCAGAGAGCTCCAGTCCGACTCAGACGCCAGCAAGGTGGAGGTGGAGTACTGGTTTGGGCTGGTATCATCAAAGATGAGCTTGTGGGGCCTTTTCGGGTTGAGGATGGAGTCAAGCTCAACTCCCAGTCCTACTGCCAGTTTCTGGAAGACACCTTCTTCAAGCAGTGGTACAGGAAGAAGTCTGCATCCTTCAAGAAAAACATGATTTTCATGCAGGACAATGCTCCATCACACGCGTCCAAGTACTCCACAGCGTGGCTGGCAAGAAAGGGTATAAAAGAAGAAAAACTAATGACATGGCCTCCTTGTTCACCTGATCTGAACCCCATTGAGAATGTGGTCCTCATCAAATGTGAGATTTACAAGGAGGGAAAACAGTACACCTCTCTGAACAGTGTCTGGGAGGCTGTGGTTGCTGCTGCACGCAATGTTGATGGTGAACAGATCAAAACACTGACAGAATCCATGGATGGCAGGCTTTTGAGTGTCCTTGCAAAGAAAGGTGGCTATATTGGTCGCTGATTTGTTTTTGTTTTGTTTTTGAATGTCAGAAATGTATATTTGTGAATGTGGAGATGTTATATTGGTTTCACTGGTAAAAATAAATAATTGAAATGGGTATATATTTGTTTTTTGTTAAGTTGCCTAATAATTATGCACAGTAATAGTCACCTGCACACACAGATATCCCCCTAAAATAGCTAAAACTAAAAACAAACTAAAAACTACTTCCAAAAACATTCAGCTTTGATATTAATGAGTTTTTTGGGTTCATTGAGAACATGGTTGTTGTTCAATAATAAAATTATTCCTCAAAAATACAACTTGCCTAATAATTCTGCACTCCCTGTAGTGTGGTTATATTAAATATAAGAGAAAGACAGAACTTTAAGAAATTTTACAGTCATATTAAAAAAAGTTAATTTTCAGACAACATGAAACAAACTATCGTTGCGTAATATGCAACGATTGACATTTTCATATCGTCATCCCAAATATATCGTTATATCGAACAGCCCTACTCTGGACCATGTTTGTGCTGTTGGAGTATCTCTGTCTGTGGAAACAGATCGCTAACCAGGCTTGACAGCATGGGACCCTCGTTTTTACCAAAGCTAAGCTCTGCTCAGCTTCTCCTTCCATGTTTCTGCACTCTTTATCAGACTCTTTATCAACCACTGACTGATATGTTTATGAATCCTTGTATGAAATGTATTAGAAATTCACTAGTTCCAGGTCTTTGCTTTGATCACTTCATGCACATTCACAGCTGTCCTCAGTGCCATGTGGGCACATTGTAGCAGCATAGCATTTAGTAGCATTGTGGGTAAGTACAGGTGGGAGTGGTGAAGGTGTGCAGAAGATGATTGTGTGTGGGAGGCAGGATGAAGGATGAATGGGGAGTTCTGAAGACTGGGATGAAGGGCACAGAGAGAGAGGAGAGAGCAACTGACAGCAAAAGAGATAAAGACTGGTGATGGACAAGCCTCATCCTTTCTCTGACGGCTTCATCAATAGCCCGAGGACTCGCACACTCGCACACACACAGATCCGTCTCTTGTGATCGACAGCTAGCAGGTGCCGGGTGAATGAAGTTGTCAGGCTGCTGCTGATCAGCTGCGCGTTGCCGTAACAGCAGCTGAAGGCTCGGCTTGACGCTTCGATGCATCTGAAGGTGAGTTCTTGTTTTGTTGAACATGTGTTTCTGTTTATGTGACGGGGGCTTTAAGATTAAATCACACTTCTCCTCTCTAAGTTATTATGTAGCACATTTAACAGTAAAACAAGCCTGTCATGAAGATGAGTGGCAACATGAATGAGGTGGTCACAGGGGAGACTAACGCCCCGCATCAGGGCTGGCTAACACTTTACACTGTTATAAAGTAACGCACACTGATGGGTTGAACTTAAATATGACACGCACACAGGGCTGACTTCAGTTAAACTCCATCAGTGTGGCAGTTTACAACCTATCTGGGTCCTTGGTTGTCTTTCTTGTATTTTATTGTGTCAGGAGCTGTAGAAGAACTTTATTCACCGATACAACCAGTGCAAGTTGGAATGTGTATTAGTAAACATAAACAGTCTTATTATTGCATGGACTAAGCTATGAGTATGAATTACTGCTCCTGGAAATGCGCCTGTCTCCTGTGAACGTCGATGAAACCTCCAAGACACAAAATCATTAAAGTCTGTCCGTCGTGTCTGATAAGAACGCAGCGCGAGGACTGGCACTTCTCAGCAGAGATCTCCCTCTGCTGGTCAGACGTGCAGCTGCGTCAGGGAAAAATATTGTAACTAACCCTTCCAACTTCACTTTGTGAACCTTGTTATACCAGTGAACAAACAGAGTGAAGCATGCACGATTACCTCCATATGTAACAACACGATGGTGACCACATATTTGTGTGGGTCATGTGTGCACGCTGGGGGTGATAATTGATTACAGTCCCCCACTCTTGCTCTGCTTTCCCTTCCACACATCTCTGCTGTGACGCTGTTTCTCCTCGTTAAAACCACCAAAGAGGTCATGTGACTGGTTTGCTTTCCATCACTGTCATCAGGATTCCTCTAAAATGTATGGAAGTATTTTATAAGAGATGAACATCCATCTATGGTTCATCCGTCAGTTTCTCGCTCTTCAGCGAAGAACCCAAGCTATTTAAACTGCTCCACGCAAGACAAGAGCTCCTCCGTGACCTGGACTGGCATGCTGCCCGTCTGCAGCTGAGGGCCTTGGACTTGGAGTTCTCAAGAAGATCCCACAGACTGATGTGGATTATAATAAGGATTTTTGTAGATCCTGGGATGTTTGTGGCTTTGACACATTTCCTGGACGCTTGCTTACTCCTGTCATCAGCTTTCTTTTCATAATTAGTCTTAAGTCTTTACTTCCTCTCTCTTCTTCCCACGTTGTCACACCGTATTTTTCTTTGTGCTATTCAGACCTCTTTGATTTCTTCCCAACTTCCTCCCTTCCTTCCTTAGCCTTTAGTTAATTCCTCCTGTCTGTTAGCTACCTTATTAATTTTTCTTCATTTATTTTTTGCTTTTATTCTCTTCCTTCTTCCTTTTCCATTTTCACCCCGTTATGTCCTCCCCCCACCCTCTTCCTCTTCTGCCTGCCCACTGCTTTGTTCTTTTTATTCCTCTCGTTCTCCACATACATCTCACCCTCTCTGCTCTGCCTCTAATTGGGCTTTGAAGAGTTAACATTGAGATATGATATCCCATTCTGTGTTGCCTCCAGATATCCGTTAAAAAGGCACAGGCAGCACTCTCTATCACAGCTCAGACGCCAGATGTTGCTTGCATCTCCTCTCATTGCAGATGTAATGGGCCTGAATGCTGCAGTTTGTGACTTCACTGGCATCCATCCTGTGCGATGCAGCACCAGAGGAAAAACATGAGAGAGAGTGAGAGATGTAATTATCCTCCATTATCACTAAGTCTTTATTTCCCCCAGCAGCAGAAGGAAATCTCGTGTAGAAATGACAGCTATCAAAGTAAAGATGGGCGTTTTGTTTCAGACTCGAGATCTGCGGCAGTGCCATTGTTTAGCTCAGTGAGTGCAGTGTGTGTGTTTGAGGTTATGGTGGTAAATACTAACACTGACATTTTTAGGCTAAAACTGAGAAAACACATAAAATGCGGTCTTTGTTTTGTGTGAATATGATTCTCATCTCTGTGTTTTTAGGTACAGGTGATGGTTCACGAGGTGATGCCTACAGTCTGTATTAGGGCTGGGCCATATTATACCGTTCACGGTAATACCGGTATAATGTTAGGCAACGATAGGAAAATGAAATATCGCGATAGAATATGAGTAAAACGCGCATGCGCAGTGCCTTTGTTTTCATACGCACATGGCCGATTGTTGAGTGAAACAGATGAACCAGAATTGGTTTGTAAAAATGGTGCAACTTCAGTGATGTGGAACTGGTTTGGTGTTTGTCCGTCAGATACACGACAAAGCACATTTTTTTGCAGAACATGCAAGCGGCCGTGTTATTGTCGTATTTGTCGGACTAAGATGCTCTTAAATCTGGGAGTAATCTGGGTCCTAAACTCTGTATGCTTCAGGTCAAACAACACTGCAGCATCACTGAGAGTTAAAAACTGTCTAAATTCTTTCATCTTTAATAAAACGATCAGCATTGCTGCTTTACCAGGTGTAACTATGAAGTTTAACTTCCAGGCATCCATGAAAACAAAAGTTATTACATTTAACGGAGTTAGAAGTTAGCAGGAAGCTAGCGT
>NW_024582430.1:147190-167042 GCF_018398535.1 Haplochromis burtoni
GCTAATCCAATACATCCAACCACTAATCCAATAAATCCAACCATCCAACCGCTAATCCAATACATCTAACCATCCAGCTGCTAATCCGATTCATCCAACCACCCAACCGCTAATCCAATACATCCAACCATCCAACCTCTAATCCAATACATCCAACCTCTAATCCAATACATCCAATAGCTAATCCAATATAGCCAACCATCCAAACGCTAATCCAACACAGCCAACCATCCAAATACTAATCCAATACATCCAACCGCTAATTCAATACAGCCAACCATCCAACCACTAATCCAATACAGCCAACCATCCAACCACTAATCCAGTACAGCCAACCATCCAACCACTAATCCAATACAGCCAACCATCCAACCAACCGCTAATCCAATACAGCCAACCATCCAAACACTAATCCAATATATCCACCCGCTAAACCAATAAACCCATCCATCCAATTGCTAATCCAATATATGCAACTGCTAATCCAATATATCTAACTGCTAATCCAACATATCCAACCGCTGATCCAATATATCTAACCGCTGATCCAATATATCTAACCGCTGATCCAATATATCCAACCGCTGATCCAATACATCCAACCGCCGATCCAATAAATCCATCCATCCAACTGCTAATCCAACATATCCATCCGCTAATCCAATACATCCAACCATCCAACCACTAATCCAGTACATCCAACCGCTGATCCAATATATCCAACCGCTGATCCAATATATCCAACTGCTGATCCAATATATCCAACCGCTAATCCAATATATCAAGCTGCTGATCCAATATATCCAAGAACTAATCTAATACGTCCAACCATCCAACCACTAATGCAATACATCCAACCGCTAATCCAATACTTCCAACCATCCATTCTCTAATCCAATATAGCCAACTGCTAATCCAATATAGCCAACTGCTAATCCAATATAGCCAACCGCTAATCCAATATATCCAACCGCTAATCCAATACGTCCAACCACTGATCCAATATATCCATCCGCTAATCCAATAATCCAACCATCCAGCCGCTAATCCAATAAATCCAACCATCCAACTGTTAATCTAATACAATACAGTCTGCCCCAGGGCAGCTGTGGCTACAACTGTAGCTTGCCTCCACCAGTGTGTGAATGTGTGTGTTAATGGGTGGATGACTGGGTGTGTAAGCACTTTGGGGTCCCTAGGGGAGACTAGTAAAAGCGCTATACAAATACAGACCATTTACCATCCACACGCTTATCCAATACTTCCAACATCCAGCTGCTTATCCAATATATCCTACCGCTAATCCAACTATCCAGTATATCCACCCATCCAACCGCTAATCTAATACAGCCAGCTGCAAATCCAATATATCCAACCGCCAATCCAATATATACACCCATCCAACCCGGGAATAAGGGGGAGTAAAAATTTTTGAGTAACAGGTATATTTTTTAATATTATTTAACCACAAAACCAACTGATCGTGATATTTAAATTCTTAGCAGTTTAGTGCAGGACAAACTCGTTGCCTTGTCGTTCTGTGGTGAATTTACAGTGAAGCTCTGTGTTGGGCTGGTGCACACCAGCTGTGGCTGTCATGGTCACATAAATTGTATCAGGACTGAATTTGAATTTAAGCTGATGATGCCTAGATTCATCCGCTGAATTCCACCTTCCTACCAACTGTATAGTGCTGTGTACAGAGCCAGTACGAACCAGTGTACTCTCAGTGTAGAGGGTGAAATCAGCTAAGATAACTACTGCTGAGTAGAATGCTTACATTTCAGGTCAGCTGATCACAGCATGTACAAAAAGAGAATCTGTGTACATGCTGTATGTTGTTATTATATTATTATAGCAGAAGGTTTAATTCACTTTGCACAGACGTACCTAGTACAAACGTCCTGCAAAGAGCTGCTTTTACTTACATTTCAAAGCTGGTATTTTTTAACTTGAGTAACGACGCTGAATCTCTACTACAACTTTTACTGCAGTACCTTTTAACAAAAGTATCTGTATTTCTGCTAAAGTAAAGGATGTTGGTGCTTTTGCCGTCTCTAATTATAGTGGAAAAAGTGTGTTTGGACAGTTTGAGTCCACTGACCAGGTTGTGGGTTAGAAGCTGGTTGCGATAATGGTGCAGGTTTGAGGAGCTGCCCTCTCCTGTTGTTCTGCTAAAAGAGTTAGCACTCTGTGCTAAGGTTAGCTGGCTAATTATGGCCCCAGATCAAAAGCGTTTTTTTGTTTTCCCACAGTAATTTCTTCTGTCTGTGTGTGTTAGCTGTTTTCAAGCCTGCAAACATTGAGAGTTTCCTTAGTTCAATGTCTCTGCATGTAAAACGTTAGGGAGCGCCTAAGCAGCAGTATTTTATACCCCGAGGTATTAACTATCTGTTTGTCATGCACAACCTCAGCCACAGCAGACGACGAATAAATCTCTCCGTCCGCGCCGCTGTTATTCCGCTTCACATTTGATCTCGGAGGATGTGGTCACAGACAATCAAAATCATAATTATGGATACAGTGCAGCGAGGAGGACATTTTAAAAATGGTTCCGAGGTGACCAGCGTTCATCTATTTATTTTTATAGGGGTCTCAGCTCGAGCAACGAACTTGATTTATTTCTCTCTGCTTTTAAGGGTGCAAGACCCAGACATTCAGAAATGAAGTGGAACGCTGCTAAGAATTTCAAATGCACTTTTAATACATCCCCCTCATATTGACGTTTAGGTGGGAATCAGTCTTTTTTATTTCTGTCATTTCTAGCAGAAGCTGTGTGTGTGTGTGTGTGTGTGTGTGTGTGTGTGTGTGTGTGTGTGTGTGTATATGTGTGTGTGTGTGTGTGTGTGTATATGTGTGTGTGTGTGTGTGGCAACATTTATTTCCCCTCATCGTCTGCTGAAAGTGAGTGGGGAGGTGTGGGGAGGGTGGAAGTGTAATGGTAATCATTTTTTTGTGACTGCGCCCAGGGTCTGAAGTGGCTGTTGCAGAGGACTTTTAGATTGATCTTACAGCATGCGTATATACACACACACACACACACACACACACACACACACCCTGAAGAAGATATGCTATATGGATCGCATCCATCCCCCTCTGCTTGCCCTCCCTACATGCTGCCATTTGATTAATGATCCAAATATGTGAATAAAAATATCAAAACAACTCGTCAAACCCAGGGGTTCCAGAGACGAAACAGCTTAAGGACGAAAGTACGGAATAATGACACACACACACATATATATGTGTATGAATATATATTTTTTTACTGAACATTACATTTTGTGGCCTTGTTTTTAATTTCCATCTCAGATATTTATTTTTCCTCCCAAATGTAGGGTAATTATGAAGAAGAGCAACGGTTCAACACCACGTGTGACAGAGTGAGGAAGAGTAGTTGTTGTGGGCTTTGTTGGATTTAAAGTACGGGGCTTAGGTGCACCGTTTAAATGTTTTTATGTATGAGGAGCCCCCCGGTGAGCGCGCGGGTGCTTAATTCACAGTGGTGACGGTATCACCATGTCTTCTAACACAGCAGACCGCTAATTGACATTTTCATTAACAGCAAATTTATGTTCCTGTTTCTGTGTGTGATAATGACCATTTCCCGAGCAGTGCTATGGGCTCTGCTAATGGACATGGGATAAAGGCAGAAACTTGTTTAATTATGATGGGAGAAAGAGGCCACCCCACTCCGGGGAGGGCAAAGGAGAGACGTCATACCCCGAACCATGAGAGTCAGAGAAGATCCAGGAAATGCAGGGACACAAACTCCTCTTCATCATATCAGCAGGGACTGACCATCAGGAATGTCATGGATTCTCCCAGGATCCACTGGTTGATAAACTTGCTGACTAACTGGATTAACATGTAATGGATGATTTGTTTTTGTGCACCTCGCGGGTTAAGGTTTCTCCCTGCAGCCACCTTTGCACATGAAGGAGAAGCTGCTGATCTTCAGTCAGACCGAAGTGTGTTGTATTTGTACCACCAGGTGTTAAAGTGGGATTTGGCAGGTGGGAGAACCCCAGCTTCCAGTGTAGCAGTGCAGCATGAAACAAAGAAATCACAATATCAGTCACATGACCATCCTGCACAGCAGGCTGTGGTCAGCTGACCTGCTGCTGCTCTTCGCTTTACTGGTCTCTATGGATTTAGCCAGCAAAATTCAACAACATATAAGCAGATGTTACACGTGCTGTCCCAGCTGCTTTCCAACCCTACACACATGAAAACAGGCCAAACTAACCAGCGTGATGAGCTTCGGTTAAAACTAAAGGACTGCTACAGCTGATCCCACTATATATTACCATACTGCAAATAAATCGGTTTATCCTGCACTCAAATTTAAAATACCGTATTTTCACAACCATAAGGCGCACTTAAAAGTCTTAGATTTTCTTCAAAAAGTACGGCGCGCTCTATAGCGCAGTGCGCCCTGTGTGTTGTAAGGAGGACGTAGTAGAGAACACCATGAGAACGCTAAAGGGTGAAGTGTGGGCGTTGATCGTATATACCGGACAATCGCACATACCTGTATAAAAGAACAGGTATGTGCATTATGTGGAACATCGTTGTTTTAACAACCCTGAAAATGGCAAAGAGACACGCTTATGAAGCACAGTTTAAACTGAAGGCCATCAGCTATGCGGAGGAACATGGAAATCGAGCAGCGGCGAGAGAATTTAAGATTAACGAATCGATGGTTCGCAAATGGAGGAAGCTAGAAAACAAGCTCCGGCAGGTCAAGAAAACGCAGCTGAGTTTCCGCGGACATAAGGCGAGGTGGCCCGAGTTGGAGGAAAGACTCGAGCGGTGGATCATCGAGCAAAGAACGAGCGGGAGAAGCGTTTCGACGGTCACCATTCGGCTAAAAGCAGTTTCACTAGCTGAAGAGATGAACATTGAACATTTCCAAGGAGGTCCGTCTTGGTGCTTTCGTTTTATGAAACGGTGCCATTTTTCCATCCGGACCAGGACTACGGTAGCGCAGCAACTTCCAGCGGATTATAAGGAAAAGCTGGCCATCTTCCGCTCCTACTGCAGCAAACACATCGGCGACAAAAACATCCAGCCCAGCCACATCACAAACATGGACGAGGTCCCGCTCACTTTTGACATCCCGGTGAGTCACACTGTGGAGAAGAAGGGGACCAGCACGGTAGCGATACGCACAACGGGGTATGAAAAGTCTTCTTTTACTGTTGTGCTTGGCTGCCATGCTAATGGACAGAAACTGCCGCCTATGGTGATTTTTAAGCGAAAGACTTTGCCTAAAGAGAAGTTTCCAGCAGGAATCATCATTAAGGCAAATGAAAAGGGCTGGATGGATGAGGAAATGATGAAAGACTGGCTGAGGGAGGTGTATGTAAGGAGACCAGGTGGTTTTTTCCACGCATCACCATCGCTGTTGATCTGTGACTCTATGCGTGCCCATCTCACAGCCGATGTGAAAAAACTAGTGAAACAAATGAACTGTGAGCTTGCTGTCATTCCGGGAGGCCTGACAAAGGAACTCCAACCGCTGGACATCGGTGTGAACCGCCCGTTCAAAGTAAGGCTGCGAGCGTGGGAGCGATGGATGACCGATGGAGACCACAGTTTCACCAAGAGTGGAAGGCAGCGCCGGGCGAGTTACGCCACAATTTGCCAATGGATTGTAGATGCTTGGGCTAACATGTCTGCTGGCACTGTTGTTCGAGCTTTCGCAAAAGCCGGCATCGTTTCCGAGGAGCCGCACGGCACGGAAAGTGACTCTGACAGTGAAGAAAGTGAACCTGGCATGTTTGATGGAGATTTAGCGCAGCTGTTCAATTCAGACACAGAGGATGAGGACTTCCATGGGTTTGATTGATGATAAAAATGTGAGTACCAAACTTTGTTTTGCTCCTGCTTTATTTTTAAATACGCACACTTGTATGCTTGTGTGTTGTTGATGATGACGATTACGGTAATAGAAATGTGAGTAAGGTACCGAACTCAGGTTTGCTCCCGCTTTATTTTTAAATACGCATACGGTACTTGTATGCGCCCTATGATCCAGTGCGCCTTATGTGTGTGTTAAATACAGTAATGGCACACATAACTGAGACTGCGCCTTTTAGTACAGTGCGTCTTATGGTCGTGAAAATACGGTACACAAAATCAGTATTTAATTGGTTTTTAAAGACCTTTCACAGCAAGGAATAAGAGGGTGACTTATTCCTTGCAGCATCACGTCATGTATCCAGTAAAACAGTGGTGTCAAACCTATTTTACATGGCAAGCCACTTTGATCTTACAGCCAGACCAGTGAAACACTCCTTTCTGTCAGTGTGAAGAAGTCACATGTTTATGGGATCAGAACGATGCCACCTTGAAATGAAACCGAAAAAAATATTGAAACCGAAATAAATGTACTGAAAAAAAAAATGATAGTAAATGGCCTGCATTTGTATAGCGCTTTTCTAGTCCTTAAGGACCCCAAAGCGCTTTACACTACATTCAGTCATTCACACACTGGTGATGGCAGCTACATTGTAGCCACAGCTGCCCTGGGGCGCACTGACAGAGGCGAGGCTGCCGGACACTGGCGCCACCGGGCCCTCTGACCACCACCAGTAGGCAAACATGGGGTTAGTATCTTGCCCAAGGATATTTGGCATGCAGCCTGGAGGCAGCCTGGGATCGAACCACCGACCTTCTGATGAGTGGCTGACCTGCTCTGCCACCTGAGCTACAGCCACCCCATAGTGAAAAACAATTAATTGAAACTGTAATTTTTGTTTTTGCTTACAATTTTTTTTTTTCGGTTTCAATATTTTTTTACGGTTTCATTTCAAGGTGGCATCGTTCTGATCCCATACATGTTTAACTTTTCTGCATGCTAAAGAAAAAGCTGCTGTGACAAAGAAGGAAATCTATCAGCACGGCTCTTTGGACTTAAAAATGTAAGACATAAATGTCTAAACCTGGAACATGAAGGCAAGGAACGCAGACAACCTGACGAGGGAAAGATGGAAAACAGACACCATGTATGGGGACACAGCTGGGACAAACTGACATAACGATGAAGGGGAAGCAAAACTAAAAACAGTGAACTCGGGATTAGACACTGTCAAAATAAAACAGGAAACAACTAAGATGCAGACTAAGACACACGGTAGGCCCAGAGACCGGAGGACAGAAGCTGACATGAGGACGAGACGGATTGAGGAGGCAGAAGAATGAAACACTAGGAGAAGAACATGGGGACAGTTAAGGGAGACACAGAGACATGAGTAAGACTCGGAACGAGGGACACGGAGAGAGAGACAAGACGGGGTAGTGAGAACATACATGGATGGACATGACCGACAGGGAAGACATGAAATGAAACACAGGGAGATAACTGGGGACTCTGAGTAAACTCAAAGACCGTGTGAATAATACAGAGTCAGAAGTCCAAAAATAAACTCCACCATGACACGAAGCTCATTAGCCAGACTGTCCTGTTTTTTGGTGTTGTTGGTGGGTTTTTTTTTAACTGTAGTCATAAAAAAAACAGAAACGTCTGTTTTTCACTAAGTTACAGAGGTTTCATTAGAGACAAAGAACAGTATTTTGCAATTTGTGGAAGTTAAGATTTTTTGGGTATTGGATAGCAGAAGTTGGTTTCTTGTCAGAGGTCATTTTGGGGGGAAAACAGCAGTATAAATCCTGCCAATCCTCCTGCACTTAACAGCGTACACTATGTTACTCTGTTTATGTCGGGGACCCGATCCTTGGGGTGGACAACTTTTGGCGCAGCGTGTTTTGGGGTTTAAAAGCCACAGAGACCTGGTGTTGAGAAAAAATGCGTCTCAGCTGTTCCGATACTCCTGACACTACAGGTTTTTGCTTGGGCAGCGGTTGTCCTCCTCTCCTGGATTGGCTGGAGCTTTCTTTAGGAGTCTTCCCAGCTTTGACAAAAGTCCAGCTGGGATAACCACATCTACTCAGGGCCTTCTTGATGTTCTTCTGCCTCCCTGGCTGCTGTGTCAGTGGGGATGGTGTTCGCTCTGTGTTGTAGCATCCTGATGACGCCCAGTTTGTGCTCCAGTGGATGATGAGAGTCAAACCTTAGATACTGATCCGTATGTGTAGGTTTACGGTACACGTCAGTTTTTAGATGTCCCCCATTACTGATGGAAATCTCAGTCTAAGAAGGCTAACCTGCCACTGTTCATATCCTCCCTGGTGAATTTGATGTGTTGGTCCACCGAGTTAATGTAATCCGTGAAATGTGGTACGTCCTGAGATTTGAGTTTCACCCAGGTGTCATCCACATACCTGAACCAATGGCTTGGTGGTGTTCCAGGGTAGGATAGCAAAGCCCTCTTTTCCACTTCTTCCATGTACAAATTGGCCACGATGGGTGAAACTCTAATTTCTGCCTGTTTTATATTGTCTGTTTTACCCTTTTATTATTTGTTATCTTATGTGCAGCACTTTGTGATTCTGTCTAGAAAGGTGCTATATAACTAACATTTTATTAATTTATTATTTAAAGAATAAAACAAGCTGAGAAAATGTGACTCCACATGTTGGTCCAGTCATGGTGGCAGAAAGCGCAGCAGCAGCAAGTGGTTGGGTTTAGATGTTTAGGTCCCACGTCTGATAAATTTGGTACGAATAGCATTTTTTTATGGAAATGATAAAATAACTGAGGCTATACATATATTTAAGATGCTGTTGGCCATGAACAGGCGGGTTCAGCTGTTCTGTGCACAGATGCCCAAAGGCAGCATCATCCGTCTGGTAGAGCGCTGGTTTCATTCAGGAGTGTGAGTCGCACAGGAAGTAGAGCTACAGTTGTGTTCAGTCCAGCTGTGGCGTCAGCACGGGAAAGACCTCCTGCAGAACATCTCATCATCTTCTCTACCTGCACTGCTACGGTAACCAGAAAAACTGAAAGCGTCAGCTGTCCGCTGGCACGTGCTGCTGTCTGCACGGAGGTCAGACAAAGCCGTTTGAGTTGAGTTTCTTCACTCTGTGCCCGGGTCCCTCTGTGATGTATTTTAAACGTCTCACTGTTTAAGCATTTCTTAATGACAGGTGAGCTTTCACAGCTTCTGCAGGTGAATCTTTGCGTCAGTTCGATGTGACAGAAATTGTGCTGCCTGTTTTTTATCATCAGTGACTTTAATTACTGGCATGCTGTATGCAGCCTAAAGCTTTTTGCTGTGTTATTTTTAGCTTATTACTGCCAGTGTGGTCGTATGCTGCACATTTATCACGTCACATGCATAGCAGGAGGTAAACAGGCTGATCGTGTGTTCAGCATTTCCTTAGAATATTAAACTTCAGGTGTCCTCTGGTCACCTACATTCATTTTATTTGAACGTCACCAGTGAACATGGATGCAAAGGCTGCCCTCAGAGGCCTCCTGGTCATGTGAGAAACTAGAGTTTGGTTTGTGCCTGGAGCAGAGTGGCAGGTTTCCTCAGACGGAGAGACTCGAGGATCAAAAACAAAGACACAGGTCAGCTGTGACAAAGTTATCCTCTTCTCCGTATTTTTGTCTGAGAGACAAAAGAAAGTAAATTATTATTATTATAATTATTATTATTATTATTATTACTATTATTGTTGCCCTGTCAGCTCATGTTTGAAAACACAGACATGTCTGTTAATGTTGTTATCTCTGTTTATGGACAGATGACTTAAACCTCTGTCCGTAAACACCAAAAAATAAGTTTATTATCCTTCTTTGCAGGCTACATATCCATCATGTAACACAAAGTAATCGATTACAAGCAATGTTAGCATCACCTGCTTACAGATGTGCATGGCATCACATTCCAGTTCTACTGCACTAAAAATAGGGGTGGCCATGTTCATGTAATGTCACTGTTAGTTTTGAGGTCAGCTACCAAATATAATAGATATGAACTGTAAGGATCACCCTGGAAGTTCCATCCAGGCTGATTAAGGCGGGAACAGATGTGCATCGTAGTAAGCTTTGTAATGATGTCGATCTGAGACATGCTGTTAGTATTAAGGTGTGTCTCACGTGTTGATGTTGGTTCATGAACTCTGAAGGTTTTTGTACTTTTTTTTTTTTGTTGTTGTTGTTGCCAAATTTCATATGTGAGACGTAAATATTTATTAATATATATACTAAGATAAATGCCAGGAAATAAGGAAAATAACACCATGTGGACCACAGAGAAAGTGATGCTTTTTGCCACCAGTTGAAGGTTTCATGGACTCGCTGACAAAACTCCTTCCTTTAGACAGACCACCGAGAGCCACGCTGGGACTGGGTGTCCTCTGCTGGGATGATTTCACTGCATGAAGTGGCGTCTGAGGAGGCGGTCCTTGTTTGCTCTTGTCTCGGCTCTAATGAGAAAACGGATATTAGAAATTAGCGTAATCCTGAAGACGAGGATGGAAAAATGTTCTTCTCTTTATTGTTGTCTTGTGGAGGCATCAGCCACCCCCACACATTCATCTCACTTTATAAGAATAAGCCAGTTTGATGCCATGCACCTTACTCGTGTAGCCACAATTATCCATAAATTAATAAAACCTGACTGGTTATTACTCGGAGACAGGGGGAGAGGGAGGGGGGATATGAAGGGCTGTACAGTGAACAATCTCCGCATAATTAACAGGAAGATAAACAAAACATAAATTTGGATATTGCATTTATTTGGACTACCACTCAAATATGCGTGAACCACGTTATTTTAATTAAAAGATAAATCTATGTGACATGCTGCTTCCCAGTTAATTATTCAGTGCTGTACAATAAAAACAAAACCCATTAAATATGCCACGCACTCTATTTCTCCATTAACAGTAAAAAGCACTCATCCTGGGGACAACATTTCAAATTCAGCTGCTGCGTGGCTTTCCCCCTTTTTTTTGTACTTTCATTGCAGGTATTTTTACGTCTCTTCTGACTTTGCATCAGCCAAATGTTTGACACGTTGATTTTTTAAATTTTTATAGCTCTCAGTTACAGCTGCCAGTCTGTGAGGCCAAAGAAACAAACCTGGGCTCAACAGATCAAAGACTCTTGGGAGAAGCCGGGTTATCCCCAGCCGCGATGAGCTCGGTGTAAACAGCGCTACTGGACTAAGAACAGGAAGTAGCAGTAGCAGCAGTCTGAGGCTGTGGTGGGACTCTGGAGAGACAGCTGAATGCCGGTCGGCCAAGGTGCGCTGAAATAGATGTTTTTCCAGTCAACCAATAGCAGCGCGGCTTCAGGGTTCGAAATGTTGCTGCGCTGACTGGTTTTCCCAGCATTTTCTAGCAAACATGCCGCTTTGGGGCTAATGTAGGGACACCCCAGAAAACTGATAGGAGATCTGCAGGGCTAACCCACACGGGACAATGAATGCTTTGCCCACAGAAATCCCTGCTGGAATTTCCAAAAGGGCAAAACTGCAGTCAGCTGTGTGGGCATACACGGCCACCTGCTGTGGGTCCACACGGGCATGTTTGCTGGGTTTGGTCTGCTTCAGCACACTTCAGATGTATTTGACAGAAATCAGTGCTTCTTTCTTAATTTGGTGTTAGGAGGACAGGGACTTTCATCTGGTGGCTAACATTTAATCAATGAGAAGCCCTGATGGTGAATTTGATGCAGCCGCTTCACTTTTCCTACATGTTTTTACCCACACGACAGTGGGCGGGGGCTTTTCGGTGAGGTGTTACCGCATTGGTTCTCTGACGTTTCCTGGCAGCTTTCACTTTAGAACCGGTGGTTAACCCCTATAACATCAGGGAGCTGTTGTAGGGGTTAACCTACAACAGCATCTACTGCACTGTTAAATAACGGCGCAGCACATTTTAAAGGCCTCATGCACTTGAATGTTTGCTGGAGTTGTTGTAGTTTTCATGAAAAACGATTTTTTTATTTAATTACATTTATTTATGTTTCTGGATTTTATGATGCAGAAGCATAAACGCAGGACTGTCTGCGGTCGGCACGATAACATCAGTAAACCCTTCGGTTCATTTTCCCTCAAAACTCCACACTCCACGTGCGTCGTGTGGCTATTCCCCAGCACGGGCCGCCTCCACAGCAGCATGTGTGTTCCCTCTTTAACATAACGGCCCAAAGCGTACCCCTCTAGCCGGTTGCAGCAGAAGTCTGCCCCCTCCCTGAGCTTGGTTCTCCTGATGGTTTCTTACAGAGAGGTTTTTCTTCCCGCTGTCGCCAAATGCTTATTCATTGAGGGTCTGTCTGATTGTTGGGATTTCCTTTCAACATAAGGCGCCTTCAGGCTTTTATATAAATAAAAATAAACTGAACTGAATTTGATAGACATGGAGGGGCCTACACTGAGCTCTCCACGCTGACCTGAAGCTGGTCTTGACGGGGCTTTGTTATAATCAGTCAATGGAGGTGACCGTGGTTGCACCAACCAAATTTCAGACTGTCTTTGCTACACCCTGGCCTAACCCTGCTGGACCTGTGTGAGCCTGCAACAGTACCACTACGTCAGGATTTCTAGTTTATCAGCCAATCCCACCAAGCGTTTCCATCTTCGTTTGTGTTTTGACTTTAGTCATGAACACAAGGTGGTAAACTTTGCCTGAAGGAAAAGCATCAGTGTGCCTCAGTATAGCCTCAAAGAGATGCTTTCGGGGTCGTAGACTGGCTTTTAGTGTTCTCTGCACCACCTCTCCCAGCTATTTTTGGTTCCCCTGGGTTTCCTACATGCGTCCCTGTTGGGACATTAAAGCCTTTATTTGTACTGCTCCTGTGATTTCACATGTAATGAGTGAGTCAATAAGAGCCAGCACTTACAAGCAAACGGCATTCTCAGGTCATATTTCTGCTTCTTAGGGTCCATTTTAAGACTCGTCGCTTTGATTTGAGCGAAGCATTCGAGCGCTTCAGGTGTGTGCAGTCATTCCACAGTCGGAACGCTTCTTCATCTCCTTTAGCGGTGTGATTGATCTGAAGGGAAGGGATCCAAACTGAGAGGACGTGATTCCCAGAGGTAGAGGTTTTATTGCAAAAAAAACATCAGATAAATCTCATGGCTTCAAAGTACATCAGAACATCTAGAACGCAGGAAGAGTAAACAGACAAATGTTTGATACACCTCTTTAATGAGTTTCATCTTCTCTCTGACAGATGTGCAAGAATAAATATCTGTTTCTTAAATGCAGACGTATCTACTGTGAGTATAAGCTCATAGTTTGCAACAAACCCCTTCTCCTCACATCGCCTCCTCTGGGCTAAAGAGCTCTTCTTCCTTCAGGAACGTGGACACTACAGAGCTGCGGGGGATATAATGGGTTCATCTTTTTTCTCCTCTAGCACCGGCGATTATAAGTGAGCAAAACTGCATGTGCTACTTAAATAAGAAGCTTGACAGAGATGAAACAGCACGGGGACAATGGAATGGATTATTTTAGGATTACAGCTGAGGGGAAAATGGCGTATCTTTCTCAGGCGTGGACAAAGAGTATAAGTCACAGAGGGATGACAACAAATGGCATTTTCCAGTGTCTGAAACCAGAAATGATTGCCTCATCTGAACATGATGAAAATGTTCCGATTCGCAAAAAGCCCGAGAACTCCAGCCAGAAACTGGAATGTGAACTCTTTACAAACTTCTTTTCCCCTGCTGACTTTATGTTAATATAAATGTGTATAGATATAAATGTTTAGCACATACACGTGTACAAAGCTGCAGCCACCAAGGACAGAGTAATGTACGGAAACCTAAAGCTCAGACTACATCACGGGAACGTTACGTGGCTCTCAGTTGGAGGGCAGTGACGGCTGACGTCCTGCTCGAGTTACACCTGCATCACATCAGTGTTCAACTTCTGTCACATCCTTTTTCTCTCTCCTGCTTCATCACACACACTGTGTGTCTGCATGTGTGTGCCACACTGTAAACCTATCTTCATTCCTGGCGACACAGATCACCTGTAACATGAATCGGTTTATGGTCGGGCCTACAGACCAGTGAGCAACCACTGGCTGTGAGGGAAACGTGCTCGCAGTCATAAGCGTGAAACTTGTATGGTGCTGTGATAAAAACCCTTCGCAGCACAGATGACGCCGACGTGACTGCGAAGACTCACAAATTCCTCGCCGGGTGGAAATGACACTGTGAAAACTGAGAACTGCAAACGGAGAGCAATGACCTTCAAAGGTGCCGCGGCGAGGCACAACTTGGCACAACTTGGCGCCGCACTTTGTGATCAGCACAATAAGATCAGCGAACGCTTCAGTTCCTTTTCCCTCAAAGCTCGTTTTGGGAGTCATGTGACTGAGTTTGAATGAATGTAATGTCCTGTGTGTGTGTGTGTGTGTGTGTGTGTGTGTGTGTGTGTGTGTGTGTGTGTGTGTGTGTGTGTGTGTGTGTGTAGTGTAAACACCATGGGCACTAGGACCCTGGGGTTGAGTCCTCCTGTGTGTGTGTTTGGGAGATACTGATTGTGTAAAAGTCCCGATCATTTCTCTTTATCAGAAAAACATTACGAACCCAAAGCCGCTGCCATGACAGCGAGCGCCACGCTTTCCTTCTCCTCCTCGGCCGACAGTCACCGACAGCTGCCGGCACAGTGAAGAACAACAAAGGCTCATTTCCTGTTTTACTCGTAAAAAAATGAAAGAATGACGTTTGACTTCACGACGTCAGCTTTCCCCTCTAAGGACTCATATCCAGAGACACAGTGAGACCCGTTCAAACAGAGTGACGGCTTGGAGAACAATCCTAATCAGAGACATAACCATTATCTCAGACCCCCAGCACTGATCAGAGTCCAAAACTGAAACTGTCATGAGTCTTGGTCCTTCGCTGGTGTGGTAAGGTGACCTCCAGCCTTGATGTTGGCTAATGGATGCTGTAAATAAGCCGCTGATTGATTTGTGTTGTGTTTGAGGGAGAGTGAAGGGAAGGATGGAGAAGTGTGTGTGTGGGAGGGGCTCAGGTCAGCTGATGGGATCCCTCGGCGTAGCGTCCAGCGTCCGGTTACCTCTGAATTATTTCCTCTGCGATGACAGCAGCAGTCAGGTTGGTACCAATGCCCCCCCCACGCACACGCCATCATCCCCATTATCGGTCGGCGTGTTGCGTTCTGCTCTGGGTTTTTACAGGAAGTGTGTTCACTGCTGATTAATCGTGTTTTCCTAGTAAGTGTTCACAGGCGTCTAATAACACACACGGTTACTTTGTGCAGACCGGTCTGTCTGTAGAGCGCCGTCACTCCCGCTCATGTGTCACACGGTCCACTCCCGTCATAGAGTTGTTCGATGTGACATCATCAGAGCTGTTCTCCGGGGCGTCACGGTCAGGGCGGGAACGTTTGAAGCGTCTGTCGGGGTAGCGGCTGTTGTCAAAGGGCATGCGGTGCACGCATAGCACGTGAGTCTTCAGGTTGCCCTTCTGCGAGGCGCTGTAGGGGCAGTAACTGCACCTGAACGGTCTGCGGCCTGCAACGACAACAAACACCAGAAACTCTTTAATCTCAAACAGGAAGTCATTGTAAGACCGACCCCATCCACAGTCTGGGGTCAGTCAGCCTGTGGGCGGGGCCTGTAGCTCAGGAGGTCGAGAATCTGCTAATCTGAAGGTGTGTTGGTTTGATTCCTGGCTGCTCCAGTCTGCATGCCAAAGCATCCTTGGGTGAGATACACAACCCCGAGATTGTCTGTGATGCATCTGTGTGAGTGTGGATGTTAGATAGCAAACACTGTGTGTGCGTGCGCGCACTTATACGTCTTTGTGAGGACCAAAATTTCGACTGCGTCTTCGGTGCCCTGTGGACGTCGAAAGTTCAGACTGTATTAAAAGTCTGAGGTTTGGAGGGAGGGGGCAGGGCTGTAGACAAAGACAAGAAAAGTGATTTTCACATTCACACCACCCCACCAGCACCTCCTTATTGAAACAAATCTGCCCTTAAAACATTACCCAACACAGTCGGCGAGCTCCCACAAATTCATCTGAAGTAAACTTTTGCAGCTCCTCAAGTCGATATGCATCTTCGGAAGAGGCCGCTTACGTCTGGCAGCCCGAACACAATAGCAAGGCGAACACGGCAAAGGATTTTTCTCCATCTCCCCTCCTCACACCAGCCCAGCACAAAATGTTCTCCCAAGATTGAATCTGATCATCACTGCAGCAAACACAATGGCCCTTAATAGCAGCGGCCGTTTGTTTGAGGGATGCCGATTACACCGCCATCATAACCCACTTCACTTAGCTCACTCACTCACAGACGGAGAGGGAGGGGGAGGAAGACGGGAGAGACGTGGAGCCTCTGCAGCACTTTAGAATATTAATAACGGTACATTTGCTGTTACTCTCGTTTTCTTTTTTTCTTTATCTCTTATTCAATTTGAGTTGCTCTAAATCAAATTAACATATGGGGTTTAAAAGAGGCGCCGGGATAGGTGCAGGGAATATCAATAGGTAAAAGGCCGGGATTAAAAGGAAACCATCTATTTGAAGCACACACTCCACTCCACGTAGACTCGCGCACACACAGGCTCTATGTGAGGACACAACGAGCCAGTGCGAGACTTTGTGTTTGGCAATCTGACGCAGGTTTTGGAGGCTCGCCGGCTTTCTGATATTACATTGTTTGCTTCAGAGCCAGACAAAGGGGATTGCTACAAGTTTGGAGGCTTTGGATGTTCCAGTTGTCTGAATTTCCAGATAAGCTCGTCGGCGGCACACAATGAAGGCCCCCTTTATTCATGTGCGGTTTAATTTCACACTCTCTTACATTACGTTAAGTCCGAGAGGCAGAGTATCTCATCCCATTTTACACTTAGGGAGAGCGAAATATGCCCCCAAACAACTCAACCCTTTTCTCCCGTCTCCCCGCTTATTTACCGTTAGTCCTCGTGGACTTGAAATAAAAACAGATCGAGCCGGTTTATCTGCGGGGAGAGAGAGAGGGCTGAACTGGGAAAGTTTGGATGTAGAAACTTAAGTTAGTGTCCAGATTGAAATTGACTTCTGCACAATGACACACACACACACACACACACACCAGATAGTTTAAAAATTAAACAGAGGCTGCTCTCCCTGCACACACACACACACACACGAATACTTGTTTTCCTGACTTAGTGAGGACATCTGATGGACACGATGCTTTCCTTAACCATGACCTTAATGTGACGCTGACACCAAAACCACATTTTTAGTCTCAAACACGCCTTCAAACTTGTGGGGACGGGCTGTTGGTCCCCAAAAAGAGGTATGAACATGGTGCACATACTCGCACACACTGGCATTCAACAGTCTGCATGCTCAGCTAGCGTGCAGACCCACAGATGCCGTTATTAATCCACGTCCTGGGCTCTGTGTCTCTGCAGCCACAGGTCTGTGTGTCTGATCTGAGGGTTCGGTCATCACCAGTCGGATGTTGGGTTCCATTTTCGACTCTAAAACCTGGGTCCGATGTACGTGAGTGATCGAGCTCACCAACCCTCCAAACATTGGTGCTGTTCAGTTAAATGTCTTTGTTTCTAGCAGAGCCGTCCGTTTTTATTGTGTTGGAAATCCTTCAGTCACAGGTTTGTCATCTTTAGAGCTAACGTCCTACTACATTCAGCTACATTGTCTTTTCCTGGTTTCCTGGAAGTCAAACGTTGGATGCAAAGACCTGGGTTAATGACGTCAGAAATAACAAGCGGACTCAGTGCTGGGATGTTTTGTGTTTGTTTCTCTCATCAGCTGCTAATGCATTGACGTGTCACCCGATTGACAGATTCGTGAGGACACACACACTGTGAGACTCCCACACTGAGCTCAAATCACACCATGAATCAGGTGAACTAAATAGAGAAATGAGTTCTTCCTAAGAGTCACATAATGAAACTTGCACCTACTTCAGCTGCACTTGTGTGAATGCTTCTGATCGCTGATCATTATCGGATCCTGTGCCCTCAGATGAAGGTGATTTTTCTAGAACACAAACACAGTTTACCTTTTTATATTTTCAGCAACAACTAGTCCCCCCCTCCTCCTCTTCGACATTCCTGTTTAAGAATCTTCAGCTGTAAAACATCATTTACAGAAATCATTCAGGTCTCAAAAAGAGAATCTGATAAGGTTTGAAGAGCAGGTGGGTGGGGCTTCTACCATCTCTCTGTGACATCCCACGGATCCCTGGGTAGAAAAAACTACGATAAACAGCCTGAGCTTGTGCACACACACGGAACTCATTATTAGGAACAGTCATGTAACAGGAAATGAGGAGGGAACGGGTCCTCTTTAATTTGTGGGGACCCTGTTTGTGTTTAGTTTGCGTCACCTTCTGTCTCTCACATGTTCCCATCTGTCTGTTTATTCCTTCTTTTGTGTCGACAAAATCCTTCAAGAGTGGGAAATTTAAGGCTAAAGAGACGCAGAGTAATAATGAGGGAGGAACAGAAAAGAGGAGAGAGACGGTGTTCTTGTTTTCATTAGTGTGGCATTATCTCAGCCTGTTAATTAACCCCCCAAGGCCCTCTGCAAGGAGATCAGAGGGAGAGGAAAGGAGGGCAGCACGAGGGAGTGTGGGGGGGGTGTCTGTGTGTGTGTGGGAGTGTGTGGACGGGTATTAACATCCTCATGGGGACCAAAAATTGGTAGTTTACTATACTTGTGGGGACCAAGAGTCACTTATGAGTAGGGCTGGGTATCGTCACTGATTTCTAGAATTGATTTGATCTCCAATTCAATTCGATTTGAATCGGAGAAATTTTGCCTCAGAGTCAGAAATATAATTCTGATCACTTATCAGTACATATCGATATTTTTATATCTATTAAAAGAAACCTGACACGTGAGATTTTATCAGAGGTGTGAGCATCACAGCAGAGGCCTTTGTGTCAAAGTAACTGAGGATAACACAGAAAAACATGAAGGCGGTTTTCCTGGTCTGGGTTTTTATAGCAGATGACCTTAAAAATATTGTGCTGTCAAAAACTAAGTGAAGCAGAGCAAAGTTACAGAGGTTTGATTAGAGACACAGCATTTTGCACTTTTGCATAATTTCAAAAAGTTTAAATTTGTTCAGTATTGAACAGCAGAAATTAGGCTTTTCTGTCGGAAGTAAAAAAAAAAAAGACACTAAAAAAACACCGTAGACTGGTGGGTAATAAGTAGGGGTGGGTTTTGATTATCGATTTAGAGAGAGAGAGCTCTACACCAAGTGTGATTTTATCGTGGTGGAAGCAAAACAGCAAAGGTAAGAAGAAATTCGTGACGATGTTTATGTGAAGCGAAATGTGAAGCGTAGTTTGGAAGGGTCTTCTGCTGCTGGTTCAGTCAATACTGTTTGGAGAGAGATCAAACCTGCAGCTTCAGAATCGAGCGCAAAAAAGACGTAAACACAAAGCGGCTGCCGACGCTTCAAGATCAGTGAGCTGTCGGCTTTCAGCCCCGACGGCGTGTCCGCGTACGTGCGTTGGGTTTTGTGTTTACGTCTTTGTGCAGAATCCGTGTTCCTGCTCTCATTTACTGTTTTAGCTGTTTGGTGGTTGTAGAAATTTTGTGAGGTTTAACTTGAGGTTCTGGAGTTTCGGGGCAAAATGAATTTATATTTTAAAATCCGTTCAGGATTTTAATGAATCGATATCACGTTATCCAAGCCAGAATCGATTTTAATCGATACGTCGATAATCAAAACCCACCCCTGCTTATGAGGACATTTGTGCCGGTCCTCACGAGTTTGAAGGCATTTTTTAGGTTATGGTTAGGTTTAGAGTCAGGGTCAGGGTTAGGCGTCCATTTTTGATGGTTAGGGTTAGTGAGATGTCTCCAAAAGGTTATAAATACACGTGTGCGTGTGTCAGTCTGTGTGTGTGTGTCAGTCTGTGTGTGTGTCAGTCTGTGTGTGTGTGTCAGTCTGTGTGTGTGTGTCAGTCTGTGTG
>NW_024582430.1:169040-199586 GCF_018398535.1 Haplochromis burtoni
TGTGTGTGTGTGTGTGTGTGTGTGTGTGTGTGTGTGTGTGTGTGTGTGTGTGTGTGTGTCTGTGTGTGTGTGTCAGTGTCTGTGTGTGTCAGTCTGTGTGTGTGTGTGTGCGTGGCAAAGATAGCCTACGTTTCACCCACAGCACCTGGCTGCAGCCACTGGAGCTCCACAGTATCTGGAAACGCACGACTTCAAATTTGAACACAGTTGCGTTGCACGGGCCAATCTCGATATGCTTGTGTGTACACAGTACATATAAGGAGTTTGAAATATTATTCTTTCTGGGTCACAAAATAAACAGATATTTTCAGGCGAGAATGTAGCTGTGTAAACTTCAAGTATGTCCTCGGTTTATCAAGACGTCACATATTTGCAGAAGTGCTCCAACATTTTCGGAGACGTCTGTTACCGACCAGCTCGATAGCTAACCGGGAGGCCGAGGGTCACTAGAGCCGGCGAGAACAGCGAACTCCCGGCACACCGTTTTCAACTCTCCCGCGGTTTTCACTACTCAGCTTATACATGATATATAAGTCATTTAGATAACTTAAAAATGTTATTGTTTGGCTTTTTTCAGTGTTTTATTTGTTCCTGAGTAAATTAGTTTGGCTGAGATTAAAGTTAAGCTTTATAACTGGACTGTTTTATTTAATACTGAAGTCTTACTTAGTCAGTATATTCTGAATTTCATATCCCCTGATGTAAAATGTTCTGTTCTTATTTAAATGGCTAACTCTGGAATAAATATAACATTAAAAATATTTAAATTCAAGAGGAAACATTTTCACCGGGAGCAAAAGCATGTTTAAAAAGCATGTTAATACGTGGAGATCCTGAAGGCTGCTCCAAGAGTGATCCGATTATATTTTAAATATTTGTTCAATTCTCTTCCAAACCCCAGCTGTCTATTGTGTCCGTCTCTAACATCTCACCTGTTTGTTATTGTTCAGGCTTGTGTGTATGCTATTTTTACAGAGAGATTAAGCTTGTGTTTTCATACATGTAGTGATTGTGGTTAACTGAATGAAGTGTATTCAACATTATGGAACAGATCATATATAAAATTGAATTTTGCCGGAGTGCTTAAGATACTTTTTAAAATGATCTTTTTTTTTTGTATTAAAAAAAGAAGAGGAGAAAATCTACAGCGTCATGTGTAATTTTCATTGTAAATATTAATCACAGTTAAATTAAGATGGCAACAAAAACTCTGCACCTGTGATGTCATCAAGTGCGCCGCTGTTCCAATTGTAGAACGATCGCGCTGCCTTCTTGCATTTTTGGTTAGTTCGGACTCCCGTGTGTACTTAAGAAGTCCGGACTTGCATACTTCAAAAACGGCCGTTGTTTTTGTGTTGCATCCTGTATTGCAACATATTAGACGTGTTTCCGGTTACTGTGGAGCTCCACAGTGGCTGCAGCCAGACCCTCTGTTTCACCTGCCATGCATGGACTCACTCACACACCCACAGCCAGCTGCTGATACTTTATCTATACACAGACTCACAAACACAGACTGACACACTCACACAGGTGAGCTGCTGCAGTCAGTCTTGGTGTGATTACTGATGTGTTTCCTGTCTGAGCTCCGTCTTTGTAAACAGATTCTTTTCATGAATCTGTGACTATTCCTGTTGTGAACTGAAAGAGGCGGGGCCTGAAGCTGTTACGCGGCCGGCGTCTCCTCATCTCTATCTTAAGACTGCAACAGATGGCAGCGCTGGCATCAGAACGCATTTAAGGACGGCGGCGTTTGGTCTGCTGCCAGCATGCTGTTCTGGGTCTGAATGTGGCCTCTGTGTGTCTGTGTGTTTCTGCATTAAGGGTGTTTTTATTGAAGTGTGTGTTTGGAATATATCTGAGAGGAGAAGAGAAAATGTTTAAGCAGTCACCACATGTGGAGGGTTTCACGTTGGAGTTACGAATCCCTGAAGCGCACATACACACGCACGCGTGTTGTCACGCTGCACTAACAGCAGGAAGCTGCAGGCTCTGTAGAGTAAAAACTTGCACGGAAGGATGGACTATTTCAGGAAGCGTGTGAGTGGACGGAGGAGGAGGCAGACAGAGGGTCTGTAGGCAGAGACTCACAGAAGGTGTGAGCAATTAAATGTGCTAAACCATCTGTCCAATAACCTGCACGCACACACATTACTCAGCAAACTGCAGCAACGCACGGGACCGCGACACAGCCACTCTGAGGACTTTTAACAGGTGTTCCCCGCTGACATCACCGCTTTCACTTTACTTACAAGTGCCAACAACTAACCAGATCCAAGGATAACACCACACAGGTCAGTGTGATGTTTCAGCATTGAGCTGAGATTCTTCCACCACCACAGGAGTACGTTCCACGTTATGAGGACGGTGGGCACCATTGCGTCCAGCAGCTTGTCACACGAGAAGTTTTCAGGCCAAAGGTCAGAGCTGGATCAGGGAAACATCTCTTAGTGATGCTGCTGGGAGACTTCCCATGATGCACTGATCGGTGTTCTTCTTTCCCACCATCACCAAACCCAACAGTCTGATGGTTGTGGTTCTGTCTGGTACTGTAGGGTAGGAACGCCAAACTCAATTTACACCGAGGGCCACACACACTGAACCAGTGAAACTACAGCTTCCTGATAATATCCACAGGTTTCTGTGTGAGTGGAGGCTGTGGGGCTCAGCTGGTGTCCAGTCAGAGTCCGATACGAGTCGAGGAGAAGCTCACAGCCGTGCTGAGGTGAGCTGTTGAACTTTTCTGCAGTTAGCTGCTGTTAATAGCAGAGCAGACTGTCAGAGAATAAACTCTGATGCGATGTGAGAATGTAATTAAACTTTTCAGGACGCATAATGTTAGCTTATAACCAGCTGCTGTTGTAGGTTCGTTGGCTCGTCGTCAGCTGTCTGGAGACGGGAGGGTTACAGGTTTAATCTGCTGATAATTAGGAATTCCAACAATATCTGGAATAAATGAGGAAGACTATGAGAGGGACGTGAGGAGAGAGACATCGTGAGGAAAAGATTCATGCACAACTGTCAGATATTTAGTTCTAAAGAGCATTTTGAACTTTAAATTAAAAGTAGCTCGTAAGGTTACTAATGAAACATAACCAGGTGGAACAGCGATGAGGGTGGAGCAGCTCGTCTACCCATGGGAGGGTTGGTGTTTGATCCCTGTCTGCTCCAGTCTGCATGTCAGACGTCCTCGGTCGGCTTGTGCTTGTTGTGTAAAACGCTTTGAGCGCTCAGCTCGAGTAGAAAAGCACCGTGTAAGAAGCAGTCCACAATTTAAAGATCCGATGTATTTTTAATAGATTCATTTCAAGTTTAACACATTCATTTGCTTGGAGATGTAATTACAACTAATCAATGTACATGTAAGAGAACCTCATTGTTTTTTTCTCTTAAATAACCTCAAATGAAACCAGGTAGGTTAGCGAGTGAAACTCTGAATTACATGAAAATAGTCCTTCAACGTTCAGGTAAATCATTATTCTTATATATAATATGTATACAGTCAGACCTCCCACAGCCCGCCGCGATCCTAAAATAAATATATTTCCATGACTTCAAACAGCCTGAAGGGAATTGATTGTTCTCTCCTTCCTCTGATGAATTAAGAACATTTCCCTCAGAGATCGGGCTTGTTGATAGAAAATTGGCCTGAAGTTTGGGGAATAAAGATTTGGTCTGTTTCCTAGCTTAACTAGAGAAAACCAACACACAAATAACACCAGGGGAGGCACTTAAGGAGAGGAGCTGTGGGGGGAGCGGGCGGAGGAGAAGGAGCTCTTTCAGCATCAAAGCCAGCTAAAACGTCTCCACCGGGGACCGGGTCCCCTGTTAAATACAGAACTGGATTATTAATTGCTGTACCAGTAGGACCTGTTAATAAGAACCCAGAATAGCTTTCTTTGCCTTCCTAATATTTCCGTGCTGCTTCTCTGCAGTCGACTCATTTTCTTTTTGTTTGGTTTGCTTCACTCACTCCTCTTTTGCCTTCGTCGCCTGCAAACTGGCATTTTCGCCGATGTACGTGCACCTTTCCCGCACGCGTGTACCTGGATGAGCTCTTCATGCCGACACACCTCTGTCACATGACTGGAGTAAAGCTGTCATGTGATAACAGGCTCACTTACAGAAACCTGTACCAAAGTTTTGACCACAGCGTCCATCATGTTCTTGTTGCCATGGCTTCAGGTGTGTCAAAGCTGCAGGTATCTGTGAACGAGCAGCGCCTGGTCGCTCCACAGGTGACGAATCGTGTCATGTGCCCGGGTTATGACATCACTGACACGTTTATCACCAAGCAGAGTTTCTGATTTTGATTGAAACATGAAAATAACCAAATCAGCAGAAAGAGTGAATCACAGAATCAATCAATCAATCAATCTTTATTTATAAAGCACTTTTCATACAGAAAAAATGTAGCACAAAGTGCTTTACATAGTTAAAAGCAGCCCACCCCACCCTCCAACTCACTCCCCACACTCTCAATACACATATATCCCCCCACCCACACACACATACACACACGCGCACACTTAAAGAGTAAAATTGGGCTGGGTACGCATGTGCCAAGTGAGGAAACACTATAACAGGGAGCCGTCTGCACCGGGAGCCGGTCACAGACCGCAGCCTCCGGGCTGGGCACACAGCAGGAGGGAGGCAAAGAAGCCCCCCAACCAGGCTGAGAGGACCCCAGAGACCCAGCAGCCACGGTCAATAACAGCCCCGGTGCAGAGAGCGCCCTCCGAGGAAACACTGGAGATATGACGCAATACGATGTATACAGGGTAAAGTGATAAAATAAATAAGAACAGGATACAATATAAATATAAATATAAATAGGGTAAGAAGAAGAAGAGCATGCAGTCTCCTGGATAGGTGAAAACAGGAAGTTCTGCTATCAACGCCTAATACTGAAGGACACCTGTGGCATCTGTGCCACGACCCTGACTTCTGAGCACGATGATGACACTCAGTTCATCCCATATGGACGCTCATGAAGGACTCGCTGGCGTCGCATTTCGCTGGCCTGGGTACTTAAACAGTTGGTGTTGTGCATGGACACGTTTAACCCAGACCTCTGTGTTTAACGCAGTTCTGCTGGATGGAAACATCTGAAGCAGAGTGAAGCAGCTCACACACCCCGTCTGACAGACGTTTGCACATTTCTGTGGTTTCTCAGCCTAAAGGCCAAACAAACAGGAAGTGATCAGCAGCAGAAGGAGACCCAGCACATCGGTGACAGATGCCAGCTCCTTAAACTTATCTCAACTTTTAGGTAACAGACTGCAGCAGCGACCAAGGGGAGAGCGCTTCCTACCCAGACAGTGTCCGCCACGCCCACGTTACAAACCAACCAGTGATTCTCACTGATTCACTGACAGAGTTCACCCTCACTTTCATACATCATTCAGTTTGGCTCGCACGTCTTCTTCTGTCAGCTTCTCCCTTTAGGGGGCGCCAGATCGTGTGCCTCCACCTCCTCCTATCCCAGTGTCCTCCTCTGTCACACCAATCCTCTGCATGTCCTCCTTCACTACATCCATGTACTATATTCACTCTGTCATGTCCTCCTGTGGTTTATCTGTTTCACTCGTTCACTGCATGTTTCTTCTCTGACTCACAGACACTTTTCACTTCATTGGTCCAGCAAACAAACTTCACCCACTCACTGATTTATATCATTTTTCACTCTGTGTGTGTGTGTGGGGGGGCTGTTATCCATGTCTCTCAGCAATAAAGAGAAAGAAAGGAAATAAAAAAAATGGAGGATTGATGGATATGGCGGCCACCTGCTTCTCACTCACACTTTGACACAAAGAGCAGCGGCGGCAGCGACTCAGCCACATTCATCCTCGTGAACTTTGTTTGACCTCAACGGAGCGACTGCAGCTCAAAGTTAGGGAACGTTAGAAAAGGCAGAAACATGCAAAGCGTGTATTTTACACGTGTAATGAAAAAATAATAATTTTTCTCTTTAAATGCAGTTTTAACCTCCTATGTAACTTCTAATTAGAGTCCCCGAAATTCACTCTGCACCAAAACTGGAGCTCAGACTTCTTGGGCGGTCTGTTTGTACTATTAACCACCCAGCTGCCATCTTGGGTCAGACAATTCCAAACCGTCTGAAGCATTAAGAGCACTGAGAGGACGAACCCACCTCCTGAAAACCATCCCCACACTGACACAGAGTCCCTGTCATACCCACGGTTAGCAGTATAAACTCAGACACCTGAACATTTCCAAGCACCTCATCTTTGCTCCCCTGGTGGGGAAAAACTTCTCAGACTTCACCAACAGGATCCAGAAACTTACGCTGGACGCAGATGAAACCGTCCTTTCACGTGGTTTCTGTCTTCACTTGCACACCTACAACCGAGGCAGTGGAGACAGTCAGAAAATGACTACAACAAGACCCCTGCTTAGGAAACAACCAGCTTCACCCCCGATCAGACCCAGACACTGTCACACCTCTGCATCCCCTCCACGTATTTTAAATACAACAAGGATTTCTTCAAAATCCTGCTCCCACATACAAGGTCTTAAATAATCAGGCCCCATCTTATCTTAATGACCTTGTAGTACCATATCACCCTATTAGAGCACTTCGCTCTCGCTCTGCAGGCCTACTTGTTGTTCCTAGAGTATTTAAAAGTAGAATGCTTCACCTGAGCAAGAGGCTCATTTTGTCATAGACATCTGTCCAGAAGAGTCGCCCCCTGCTGGGTATTATAAGGACTGGAGGTTTAAGAGTTCCTGCTCATGAAGGTTCGTCCATCTTTTACATACAGTCTGTGGTCTTTATAGGTTCCATTTCAAGGCGTCTCCTTGCATGTAGGATTTACTACGTGTGTGTGTGTGTGTGTGTGTGTGTGTGTGTGTGCGCAACACACGGTTGTGAAGTCATCTCGAGCTCTTTGTGTGGATATTCTGGGGGCAGGTAGCGTCAGTGCAGACTAAAATACTTTTTCACAGCGATCAGCTTGTAAACACGATGAGCTCTTCATCGTCTGATCCTGCGAACAGAATTATCCATGCAGAAGCTTAAACCCCCCACCCCTCCCCAAGTGGAGCTCTTATTTACCCCCTCTAAGCTCTTCCCTCGCTCTTATCTCCCTCCGTCATTTCCTCTGCTTCATCTTCCTCCTCTTCTTCTCTTTCCTGCAGAGGGAAGCCTATTTGTCCACTTTAAGTGAAATCACTCAATTCTTTCAGGAAGAGAGCGAGGAAGAAAGTGTGTGTGTGTGTGTGTGTGTGTGTGTGTGTGTGTGTGTGTGTGTGTGTGTGTGTGAGAGAGAGAGAGAGAGAGTCCACCTTCCAAATAAGTTCCATTAATCATGGGCCAGAGTCTAATGTAACTAATATTTTACAATTAGAGGAGACACGATGGAGCTGGGGGCCATCTATCTCCCTTACACCACATGATCATCGATTCATAAGAGCTGAGGAGAGCGAGGGAGGGAGGCCACAGTACACACACACACACACACAGATGCTGGGCAGGAAGCAGGAGGATGCACTGTCACATTAGCATTTAAGTCCTGCTTAAAATCATCCCCTTATTTTTCTTCATTGATCGTCTGCTGGTCACTTTTTGGAAACAGAACTGTGATTAAAATTCTCAGAGCCCCGAAATCTCAAAATTCTGCTGAGGAAATCATCAGAAGGGAAATCAGCTGAACCGCACAGACATTTTTTTGTTCTTAAGCAAAAATTCATTTATTTAAATAAAAGAATGCACGTTTGTGTAAGCAGAACTCTGAGGAACGAGTTTTTGCGCTACAGCTAAACCGCCGTGCTTTGGCGGGCTGTGTGGCTTCAACGTGCGCGAATGTGTTTATTACAGGAGAAATTTTGAACGTCCTGTTATTCAATTCAATTTTACTTATACAGTACCAAATCACAACAACAGTCACCTCACAGTGCTGCAGGTAGACCCTACAATAATACCCAACAATCACATGAGCAGTTCACATGTTTCCTTTAAGCCTCGGAGGCTGTTCAGCTTCTGCTCTCTGAGGTATTTACTAGGGGTGCAACGATACACAAAATTCACGGTTCGGTTCGATACTTTGGTGTCAGGTTCGATATTTTTTCGATACAAAAAAAAATGTTCATGCTTTTTTAATTTGTCATTTATTAAGATTATAAATATATATTTTCACTCAAAAGTACAGTTTTTAAATTTAATGTTTCTGAAACAACAAAGTAATAAAAAAATAAATCTATCTGACGGAGAAATCCCTCATCTTTGGAAAAGAGAGTTTATTACAGAGAAATGGCTCTTTCCAAAATAAAAGCTCTACTATAAGCTTCTTCTGGGCTATATTCTCAGCAGCATATTAAACATATCAGGTCCCCATAAGGAGAATCCTGTGCTAACGGCTGTCTAAATGACTCGGGTAAAGTTTGTAGCGTGCTTGCTTGTTGTTTTTGTCTGCTTCCACTTGTCTTAGCACTAGGATGATGTCGGGGTAAATGTGCAGTCATATTCGTTGTGTTCCCACTAGTGCTGTCAGCGTTAATCTGAAATGACGTTAACGCCACAACACGGCAAATCTCCGTTAACGAGCTACCGCGGAGACCAGTGCATGGGGCTAGACGGCCAACAAGTTAACGAGCTAACTGCGCTAACACACTAGTTCCCACCCATGTAATTGAGCATTGCGTGGCACATCCAACATACTGTTTTACTTTAGTCCATGACTCGCTTACCTTCAGGGTCATACGTCACATGAAGACCAAGATTCAACACAGACAGCATCGTCAGAAGGAAAGTTGATCAAATAAATTTAAAATTTTGTATTGTTCGATACATATGCGTACCGAACCGAAAGCACTGTATCGAACGGTTCAATATCGATACGAATATCGTTGCACTGCTAGTACTTACCTTTGACAGGTGTTCTTATCTTTACCCCACAGAGGTCAGTCTGAACTTCCTAAACACAGTCAGTCTTAAAATGTATGAACGCGGTGCATACTGATCTGTTTTCTGGTCTTACTGACCGCTCGCATCTGCAGAGTCTGGCGGTGGTCCTGTTTCTGCACAGCGGTGAAAACAGTTCAGTGTCACAGCACCAGCTCACATTAGGAAGAAGCTTTATTGTAAGGTAAAGACGCCACATCAGCATGTCACTCTGAAACCTTCAAACAGTAAACAGACTGAGACCCGGGTCACATGACCTCGGGCACTTGCTGAGTGGAGGCAGAGGTTCACAGCTGTAGGCCGGTGCTCGTCCATGCTTCAAAGTCAAAGCCAGAATCTTAACGTGAACTCTGGAGGTAACAGGAAGCCTCGCAGCGGCACGCTCAACAACCTGCACGTCTGCAGTAACCCAGACGTGCTGAAACAGAGGCGCAAACATCACTCCAGCTCACTGCAGGCGAGCTCACCCCAACGTTCCTGATAGAAGATTCAGTGTTTCCATCACCTTAGACACAAATCTGTCAGGGCCTCAAAAACAGACCTCTGTTTGTCTTCATCAAGTTGGAGGAAGCACCTATTCAGCACACCAGCACCAGGTGATCATAGACTAATACACCTTCACCTACAAAGCATGAACAGCAGTGGCCACCGTGTTTTCCTCCGTTCAGTCATAAAACTCTTCAGTTTTAACCTCGGCTCTCCAGCGTGTCCAGCTGCCAGACCTCGGCCGTCTCAGGTTAAACGTTCAGCTCAGGTGCATGCTCTATAGAGCTGCCCAGCGGGCCGGATTTGGACCTTCCAGTGTGCCGCTTTGGCTTTGCAGGTCATATAATAACAATAATGGATTGCATTTATATAGTGCTTTTCTGTTTAACGACTCTTATTTACAGGAAGGAGAAGCAAACGTCGGACAGATGTTAGGGTTCACAAATTTCTGATGAATTAAAAAAGACAACAAAAAAACCATTAACATGAATGCGTTCTTTGTCTTCTGTTTCTCATTCTCAGAGATCCTGATGGAGAACTCGCACCAACAGAGCGAGAGCTCATTTTAAAGGTACCATGGAGAAAGGACAGCACCACACCGAAGTGTGCCAGTCCACAGAGCATGTGCAGAAACGGCCGGCTTGTCCCAACAGCTGGTCTGTGGCGCCCTCTGGTGGTGAAAGTGCAGCGCGGCACCGTGAAGCCTCGGCATTAATGTGGCGGAAACAGAGGGAAATTACAGGCTGAGACGACGGTTCATCTGCAGGCCACCATCTGCCCGGTGACCAACCACACACTGCCACAACTGCACAGCGTCATCACACAACACACACACACGGCAGCGAAAATGCAAAAAATCTGAAGGAAGAGAGGCCGTTAAATGAGAGGGAAAGCTCGCTCTCTCACACACAGATGGCTTAATGTGTTCTTTAATCAGACACACTCACAGCTGGATATGAGAGCTATCAGGAAATTACTTGTTTTCACTGTGTGTGTGCGCACATGTGTGTGTGTGTGGCTTTATTGGGAACAGGCGTGGGAGCTTTGATCTCTTTAAAAGTGAGTCGGGCACTGACCCGGGCAGCCTGACCCTGTTTGGGGTCCTGCTGTGAGGCGTTGCTTCGGATCATCTCTGAGATGATGAATATTTGTTAGAACTGTGAGCGGAGCTGATCATCTTGGATCAATAATCTGATCGGTCACATGATGGAGCGCCTGGATCGTTCTCCTGGAGCTTCATGGAGCAGGTGAAGTGCGAGTGGACGCAGGACGAACTGCGTTTCTGTGGATTTTTACTCCATCAGCCGGTCAGTGCGCCCCAGGGCAGCTGTGGCTACAATGTAGCTGCCATCGCCAGTGTGTGAATGACTGAATGTAGTGTGAAGCGCTTTGGGGTCCTTAGGGACTAGAAAAGCGCTATACAAATGCAGGCCATTTACCATTTACCATTCTCTGGTTAGAGGTTTAGTGAACTGGAGTTTTGACTGTCTGAACAGCCGCCCCTCCTCAGCTCCAGAGGTGACACACCTGGATTGGTCTGAGCGGAGTTTCACCTGCTCTCACAGGCCCAAGTCTGGGTCAACACAAACCTGAAGGCCAGGCGTGTCGGCTCTAGCAGCCCGAGGACCCGACGTTTCTTTCTTAAAGGACGCCTTCATGGGTAACTAACCAGCACCATTTAGCGTCCTGATTTCCTGTAACACTTCCTGACTACTTCCTTTGTGAGAGGCCAGTCACGGTTTCCTCATAAATCTGTGTGCACGCTCTCAGTGAGGCTCTCGCGGCGTCTTTGGTTTTTGTGGTATGATGTTGATATTTGTAATGAAGCCACCTGCAGAGGTCAGCTGCGACCCGGTCCAAACTGTGACATGTGACCTCTGATGCTGTGTTAATGTTAATAAAATAACTTTATTAGAAAATGATTTTGACCCTGAAGCTAGAAGCTGGCCTTGGTATCAAACGTAGGTGAAAAGGAGAGCGTTCTGCTCTCACCTGTCCTGAGCAGACACCTGTCCACACGGCGCCTCCGAACTTTACCCAGCGTGCACTCTGTCACGTATCCTGCAGTGAATTATCAGTGAATTATCAGAACCAGATCAAACATGCTGGTTGCTCTGCTTCAGATGTGAATCGTCACACCGATGCTCAGAGAACAGCTTCAGCGCTCCTGCAGGCGGTGAACTGATCTGGGTTCAGTGTTTTCAGCCCTGAAAAATAACGAAGAAGCTTCCTGAAAGCTGAACGTTTCACTCAGGTGTGGAACATCAGCTGACGGAGGGGTGACACCACAGCGACAAACCCAAAGGAAAGAAGAAGAAAGTGAAACAGGAAGCAGGCGGGTGCTCTGTGACAATCCTTTTTTAGTTGGAATACATTTTATTTTTATTATAAGTACAGTTCAGTAGTTACAAAACGAAGCATCTGCCATGAGGATACAGCAAACAGAAAAGTGTGGAGCTCACAAGACAGGTTTGTACATCATACGTGGGGTGGAATGATCATCGGAGCTGGTTCAGAGATGAATCTTTACACGGCTGGAAAACAGAGAGCAAGGTCGGAGGTCGCTTCCGAAGCGCCTCGAGCATTTCCTCCTCGCGTCTCACTCTCACTAGTTTGATTTCGAATCCTCTGTTTTCAAAGATTACTGCCATCTACATAAATCAAAGAAACAAAAACGGGAGGATATACTGCAGAGAACGATCAGCCGGGCTCAAGCAGCAGCAGGCCTACGCTGAGGGTCGGGGTCAGGGGTCAGCATACAAAAGAAGCCACAAACAGTAAACTAAAAAAGAAGTCTTATAGTTGGACTGTACATACCGCTTTAGACTTTTCTCTGGGTTCACAAAAAATGACGTAGAAACATTTCACAATGCCAAGGGACACACAAACACACACCTTCATTTAGTTAGTTAGCTAGTTTGTACTGTATAGGTTGGATTTATAATACTGTCACAGTGCAAAATACTCGGGAGATCGAAACGAATCAAAGAAAGAAGAAAGGACGAGTCCCTCTATGCATAATGATTCTGTATATACGGGGAGGGGGCGGGGCAAATATGTCTGCAGCACAGGAGACGATTGTCATCTTTTTCCTCTTTTTTTCTCATCGGTAAATGGACAAGGCATTATTCATGTACAGTACATATGAAAATCCAAAGAAAATCAACCCTACGGCCTACGGTCGAGCACAGCTACGGAGCTTTGAAGCAGTAACGGGGACGTGTTTCTAAGGCTATACACAATAAGCATTTTTCCAGTTTTCTTTTTTTCCTCGTAAAGTAAATACATCGAAGCGTCGTCTTCAGTAGTCGGTAACACTGTGCAACAAAGATGGTGGCAGTATTTTACACACGGCCGCAGCTCCACAGGACGCGGCGTTTGAAAACGCCGCCCGCTTCTCAAACTGTTGCCTCTTGCCGTCGCTCTCTCGAGACGGCGGCGGCGGCGGCGACAACAGTACGGTACAGAAAAACAGACGGAGGCAGAGGGAGGGGCTGAACCTGTACGCGCGCATCATCCTCGTGCCACCGTCGCCGGGAGGCGTGGCCTGCGGGCAGCCAGACCTCTGCATGGCGGGAATGTGCAGATTTAAAGTTTACACCTTAAAAAAGGACACAGCGTCTCTAAGCTGAGGAATGTTTCAGGGACACTTACAGGAAGTGCTAACAGGTAGTTTCATCCAAAGAAAACAAAGAAGGAGAAGAAGAAGAGAAGACGGGGTCGGGGGGTGGGGAGGGCGCTCAGAGCGCCAGAGACAAACAGGAAGTCCACTGCATTAGTGTCCGGGAGGCTGTGAGAGTCATTAGGTCCACGTGGCGCCGCTCTGACGGTAGTTTGTGTTTTCTCATCTTAAATAAAGTCTCTGATATAGTGTGTCCTTCGTTAACCTTCATCCTCTTCATCACCGCCTCCATCCTCACCAGCGTCCGCTCGCTCTGGCGCGGCCGTTACTCTTTGTTTACAGCGTGGGCGTCGCCTACATTATGGTTGTTAGGGTGGTTGTTAAGGTCGCTGTTAAGATGGTTGGGGTCGAGGGTCAGCGTGGGGTCATGGGTCATGGGCTGGTCCTCCTCTCCTACCCACAGATGCACTACGGCCAATGAGAGAACAAGAGGCAGGTTAGCACCACGGACCCGCACACACACACACAATGTGGTTTCATATGTTTGTGGGGACATAATGCTTTCCCTGGCCCCCTATCCCAACCATGAGAAATGAATGCCTGACCCCAGCTGTAACCCCAACCCTAACCCCAGCTGTAACCCTGACAATAAAAACACGTTTTGAGTCTCAAAAATGTCTTTAAACTTATGGGGACCCGGATTGTGTCCCCATAAGGGCTGCTGGTCCCCACAAGTATAGTAAACTTCCAATTTGTGGTCCCCACAAAGATATGAATACACGCTCACACACACACACGCACATGGACAAACATGGTGTGTAACAGTGACGTCCGCACGGCGGTCAGCTGGTCGCTGAGGCCACACAAAGATGGACGTGTGGACGTACACTTACAGAGTTATAAGAACAAAGAATATGATAATAATTTGTAGTGTTTATATTCTGTTGTTGTCCATTTTATATCAGTCTGGAAGCTGAAGCTGGATGAACTGAAGGAGCAGGGTGGGGCTGAAAGGTCCGTCTATGCACTGGATCAGGTGGATGTTACTTTGTGCAGGATTCATTTTCCCTCAATGATTTTAGTACATTGTTCACACCTTCAGAATAAATTTAGAACAATTATTAAAAATGTCCCTGAAAACGCATCACCACACGGTCTCCATGGAAACATCTGTTCTTTATTAAAAACTCATCCAGATCTGCTTTGATGGAACATTTGTGTTACTGGGTCAAAGGTCATGGTTCAGTCTGACGTGTACCTGAGGATCTGTCCTGGATAAGAACCGTGCAAAGAGCTCCACACATTCATTTTGAGCCTCCATCTATAAAAACAACACGTGGTCTTGATCCTGTGAGCTCTGTGCACGTGAGCAGCTGTCAGGCAGGACGTCACATGATCACTGCCTCACGCACACACAGTATTCATCAGTCAGGATGCTCAGATTGGACAACTGAAAGTTTTCTGGTGTGCGTGTGTGAATGCAGGTCCTTGTACATGATGAATGTGAGCTGGACTGAGCAGCATGTGAGGCAGTTTCAGCTGTTTTATGGGAAACGTGCAGCAGGCAGGACAGTGACACTGTTAGTGTCATTCTGTCCAATAAACAAACACGTGGGTATCAATTTAATCTTTTTTCTTTTCAGTACTGAAGTTCTGAAAGATTTTCACTCCCCGGCTCTCGCGCACGCTCCCCCGGCGCTCGTGCACTGTTGATACATGAACGGCGCAGTTGCTCGGAAAGATTCGGCCTCATTAAGATGTAAAACAGACGCATCACCTTCTTTTCTGCCTTTCTGCTTCCTGTGAGGCTGAAGCATGAGCGAGGTCGGTGGGTCGACCAATCGGCTGTTTGTTTCCTCCTCGCGCTGCTTTTTTTTGTCATTTTGGGGGTTTGGGACGATGTCTTCGAGATTGGGCGCCAACACGTTTGAGTCCCGGCAGCGCAGGCCTTTCACGCCCAGCGCCCAGCTCAATAAGTGCGACGGGAAGTGTGACAGTGGCGAGAAGCGAAGTGAGTAATTGCAATAAAAAAAGTTTTATGTCTCTGTGATACAGTAAGAAATGCATAACTGTAATTAGGTCCCACAGCAGAGGCCACTAAATAATACAAGCCCCCCCCCCTCCCGGTTTTGCACACTTTCATTCCCTCAGCAACTTCTTTGAAAATTATTTTGCAATAAAACACCGCTGAGCACATTTGCATGTCATGTTCTTTTAAAGTGGCGTTATGAATCTGACAAAACCAAATTAAAACACGGCTTTATTTGAGCTGTGCTTTCACAAGTATGGAAATGGATATGAAAATGAAAGGAAGTGCCAGCATAACAGAGGGAAAATAAAGAGCTAATAACATGATAAAACATCTCTTAGATTCAGCAGCCAGTAATAACTCTCAGACTGTCTGCGCGGCGGGAGGAGAGCCCAGCAAACTCACTTCACGTGCTTCCCCGCTCCGCGTTACAACTGCAACCAAACAGAACCGTCACACGTACACGTCTGCTCTGCGCCACGGCCGACGGCGCCCCGCTTCGCTTCTGCAGCTCACCTATCTGCACGTCCAACCACGGCAAAGAACGACACGTATGGGACACCTACTGTGGAACTTGGTGCTGCTGCCCTGCGTGGCAGAGAGACTTAACCGTGTTCAACTACTGTTCATGACTTGTTGGCCTGTAATCTCTCAGACGTGCCTCTCATGAGTCATATTAAGTCATTGTGAGCCAGAAAGAAGATTATACATCCTGTATAAACGCTCACGGACGTGACACGTGTCTGTTTCTACAGAGACGGCAGCACAAACTCCAACAAGTACACATCACAGAGTGTAAGGATGCTGAAAGAGGCCAAAACCACTGGACTGATCTTCATGCAGGTTCTCATTTCTTTCTTTTATATAAATCCTGCTGAGTACAGTCTGTTTACCAACATCAGCAAACACAGTGTAGTACTGCTGTGAAACACTGCCCCCTGGTGGTGACAGCTTTAGTTACACGCTGCTGAAGATGAGTTTACTCACACATCACATATGCAGGAATCAGCATCTGCTCTAACACAGACTTCGCTTTCTTTTCAGCTCAGCTTCAGTTTCAGATGATTTCTGGTCGACTGTGTGGGTTTGTGTTCACTCTCGGTCACGTGGACCTCGCGTCATTAAACACACGAAGCGACATCTCCTCAGAACGAACAAAGACTGACACCAAAGGTATTTTCTGCACATTTTATTTGATTTTTCACTGTTTTTAAACCTCACAAATAATTTCAGCTGCTTGTTTTTTTCTACACTCTTTGAACCGTACTTTTATGTGCCTGCAAAAACACAACACTCATTCTTGTGTGTGCACTCACGCTGTGAAAGGTTCATTCTGTAAAAAAAAACACAACACTGGTGGGGGGGAGGGGGGTTTCATGTGTCTACCCAGTTGTGGGCCAAATGGTCTCATTTTTGCTGTGCAGGACAGCAGCGTGATACTGAGCAAACCAATGTCTAAAAATAAAAGTACAGGACTCATTTAATGTTAAAGACAAAGTAACAGAGGTCCTGTTAACACCTGCAGCAGACAAATGTGAGCTTACACTGCTGCTTCTGACTGGCTGCTTAGTGATCACATGATTAGAGGGGCTGTGAGTCGAGCCTTCACCTCCCAGTGGCCCCTCCTGAGCCAGGGAAAGACCCGGATCATGGCTCCTCACTGGTGTCATACCCACCTGCAGCCACACGATGGCGATCTAAGACCAGGAAATGAGATGCTGAAGTGCTCAGATGAGGGAGCAGAGCTCCAGTCGCAGCATGGACATTAAACACACGAGACATTAAATGCGATCCCAACGAGAGGATCCGAGCTCCGACTGTGGGTGCCAGGTCTGCTGTGAGAACAGCCCACACCTCTAAAACGAACCCAAAATAAAGTTTCCTTGTTTTCAAGCTTCAAAAAGTGTTTAGTCTGTCCCCAAGGGCACTTCCTGCCTTTGACTTCCCTGTAAGGAAACTTCCTGTAACGAGCTCCAGATTAGGCCCCATATTTGATTTTCACTGTTCATTAACTAAGCCACCTGGAATGTTATTATTTAAGCACGCTGCTCCTTCTCCCCAAACAACTGCCGCTGCGAGGGGGGAGCGCTTTCCCGGCCAACTTTATAGATTTAGCATAACTTCCCTTCACAGTTTTTAATTTCCCATTCGGGTAGATGGCAGATGCACCTCACAGACACAGAAACCTGCCCGGCATTCATCTCTCACATGAATGCGAGTCTTATCTGTTTGTTTCCTTCAGACAGTCTGCCGTCTGTGGGCCAGCGCACCTCGCACACAGCCCTGCGCCCGCCCCACAAACATCACACACAATCTATACGTCGGCCCGAGCCACCACAGCGCCCTCTTGTGGCACGCCATGAGGCGGCACCGGCGGGAGAGGATCTGGGAAAGCTCAACATATGGTGTGAGGACACACAGCTCCAGGATCCATCTACTGTTAATACATGTGTCATGCTTAACAGAATGGATAAATGGGGGGGGCAACGGCACGGTGCTGCACTGAGCATGTGTCGGGGAGTACACGCCGGCGTGGGTGTGTGTGCGTGCGGACGAGTGTGTGTCGTCTCAGAGGGATCACCTGACGTTAACATCAGCCTGCAAAAATACCACACGCATACTTATGCACACACACGCACACTCACACAGACACACGCATGTCAGGTATTCATATCTGAAATCTGACTTAATGCTTCCCGAGCCCCTGACCCGCCTGTAAGCCTGTCACTGAAAACACATTTTCAAAAATGTCTTCAAACTTGTGGGGACCAGACACGCACATGCACACGCATGCAGACACAAACACGCACTCTCACAAAGAAACACACACGCGGCTGCTTGTCTGTTTGAGCTCAGAGCATTTACATTTCTCTTTGCTTTAGTGGGAAAAAGTGAAAAAGGAATAAAGGTCACGCAGCTGCGTCACACTGAAGATGAAACATTTTCATGTCAGCCTCACAATTAATGCAATAATTCGTCCGAGCTCTCGTACTCATGTTCACGTCCACGCCGTGGAGGAGGCGGGATCCCATGTAGGACAGGTGTTATTCAACACCCACAGCGCTCAGCCAATCAGAAGAAAGCTGGCTTTCAGGAGGAGGAGCTAAAACGGCTGATTCCAGAGAGAACATGAGCTCCAGGCCTTGCAGAAGCGGCTCTGGATCGTGTTTTTTTGACCCTGAGCGGGCCTGACAGCGACCAGCCCGCCTGTGAGTGTCACAGAAAGAAGGCTTATTCTGAACTGTGCAAAGTCGCCCTGCGAGAGCTGAGCAGGAAGAAATGGGCTTGGCACACTGGGGCGTGTTCGGACAGGTGACCTGCGTGTGTGCATGCGATGCTGGCGGTGGCTCTTTGTTCCCTGTCGCAGGCTTCCGGCCTCAAAGCGGCAAAGAGTGTTATCGTTGGCAGCGGCGCGCCTCATTGTACAGCCCGGCATTTCTAAATATGTAAATATGAGCAGCAGCAGGCTTGTATACACCGAGGAGGAGCGGCGCAGGAAGTGAGCGCAGCCCGCGCCCCCCTCTGCCTCCAAAATTGTATTTTTAGATGGTTTTAATGAATACAGGATGTTTATAGTTACCATTCCCTGTGATTCGCACAAAAGACTAGAAAAATCCACACCGCCACCCCTCCTCTTCACCCTTCCCACCTTCCTCCCCCTCCTTCCCCCGATCCCTCAAAGCACTACTAAAGAAGCAGAAGAAGAAGAAGGAGGCGGGTGAGGAGAAGTGGCGGCAGCTTGTTGTGCTGCGCTCAGATCCTTATTAGACAAACAGAGCGTGGCGTTGAGGTGCAACAAAGAGTGACGCCGGCTCGTGCGCGGGCGCAGCGAGAAGGTTCCTCATCGAGCGACTTCAAGGCAATTTCTGTTGTTCCTGCGATTTAAAGCCAGAGCTTGGGGGGGGGTGATTAGGTGATGACTCCATGGCAGCTTGTTTTCTTTTTATAAACTCACTCAAACTCTGAGCTGACAGGATGGAGGGATCCAGAGGAGGAGGAGTGAAGATGGAGGAAGGCATGATTGCAGTTGTGTGTGTGTGTGTTGGGGGGGGGCACAATGAAGTGAGCGTTAGTGGCCTCTTTCTATCTTTCGCTGTCTGTCTCCAAAACTGTTTCTGAGGCTAAAAGATTGCCGGCGTGATAATACCTCCGCTGAGCAATTTAAGCCCAAACACTCTGATGCTACAATCTGTCTTCTCTGCCTGATAGCGCTTTTCTCTCCTCTTCTCTCCAAATTACTTTCTTTCATATCTAATTATATTTGCTAATGATCTTATAAGAGAATAATGGAATGTGCTTGATCTATTACCTTTTTTTTCCAATACATAAATACAATGCGGGGGAAATGACTGCTGCAGACAGGAGGAAATGTTTTTTTGAATGTTTTTGATGAGAGGGAAAATGAAGCTGGGAGCTGCAGGGTCATTAATGGGCGATGAGCGCAGAGGTCATCTCTCACATTCTCTTTGACATTTCTCTCATCTGACGTGCACGAACCGTCGCAGCCTCGTGCACGCTCTCCATCCGCTCATCTACCGCCAGCCTCGCTCGATCGCGCTTTTAATGGAAACTTAGTTTGGCAGCATGTCGGCGTCACAACTTCGTGGGCTGAGTTTAACCGTGTCGGCGTGGTCGCTGTGTTCACTCCGCAGCACCATCAGTGCTCCCGGCCGATGCCCTGCAGACACATAGCTGCCAATCACCAACCTCCAGGTAATGACTGTTAATGGTGCGAAAGGCTGCAGCGGCACAAACGCACGTGTTAAACATGTTGCAGCGTCGGCTCTGACGGTCGTTCGACTTTTGTTCGGTTTAGTTTTCAAAAGTCAAACTTAAGGTTTTATTGGTTGCCGTGGTTACCACTTTCTTTCAGTGTGCAGGTCAGATGTGAGACATAAACAGAATCAACATAGATGCATCGGTGTCGTCTCTTTGGCAGCGAGGACTTCCTGCAGGACGCACAGGAGCTCACGCTGCTTCCTGATTGGGTGGTGTGGTTTGAATCACATCACAGAGCTGCACACAAACTTCTTCAATCACATAAAACCAAAGCAAAGTAGATACAATAAGTATAAAAACACGCCGGCTGGGGGACCGTAAGTAGGGCCTGCCATGCATCAAACTGATGTTCATGTTGCCACCACTCGTGCACCTGCTGGTGGACAGACGTGAGCGTCCGATCGTTTAGTGCCGTATCAGTGCCGAAGCTCCGAGCGTCACAGGTTACACAGACGGACGTGCTGCCTCAGCCTGAAGACGAGATTTGTGCAAAAACTAAATGAACCTTCTTCTGGTTCTGGCTTCTTCTCCCTGCGTATCTGCGGCTCGGGCTGCGTGGCGACACCTGCTGTTCGGGGCAGTACTGCGGCCTCTGGCTCTCTGGGAAAAATAAATGTGCCCCGCTTTAAACGTCTTTATCTGAGCAGCTGTCGTCTCTCCGTTACCAAACCTCTACCCTGTCCCGTCCACCCCTCGCCCCCTCCTCCATCCTCCCCTGTTATTTTTCCTCCCTGCAGGCCCGAGGACAAGCCGAGCCCTGACAGGCACTCTAAACCCCCGGCATTAATGGAAGGAAATGGCATTCGATCCCTGTTTGATCTCCTAATCATTTCTGCTGAAATGATAATTAGTGCCCTTCCAATCCTCCCATAGAGGAGGAGAGAGGGCCGGTGGAGGCGGCGGGTGGGGAAATACATAAATAGAAAAAAACTCTTGCTTTTTAGCCCTCGAATAACATCTCTGTCACCACGCGGAGCATGTTAGCATCCAACAAGTGCTGTCCTCCATCACACATCCCTGCTGCCACACACACCGAGACAGGCCTGGAGACTGCAGTCTGTGATTCCTTTCAGCTGACATAATCCTGATTGATTCGTTCAGCAGATAAAAACCCGGTCCACTTCTGCCCTTTTATGGGGGGGGGCTGCAACATAATACGGCCTTTTATTCAGCGACAGTGTCACATAATGGTGCAGGAATGTGCAGAAAGGCTGCAGAGCGCCGAGAAAACCTCGAGCTGAGTGTATAAACTGGAAAGAGATCCTTTCACTTGTTTCAGCAACACGGACGGCCGAGCTCATCGCCAAACACCGACACCGAGCTTACCCACGCCGAGGCTGGAGGCCGAGCTGCTGCACGATGCTGCTTTGACTTTGATTAAAGCCCAGCGTTGGGGTTTCCTCTGCCTTCTGATCCACCCACTAACAAACGCACTGCAGGCATATCACAGGACTTTTACTTATGCTAGAAGAAGATGACGACGACAAACGCAAGCTAAGATAAAATGCGATTTACAGTATCGGAAGTTTTCCTGCAGCCAAGACGAGAAACACGAGTAATAAAGTAGAAAAGAACTCAATGAAGAAATTAAACAAAGTGGTGTCATTCAAGAGAATAAGACAATATCCTTCCATAACATCAGGGTTTAAGCCCCGCCCACACTCACACTGAAGTCTCAGCCCTACTTTCCTAACTAAACATAGAAGAAGAAGAAGTGGAGGTCTGAGGGTCGAGCTCTGAGTGATTCTGGTGCTTTAACCTGTTCCTCTCACATCACCTTCAGTAAAATCTGCCTGAGATAGCGGGGTCTGCCATCATCATCATCGTCACCCTCGTCATTGTCACCATTAACACCATTATCACAGCTGACAGCTGTGAGTACACCAGAGGATACCTGTAGTCTCTTCACAAATGGAGACAAAGCAGTAAACGAATCAACCAATTAGCCAATCAGCAGACCAGCAACTCTCAGATACAGATATCTGGTAAACTTCCTGTTTCTGCGAAGCATCCACGCCGACACACTGTGCACTTTAATCAGCCTGTTCGTGACGTTGCCTACAGAACAGCCACAGATAGACAGGTGTACGTGGATATATGGCCACATGGAGGACCCAGCCTGATTTTCGGCCCCTGCGTGAAGCGATACTCTGTGCAGCGTCAATGATGCTTCGTGACCTTCAGAGTTAGAAAATGACTGAGCGTTTCCACGTCTCTGAGCCGTCTCATTGTGCCGCAAACATCTCGCCTCTCCTCGTTTAGCAGAGCCCCAAACAGCAGACAGCCTCCCCGAGAGTCCACTGTATTAATTGTAGGCGCTAATCTGCAAGCCGTGGCCCTCCCAGAAGTGGACAGTGTTTTCGGCAGCAGCTCAGTGGCGGTGACATATCTGGTTACTAATTCGGTGTGGCATGAAGCCAGATGGGAGATGGGAAGGGAGCAGGAGTCTGCTCATGTGCCAGCGAACCCCAAAGCAAAGAAGGAGAGGGATGACACACTATGGAGGATGTATGTGGATCACCGGCACAAAGCGAAGCAGCAAATGGGACAATAGTATATAGGCCAGTAAGCATATATAGGGCAGCAGTGCTCTGCTGTGGTGTGTAAAAACTGAGATCAGAAAATCAGATCTGCCATTAAACACTGGAGGGAAAGAAAACAGAAGGTCCACAGGTACGCGTCACAGAGTAACGATCCCAGAATACTCAGATTACTCTGAAAGTTCTTTGTAATTCATCTGCTTAAATAGAAGTCAGATGGACGGTTGGACGCAATAGGAGCTTTAGCCTGCCTAATGAGTTAGAGGGGGGCTTTGGGTGAGCCCTCTTTCCGTCCTGTCCTGTTCTTGTTTCTGTTTCTTGCTGTATAAATAAAGTCGTGGCGTTCCCAGCACTCCCATGGCATGCTGGGACCTCTATGGAGCGTCAAGAGGACAGAGAAACCGCAGGTTTTAATGCCTCCCTGCTCTGAATGTGGGCTTTGTTGGTCTTTAAATCACTGCTTTCCTGAGAAAATCAGTGTTCTCAGATGTTTGTCTGCATGGAATCACAATTTTTTTATTTTTATTAGGAAATAACCAGATTAATAGGAGTTAGATTAAGCTAGGATTACAACCATATCCTGGATTACTGAGCTCCCACCTGCTCTTCATTGCACATTTCTTGAGGCCTGTTTTTCCCACAGCTGCAGGTTAATGCAGCGTTCCCGTTTTGTGCTCACAGCTGTACAGAATAAAGGAATATGTGTCTTTAATCATAAACTCACATTACATAAATAAAAGCACACTAAGAAAGGGCTTAAACAAACTGTTATCATGGATCCAAGTGAGGCGTCGTTCATGCTGCTCCTTCTCCCTTTTTTATTTTTAATATTCAAACATCCAATAATAATCAGACAGACATGTTCATACACGTCTCTACACCTCCATGACCTCCTGATCCGGCTTCTCTTCCAGATTTCTTTGCTCCCGTCTTTGTTTCCATGAAGACAGAGCCGCTTTGCAGCAGTTTAGCATTGCTAATAACCCGTGTTTCTGTCTGCACACACACACTCAGCTTTTTGATGTAAAGAGATAAAAAAGTGAGAAATTAAAAAGTGGAGCACCTGGCTGATGTTTCGTGGCTCGCCGAGGTCTCTGATGATTCAACAGTTGCTGCTACAAACATCTGCTCGCTGCTCTTAGCAGATCTCAATTAAGGCTCACGCAGCCCGGCACGCCATGCCTTATTTATGAGACGAACAAGGGGAGGAGGCCAGAGGTCTGAGAAATCCCCTCGCACAGGGAGGAGGGCAGAGGGGAGGGGGGGGACGGAGGTGCCAGCACTGGCTGCACTTTAAGAAAATAAAAAAGAGAAGCGGTGGCAACAAACGGCCCCGAGCCCTTCCTCATCTCCTCTCAGAGAGCGAGACGATGAAGACGAAGGAGTGTTGATATGATTATGTAAATGTAAACAGGATTTCCTGCCGACTCGGAGCCGCTCCTCTCTCTCTCTGACCCGTTCTCCTTGCAAATCTTCCATTTAAGACGAATTCCCCTGGGGAGGCCGCTCTGCCGTTACTTAACGGGATAATTATGATATACGAAACCTTTCCAAGTTCACCCCCACTCCCACACCCCTCCTCTCCCTCCCCAACCGCTGCCTCCATTCCTCTCCGTCTGTCTCAGGTCTGTCCTCTGTCCGGGACCGCGAGGCCCCGCCCCCGATTGACAAAGCGACTTCAGACGCTGCTGTTTGTTTTGGTTCAAAGCTGAAAAAAGTTATAGTTTTATGATGAAAAACAGTGCTGTGAGAGCAAAACTGTAAACAACAGAACCTCTGTTCTGATTTAACGTGCACACACTCGTGCACACTTTGGCAGATCCATCCAGTAACCTCTGACCTCTGCAAGGACACGTTCCACACCAGCTGATTTGATTCAGCGCATTTGTTCCTAAAATGTTTCTCGGACATCAAAAATAATCCGAATCTTTCCCAAACGTTCCTGCAGGACGACGCTAAAAATGCCTCTGACGTCATTTACGACCCGCCTGAAACTCCCCGAGTCCTGACAAACGCGACCTGCGGCCAAACACGCCGGCGTGCTACAACCACGCAGGAAGCCCACAATTGCAAAATAAAAGACGTGACATCGCGAAATGCTCACGGTGGCTGTGTCAACAGTGTGATTCATGCATTCGTCTGAAACAGACTCTGACCTGGACTGTCAGACCGCTGAGCTCCGTTTGGCTCTCTCTGACCGTTTTAATCGAATCAGCTCGACATCTGTCGTCGGTCTGCAGGAATCAGACGTGAGGAACATCTTCATACGTGACGCCACAGAGCTGTGAAAGCGCTCAGCAGCAGATCCTCCGACCGACTTGGACCCAAACACCATGACCTCACAGTGGAAGAAGTGAGCAGCGATCACATTATATCCCTGTGTGTGTGTGTGGGTAAAGCAGCGTATTTACTCTTTGGTCTCTAGCAGGAACAAAGGGAGGCTTTTTGATACGCAGCGTGGTGAGCGCAGAGGAGTGAGCAGAAATCATGCTGCTCCAAACATTTCATAATGCAGACATACAACTTAATTGCGATTGTGCGTGGTTGTTTGGTTCCTTATTTACTCCAACAACTTTGTTACAGAGCCACACGTCAAACTATTTACACGCTGGTGTAAGCACTTACGGCTACGACTCTTTCTGCTTGACAACGGCCATAAACACAGGAGTGAGAGATCAAAACTGTTCATCAGAGAGCGTGACAGATGACAGATATGGCAAGAGATTTTCCATGATCTTCTGCACACATGGGGGGAGGGGGGACTTCAAGGGACGGAGGAGGGGAAGGAAAAAAGGAGCTCGGAGAAAAGTCGGTTTCCACACGAGGAGGTGCAGCGGCTCGAGAAATGAGAAAGCCAGAAAGTTCCCACCAACGGTGGCGATGGGATCAGCGTGTGCTGCAGACGGGCTCGGCTTCCTTCACGGGGGAAGCTGTTAACTAGTCACATGGTAAAATGATTTTTAAGTTTGAGTTTAGTCTTCTTTCATTTAACCACCCTCTTTTTGGCTTACTCGAGGACATTAAAGTACTGCAGTACTCGCTGGAATGTGAGCTCGTAGTGAAAAAACGATTTCCCAAAAGCTGTTGTTAAAGATGTGACCAGAAACACGACGTCAGCCGCCGACTGACAAAGTAAAACACATTCATATGTCTTCAAAGAAACATTAAGATCTGCAATAACGATGATTTCGTAATGAACTACACGTGAGCTATCGGCGCTGATCAGGCGCATTTTGAGATAAAGTTTTATAAGTGATCGCCAGCCCGTCGTCATGGAAACTCATTAATTGTTTAAATGTTTTTCACTTGCTGTTTCGATGTAAGCGCCTTTAATTTATATATTTTATCTTATTCTCCCAGTTAAATTTACCCTTCATTCTAATTTGTGTTGTACAGTTATTTCATTTTTAACCTTAATTTATATTTTATTCCTTCCTAGTTAAATTGACCCTTTTTAATTTTTCATATTTATTTCCTATCTTATTCATAGCCTTTTCCTTTTTTGTTTTCTTTAGGTCACGAGCAGTTGTCCAAGCATTTCACTGCATATCGTACTGTGTATGACTGTGTACGTGACAAATAAAATTTGAATTTGAAATTTACATTATCATAATTATTATCAACGGCGGTTAATAGTGATGTTTACTCAAAGGCGCCAGTTTCTACAGTAACGTCAGTCATGTGGCACGCGTGTGCCGGTCAGACTGCAATCTCTGAAACGAGGTTCATGATCATGTGACTCAGGTCGCCGCCACCTGCCCACTGATACGCTCAGAATAACATCCACAGTATGCCCGTTTAACTTTGAAATAACGTCCAGATAACTGTTTACAAACCAACATTATCGATCAGTAAACATTATTATTGATTATTATGATTCTTTTTCAACAGTAAATAATAATTATTAGGTATTTTATTATAACTTTAGTAATGAAACTGTTTTTTCTCTAAGTAATGAAACAGCAGGTTGGATTTATTTTCTTCATCAAAGAAAAAACAAGTGACGGTGATTTTTAGTGCTGATTATTTTGGGGGTTCCTGTGAAGGAGCACATCCTGGTTAAAATGATTTCTTTGTCTGACTCAGTAAAGAATAATTAATAAATAGCGTGGCGCCCCGGCCCTCCCCTTCCTGCTGCTGTTGAAATCCATAACATTTCTTTTGTTCCCTCCTTTCTGTAAGCCCGCTCTCTTATTTTCCCAAGGCCGAGAAACTTCAGACATGAGAACCCTGATATAAAACCAGGGAAATTTACCTGGGATTAGCAGCCATTGACAAATAACCTTGGTGATAGATGCACAGTAGATTTGGTTCAAAGCTCTCCCGGCAGCCTCAAAAGAGATTAGTTCACTTCTTATCAGGTCAGAGGCGTCGCCTGGGAAATGTGTTTAAAGTCACATTGATTTATTGAAAGATTCCCCAATAAGAAGATATCTGTAGACTTAAGGAGTGTGTGTGTGTGTGTGTGAGTGTGTGTGTGTGAGAACAAGTGCCTCAAATAAATTACACTGCCTGTTGGAGCTTTGAGAAAAAGAAAAGCTGCATACAAAGACATTTCAAACTCAAAAGCACTTGTAGATAACTCGCTGGATTCGGCCTCTGGAGAAAGACGCCGCTGTTCTCGCTCTACCTGCCTCTCTCTCCATTTACCCCACGCTGGCAGCGCTGCTGAAAACAGCGATTGTACCGCGGAGAGACGCCGCTGACAGGGAGGTATAATAAGGCCTCTTTGTTCCCCAGAGAGCGAGGTAGAGACACATATGGACAGAGGGGGGTTTACGCCATTACCTTCTTAAGCGTCATTATCAGGCCGAGGAGAAGAGGACTGTGGGAAAGCGGGCGGGGAAGCCGGTGAGTGAAATGGAAGATCTGACGAGTCGCTCACCGGGTCCACCTGCAGGACGAGGGCTTCGATTCTCCGCTGGCTCGCGCTCACCGGAAGCTGTCCCTAAACCTCATCCCACCGCTGCTCTTCTGCTGTTAATGTTTCTACTCTGTCGCTTCAGCCGAGACAAAAGCCCACTTCAGGACGCCACGAGGGTCGGGCCCGTCTGTGGGCAGCGCTTTGGTGAATAGTCCAGTTCTTAAGCAGCTCTGCTCCTCCTGAGCGCTTCATACAACCGCCTGATCTGCAGCCACCGCGTCTTCCTGCTTAAATAAAGGTTATAGAACACACCATACAGCCTCAGCCAGGAGCTGATCTCCTGACCACTTCCCAGGGCCTCCTCCAGGAGGCTTCTTGTCACATCCGGAGCCCCCTACTCTGCCTCCTCTCGATGTGGAGGAGCTCCTGAGTGACCTCCCGAGCTCCTCGGCCCACCTCTGAGGCTGAGCACAGCTCACTTCTTCTGCTCGGTTCTTCCAACACCTGCAAAGTCCACGTCAGGAGCTCGTAGGCGTGGTTAGACCTTCGTCTGCCACCTTTTCCTCACTTGAAGTGGTTTAGGTAAAAGTCTGGTGTTGATGCTTCATTAACATTTAAAAGTGTGCTAACCAATTAAACGATGAGCAGCTCTTTTCAAAAATAAACCCCCCAAACTGGACAGATGGAGGGAAAGATGGAAAACAAAAGATTCACACAGAAGAGTAAAACACGCACAGCTGATTGGCTCTGATGTCATCAGTCAACCAGGTGTAACCCGTCACTCAGCGCCTCACAGCACCCACCCTCCAGCCAGGAGTACCAGAGCCGCCCGACTGGAACGAAGCGGATAATGCGGCTGTCATTGTCGTTGCTCCTGCCTCGCTTCCTTTGTCCACATACCTTCATCCCTCCATCCTCCAGCTTCCTCCACGCCTTCGTCTCTCTCCCACTGCTTGCTTTTAACTCTTGAGGTCATCCGGGACCCCCGGGCAGCCGTCCCAGAATGATGAGCCGGCTAACGTCCCGCGGAGCTGCCTTCTGGACAGAGCGGGCAGCCGAGCCAGGACTGGATCGATGCATGGACTGAACTGAGGATTTGACTACAACTACAACCTGAAAAAATCACGTGCTCACCAGCGGGGCTGCAGACCTCCCCTCCACCTTCATCTGGAGACGAGCAGAAACAGCCAATCACAGCAGGCTTTACTATGTTTTTGCTGTGTCGTAAACACCTCATAGGTAAAACCAGGAAAGGAACGCCAACGAGGACGCCATCAGGAAGCAGCAAAAGGCAAGAAAGTAACTAAGTATATTTGCTCAAACACACTATCCAAGCTCCCTTCTGTGTACTCGAGTATTTCTGTTACAGACTCCCGTACGTGTGGACAGTGTGTGCATATAAATGTAAAGCGGTTATCACACTTACTCTCAGAAACGCTGCAGATGTCTTTCAAACGGAAAACATGAGAGTAATCACATTACTTTTCATTAACCTCCTTTGAGATTTCAGGCATTTCTCCTCTCTGTCAAACTGCCTGAAACCAAAACCAGGAACTTCCTGTCAGCATTTTAAATAAAGTTGATTCACTCATATAAAACATCAGTTTAACTGCACAAAGGCACAAACGCAGATTTATTTCACTGTTTAAATGTAATTTCGTGCAACATGTTCACAGAAACACGCCGTGCTGGAGGAAGCAGCAGGAAGAGCTCGTGGTCATTTTAAACGCAGGCGTGACTGGAAACGGGTCAGAGTGACGGGTGACGACACCTCCAGATGTCACGGATATTTAACCCTCAAGAGTCGAACCGTGAAATTATTTCAAGAAAATGTTTATTGTTTATTGAACCTTCAGACAAACGAAGAAAGAAATGACACACAAATGTGCAAATATGAGTTTAGTTTGTATCAGTTTTGCAATTTACTTCAAAATGAATTCAGGAACATTAAACAACATGGCGTTACGCTGGTCTTTTGTGTAGTCATGGTTACAGCCTCTGTCAGAAGATAAAATGTTATCAGTGAGCTTTCATTAGAACAATAATGCCTTTGAAAGCTGATCTGAAACGTGGCTACAAACAGCCTCTGATTGGTCACCTCCCGCCCCCCTCATGTCTCACGTTTACATTTATAAAAGTAGTTCATGTACCGTCAGATCATAACGACATAAGTTATCTTAGTCATGAGCGCGCGGTGTGTTTAAAGCACGTCCGACATTTGATTTGATTTCACTTTCTTAGCTTCTCATCATTTTCTTCGGTTTCGTCTTAATGTGAAAGCTGCCGTGTAAATAAAGTTTGACTGACTGACAGCAGCAGCACCTGAACCGCACCTGAAGGAGCCTCTCATCCCTCAGGAAGGAACAAATCCAAATGTAAAAACTCTGAATCTGACAAACACACCAAAGACTGTTTGCTGCCACTTCCAAGTGAAAGACTGAAATTACAAGGCTGAAGAACACAATGCAGAAACTTGGATATGCGAAAAGCACGGCGGTGCGGAGTTACAGAGAAGTTAACATGAGGGCTCGTGTCTCTGTGTCACCGCTCAAGTGGAAAGCTATAATTAGCGATGGAGTCATTGCCTGAGTAGTTCAACTACGCACAAAAACATGCAACAGCAACGCGGTGCTGCTCGTAGACTGGAGGGGTAATAACAAAATGACAAGGAGTCAGTCACACACACACACAGTGCAATCGATCGATGTCAGAAACAATGCTGCAGCGTGGCGTCCATAAAGCTGTTGGTCCAATACGGACGGGCGAGCCGGAGACGGAAGAACGGATCGATGTGAGCGCCACGCGTTTCAAACGGAGCAGAAACACACGCTGCTGATCTTCAAACACGCAGACGCCACGCCCACAGTCACCTGCTCTCACGCACACGCTCTCTCAGGGAGACCGTCTCGGACAGTCCGGGTGGGAGGCGTTTTTTCTTTTGCTGTTTTTGAGAGACGATGGCGAGGCACAGAGAGGGACGCTCCTGCCGTTTAAAGTGAAAGAAACAAACGCACACGTGAGCAGAGCAAACCGACAACATGAGTCTGAAAGGCCCGATCAAACAAACCAGACCAATGACGAGGTCTGTGAAAGCTCACGACGGGACAAGCTGCTGCTGAACGCAGGAACTCTGAAACTCGTTTAAACTCGAGTGTTTACGGAAAAACAAGTTTAAATATACGAGTTCGTATCGTTTTTGCTACGTCTGTTGTTTCTGAGCAGTTGCTTCAAGATTTATGATGCAGAGAGAGAGAGAGTGTGTGTGCGTGTGTGTGTGTGTGTGTGTGTGTGTGTGTGTGTGTG
>NW_024582430.1:212576-240992 GCF_018398535.1 Haplochromis burtoni
TAAACTTTCACTTTTTATAAAGTGAAATATTAAAAAGATCATTATTACTGCATAATTATCACCTTTGTAAAATATTAATATACATATATTCACCCCAGCAGTGCAAATCATTAAAATAATTTCCAGCTGCATTGAAGAGATCGAAGAGCATTATTCAATAATAATAATAATAATAAGAGTAAATATTATATAATAATAAAAGTCACAGTTTCATCTCAAATGCATCACAGCAGCCAAACATTGAAAACTGCTGCTGGTTTTTAAGCATTAAGAAAAAATATGAGCCGCCGCCGCCCGCCATCACGCTGCGCTCGTCATCACAGAAAGCGGTCCTGAGCAGCACCTGAGTCCGCCATCCTCAGACCAACAAACGTGAGCCCACTCGCACTGTGTGTGTTCACTGTGACACTCTGGAAGCTTCCAGAGGTTTGGAACACCCCCCGCCTCCCCGGGGTCACGACCCCGGTCTGGATTCTTCTTTCAGCTCTTTGTCAGAAACACTCGTGATGGATTACTGCACGCTGCACACCATCCCGCCAATCAAACACACACCCCACCCCCCGTGTCCGTCCATGTGTCCCGAGTCCTGCTGGTGACTCGGGTGGAAGTGACGGGGCTCATGAGTGACATGCCTGAACACACACTCAGGGCACAGTGTGTGTGTTCATTATCTTCAGTAACACAGACTCAACTTCAAGTCACATATTCATCTTCTTCAGCACCAACACCACCTCAGTGTGTGTGTCAGAAACACAACCAGCTGCTGCTCTGCATGACACACACACACACACACACACACACACACACACACACACACACACACACACACACACACACACACACACACACACACACACACAGGGGACGAGGTCTGGTGGACATAAAGTGCTTAATGAGTTCAGTAATTACGTAGTCTGATCTCACATACAGGATTTAAGCGCTAACTATACACACTCTATAAATAAGTGTCAAATGACAGCGGGACAGACGGACGGATAAATAGACTGATAGACACAGATCTTTTATTTGACTCGCATATTTCATCGCACGGCGACAAATAAAAACGTGACGTTATTTTTGAAATTGTATTTGAGCATTTCGTGTTTTAATATCAATTAAAAAAAGATCTTTGTGGAATCAGGAAACTTCTGGAAAATAAAAGAAAGCCTTAAACTGAGCATGTGTGAGCTGCTCCTGGTTCCCATCAGAAGCTAAAACACAATAAAATAAATAAGGTTAATGATGGAGACGCTCCTTTAAGGAAGAAGGCTTCACTCGTGATCACGCACGTGTAATCTGAGTCTTTAAAGGTGAGCCGTCTCACTGCGGCACTTTTAGAAACGGTCTAATAAACCGGATCTTTGCTGCCCAGCGCAGGAGTTTCCCTCCCTGCTCCAGCAGCAGCTTCTCCTCCTCCCCCCGTACGCCGGGGCGCCCCTGTCGTTTGTGTGACTGTTGATCCTCGCAAAGAGGACAGATCAAATATTTCTCCTCCAGCGTACGAGGCTTTCCGCCGGGGCCTCGCAGATATGATGATTGGGGCTGACGGATGGACGGGGGCCCCGGGTTTTGAAGTCTGGAACAGACAGCGGTGGCTTTGATAGCCCCCGCTCCTCTCACACTGGATCACCAAAGAGACCGGGCAAGAAGAGAGGAGGAGGAGGGGGTGAAGGAGTGAGAGTGAGCGGGAACAAAAGCATCTGTGGAGTGGTCAGAGCTGGCGGCGGCAGCGACAGCCGCCATCACGGGCTGTTTGAAGTTTACACACGCACTCCCTCCTTCCTTCCCCAAAAGCTCTGCTTCCTCTGTCCTCGCTCCCACTTCCTCCTCGTAGCTGCGCTCCAGCCTCGCGTCTCGTGCCTCACCAGAAGAAGAAGAGTTCGGCTTTAAGAGCCTCTAACAGCTCTAACTTTATAAAAACTCCCCGAATCGATGCCCCGCATCGATGCAGGCACGCCGAGAGAGGAACATTATTCCTAACCTTGTCAGCCGTGCTCTGAGAGCCGGCGAGGTTTCAGGAAACAGGAAAAATGTGCCGCCATAGAAACAGAGTTTAATGTTGTATTCTGTGCAAAAAGACGCGATCCTGCCGCCGTCTGCACCCACAGCCTGTGCAGGAGCGTCACTCTCATACCTGCTGACATCGCAGTGACCTCACAGCAGCCACGCTGCTGGTCACACGATGTCATTAAAAAGGCTCCACCAGCACACAGCACACAGCTAGCAGCTACGGCCGCTGTGTCAGTCAAAGAGGCCACGCCCCTAATAAGGCCAACTTAAGAAGGGTAAACTTCCTACATTAGTATCAGGCTGTAAGGCACAGGCTCTGTATGACATCACAGCGAGCCAGGGGAAGAAAAACTGAGCGAAAGTGCGCGTTTGGATGTTAAGTCCAACCGCAACCCCGGCGCCATGCGACAGGAAGCTTAAAAAGGGTGGACACAGCTCCGGTCTGTGCGCGGCGCCGAGCTCTGATAGCGGCCGACACCAGACAGATGGCGTTTGTCGGGCCCGGAGAGCAAGAGTTAACCCGATCCCGCACCCCCTCCCTCCAGCCCTCTCTTCTTTTTAAATGTCTCCCATATAAACAGATTTTGTTGCTGCTTAAAGTGGGCTCAAAATTAAAGCGTATCGTTTTACACACATATTGCATGCATATTACGGAGCCCCAGCTGGTGGCAGGCTGCTCTTAAGAGCCATATGATTAAGTTAGAGGTTGGGGTATCCGATAAGATTGGAGCTCTCTGCATCTCTCTCTATCTCGCTGCCTATTTTACTGCAAACTTATTAAATGGAGGAAACGACATTATTTTTTTCTGAGTGTATGTGTAATTATTGTCACACACCTGTGACTCCCCGCCATCCACGACAGGGAAGAAGAGGAGGGATGATGAGGAGGGAGGAGGGGGAAGAAATGTCGTTGGGAGCAGCGGGAGTCCTCGTTTCAGGAAAAAAGGAGGAGGATAAAGAGGAGAGGAAAAACAAGAGAGCTTGTTAATCAGGCTCTTTCTGTCACTGGCTGAACACTGATATCCTAATGATTCACGCCGAGATGGTGACATCACGAGGGAGGATGACGGAGCGACGCGGAGGGGGGGTGACAGCCCCCCCAAAAAGGACAACTAGTTTAGCACAGACAAGATGACAGAAAGCACGAAATGTGAAAAAAGGAGACATAAACTGGGAAACGTCCCTCCGAATCTGTCGGCGCATTCCTCGCAAACAGGCGCTCGTTTAATTTGAACAGAATGTTTCCGAAGGAGCGCCGCGCTGGACGCTTTCCAGCCAACTTTGGATCCGTCGTGATTTTTTTCTCTCGGCAGACCACCCGGCTGTGATCCGATCCTCACAAGACAAAGGAAATTACCTATTAAGAGGGAGAGATGATCTTCCTTTAGCTGTGCTCCAACAAAGTGACTCACCATGCTGTAATTGTTTACCTTTGACTCGGCCCATAAGTCTCCCTGTTCTGCTGTAACTTAATATTTTGCAGCAGCAGCGCCGCCCTCAGCCTCTGCTCCTTCTTCTTCTTCTGTGTCTGCTGTAACAGGACAGATGTCATCGCCCCAAACAGTCTGAGTCACCGCACGCCTCCGCACCCCCGAGATATCAGCGAGTAGACCGAATCTTTGGCCGACACTTGCAGTCATGGCGGCTCGAGGCTAAGGGGCCACGCGGCCGGCGGCGGCGTGATGTGTTGAAATCGATGGGAGGGTTTGCGAGTTACGATTAATCACAAGCAAAGAAAAGAGGCTCAGCTGCAGAGGCCTCGCAAACATGGCCATGGCCCGCAATACTCAGGTTCGAAGCGTTTTGCTGTCGATCAGCTCGTGCGTCTGCGGCGAACCGGCTTCCCCTCCGCCGAGAGGAGGAAACGGCCTGAGAGAGCGTGCGAGGCCTCATCCTCAGTTTTTTGGGTGTAGTGTGTTAATAGAAAGCAGATGGTTACAGATGCAGGGCCGAGTGCCTGCGATGACACATCTTTAATATTTTAGAGTGGTCTGTGCTGTAAATGTTGCAGCAGCTGTTTCCCAACACCGTAAATTTACGGCGTTTTTCGGTCCTCGCGTGTTGTGACTGACAGCTATTGGATTTACTGTAAATTACACAAATGAATATGGAAAAGCGATGAAAAAAGGCAGCGGCCGAATCGATGGCCGCGCGTTCTGCAGCCCGCTGATTATTCTCTTATTTTAGTTTGTGGGCAGCGGCTCGCGCTCGGCCCGACAACTGATATTCAAATGTAAAACGATCCTAAAATAATGAGACAGAGAGAAAGGTTGAGGGAGGAGGCAGCACAGATAAATATATATTTGTTTTGTGTTTCTGCTTTAGCTTTAATGTCAGCGGCGAGGATAGAGGCTTTCTGCCGATGCTTTTGAATCGAGGCGATTGTCATCAATTCGCGTCTTGGCATTTAAGCCACCCTCTTCAAATATGAGCATTTGAAATGCAAATAAAGCTGCGTATATGCAGACAAATGAAAAGACACACCGCGGAGTGGGGAGAGCGTCTGACGACTTAACTTTTGACTGTTTTTATCGCCGCGCTTTGCCTTGTCAAACACTCCGCCGGCCTGCGAAGCGCCGCCGCGCCCCGATCACGCTTTTATTTGTAGTTTTGTTGGGCCGCTCGCAGACAGAGAGGAGCAGAAGAGCTGCTTTCATCCTGCCCTTGACTTCGCTGTTTGCGCCTCGTGGGATGTGTTCGATTAGGTCTTTTTTTTCTCCCAGTGAGAAAATATGATTCACATTTTTCCCCCTCTCTCCATCTCTCTGACGCTACAGTTATTTAAACATCAATAGCCATGCATCTTCTTTAGCACATACTCTTTCTCATATTGATATTTGTATATGATCATTACTTTTGGCCCTGCATGCTTTGTTATACTGCGTCAGCTTCAATAGGTGTAGGATCCAATACTGCAGCCTCTGCATTCCCAAAAACCGATAGACTGTGTGAGCGAATCCACACTTTATACATCCAATAAAACACAGCGTCCTGCTCCGTCTTTGGGAATGTTTCACCGGACTCAATGAAAGGTTAATTAAGCTGCTTTTCCTCACTGCTGACGAAGATTTAGGTGATAATAATGTGTAACATTTGATTGGTTGGCAGCTGGTTTTGATGAGCATCTGGGTGGATTTTGTGACATTGTGGTGGAGCAGCCGAACGTATCGACGAATCCAGTCGCATCTTTCTTAAACATATTTCACATGCGTGCCTGGTTTTTAAGTCTTTTATTTAATTCCTTCTCTTTGGTTTTGGTTCACAGGAACTCTTCTATGCAGGCTTTTATTGTGAAACATTTGCAGGAACTCTGACAGTCTGACAGTTTGCTCCTGTATTTTAGGACGGGTCCTGCTTTGCGAGGTGGAGACGCTCTTTCTTTGTGTCACACATGACCAGCTTGTTTTTGTTTGTTTTTGTCTTTGTGTGAAGGACGGGGAAGATTTATCAGACAGAAAAGTGGACGACGCAGCGACGGGCCCCGGATCCAGCTTAGCTCGACTACACAGAAGCTAAACTGGGCCCACGTCCGGCTTTACTGCAGAAAAACATTGCAGTTATCATTTTATAAGTATATGAAGTGATAAACTGATATCAGCTGTGACATCAATTCTAAAGTAATCGTTCTTTAGACCTATGACAGGCAGAAATCACTGCATTTCTCATTTTTATTTATATGTAATTCTTTATTAAATGTTTTATTGTTTGTTGACAGTAAAAAGAATTAAAGTTTAATTCAGTCATATATTGTATATAACTGTACATTGTAAGGCAGAGAAATAATACAGAGAAACTCGACACCCTATGAGCACCTGGCGACAGTGGGAAGGAAAAACTCCCATTGAACAGGAAGTAACCTCAGGCAGAAGCTCGGGGTGAGGTTTGTGGGCAGACAGGAGCTCGGAGCTGGACTGTAATGAATGGCGCCATTAGCTCGGTGTTAGCCTGTCAGCAGCTTGGATTTACACCCTATGACGGTAACCGTGGAGACGACGGGAAGCAGCGGGAGGAAAAGGTTTCAAAAACAGAATGTTTCAAACGTGTTAACATGAAGCTGCTGAGCATCTGATTGTTAACGAGCGGAGCTTCATCTTCTCGTTCACTGTCAGAGGACGCGGGGGGCGGGGCATAACCAGAACATTTTTATTGTTTTAAAAATGACAAACTGATGGCACAGATCCATTTTTACCCAAGAACAGCAGAGCAGACCGAGGAAGACGAACACGAGGAAGAGGACGATGTGATGGCGGGCAGGGGGGCTCGGCTACCTGCCGAGAGCCGGCGTCCAAACGGGAAGGTAATAACGACGCGAGAGCGGCTGTCTGCGAGCTGACGGCCGTGTTACAGAGAAGTCACGTAATTAAGGAACGCAGTCAGAGTTTTGTGAAAAGTGGCGGTCGCCGCTGGAGGAGGAACCGAGCGGTTTTAAGCGGCGCTTCAAACGCAGATAATGAGGAAGATGAAGAAGAAACAATAAACAGGAGAAATCAATCACACGGTTGAAATGAAAGAAGTCGTCCGGTCGGAGAAATGAGACACGTTTGGATGAGAAGCAGACTGGAGGGGTGGCGGAGGATGGGAGGTACTGATGGACGGATGGAGGGGAGGCGGGGGGTGGGCCACAGAAATAAACCAGCTCCCATCTGATGAGCAGCTTGTCCGTAATACTGAATCCCCGGCTCGTGCCAAGTCTGCTTCCTGATACAGAAACACGATAAGTGCCGATTTTTGAAAAGATTCCCCCCTCCGCCCCCATCCTCATTTGCCTTTTGGCCTGAAAACTCTCCTCATTGGTGGATATCAGGTGGCTGGTTTTCCTCGCTCTGCCCCCCCACGACATGATGATAAAGTGAAAAGAAGGGATAAAGACGAGCACGCGGTGGCGGCGCTCTCGGCCGGCAGCTACGGGACAGATGATGTGGCCATCTTGAGATCGTTTGTCATCTGTCGGCAGAGTTGACCTTGCAACGAATGCCGGCCGTCGCACTGATATGGTCTTTTATGGCGAGGAAACAGAGAGACGGAGGAGGATGGAGGGAGGGCTGTTGTTTTCAGTAATAAAGACAACATTTATGGCTTCCCCTCGCACCGCCAGTTAAAAGAGACACAAACATGGAAATCCATTATGGAACGCTTCTTAAAAGTGTGACCAATCCCTGTTCAGTCAATTAGAGTCTGGAGACTGAGAATATGATGTTTGTCTGTTTAGCCCCCGATGCATACAGATCAGCCGGGATTGGCTGATGGAGAGAGGCAGAGAGGGAAAGACGGAGGGCCGGCGTAGCCAAGCTCTGCTTATCTCTTTCTTCTGCCTTTTTTTTCTCTTTTTGCTCCCAGATACAAAAGCATTAATGTGTGCAGCTATGTGCTTTGCCATTGTTCTGTGTTTAAATGCTTAAAAAGGTTGTTTGTGGAGCCGGCGAAGCGAGCGGCGTGTCCAAAAAAGAGAAAAAAAAGCCTCTGCTTAAAAAGTTGCTTGGCGAAAGAAAAAATAGGCCGCATGAAAGCACGGCAGTTAATAAGAGTGGTTACCCAGAATGAACGGGGATGAGGTTTCACATTAAAAAAGATTTATCTTAAAGTATGGTGCTAATCCCTTCAGTTTTAATCCCCCCTCCTTCCCCTCGCCGCCCCCGGAGCAGCCCCTCACAGCACCCTTTTCATTCCATAATAAAAAACTATAAACCATAAAGTACTTACAATTTCTGGAAACTGGCAAATACACGGCGGCCTGATTTTACAAGGATTCCTGGCCAGTGAATCACAGAGCTTGAAGGACTCGTCTTTCTCACAACAGATTATTAGAAGGAAGTCGAGGGGCACGGTGGAGGGCAGCGAGGACGCCGCAGAAGAGGAGGAAACAGGAAGTGAGAGGAGGAAACAGGAGGGAAGAGGAGGAAATAGAAGGGAAGAGGAGGAAACAGGAGGGAAAAGGAGGAAAGAGGAAGAAAGAGGAGGGGAGAGTAGGAAACAGGAACAAACAGGAAGAAACAGGAAGAAAGAGGAGGAGTGCATGTTCGAGATGACCTATTTAATGATCGCGGCGATGGCAGCAGTTCTGGTGATAGGTGGGGGGGGTTACAGGCTGGATGGATGCCTCTGTCCACTGCAAGCTGCTTGAACAAGGAAGCATATGGGTGCATGAGAACCTCAGCCCACTTCATGAATATTTGATTCATATTTCCTGTGTGCATGTGCGACAGACAGAGACAGAGAAAGGAAGGATATTTCCCCCTCTCTCACTCGTCATCACTAAAACTCACAAGGCTTACTTTGTGGCGTTTGAATCGTAATTGCCAATCCTGAATACAAATCTCTCAGCGCTAAACACGATGAGTGAAATCGAAATGACAAAATGAAGCTCGTATAACGGTGTAATCAAAGAGAGGTTCGGGGGGGTTCTTCCGTAAGCAGTCAGAGCTGAGGATCAGGATCAGGGGCGGTTATTAGCCGGCCAGCGAACAAAGGCCCCAGTGTTGGAGGGCAGCGCGGCCTGAGCCCGTTACTGTACCTTTCAAAACGAATATGTAACCATATCTGTTTTAAAAGGCCGATTCATATTTCTGTGAATGCGGCGGGAAACTCGTTCCCATCTCTGCGCAGGCCCGGCCTTTTGTGCAAAGAGGGCCACATTAAATTTTGGTCATGAAGCAAAGCTTCTCCGGCTTTCCGACAGAACAACGGCGCTTATTGTGCCTTATTGTTACCGGGGCGACCGCAAAGGTCAGCGTGGGCGTGGCCGCGCACACACAAGGACGGCACTCACTGAAAATTGGGTTATATGTGATCAACTAAGTTATTAATCAGATTAAAATGGATTCCCTCCGCCTGCTGTTTAACCAGGCAGGAGGGAAAAAAGCGAAGGAATAAAGACGGCGAGAACAAACAGGCCAGTGTTTACTCGTGCACGGGCAGAGAAAGTCATCGTTTCGGAGGCTGAAGTCAGCGCCGGCGATGAGCGTTGATAAGGGGCGGCCCCGCCAGCGTGCACCCGGCCCGTCTAAAAGCATGTGCCCTTGCCACAGATGCCCCCTCGCTTCATCCAGGTAACCTCCCTAATCCTGATTAAATCACTGTAATTAGAATAAGCACTGTTCCTCCACCCCCATATTTCCCTAATAAAACAATGCAGCAGTTTAAATCCGGTGGCTGGGATTTGCAACGCAACAATGCAGTTTATATCCATCTCTGCTGAGGAATTAAGTGTATTTTCTAACTGCTAATGTTATAATGTTGCGGGCTTATTTGTCTCAGCGCTCGCTGCTCTTATTCTCATTCCCCCCGCGGTTTGTGCGATGTCTGTCTCACAACTTTTGTTTATTGGAGCCGTTTTTATTTGTTTGCGTTTGATGTCGAAATCAGGACGTTTTTTTTAGCGGCTGGTTAGGATCGTTCGTCACGACGGGAAATAATACGCGTTATTTGTCCTTAATTGCCACAGAGCGTTTCAAACACGGCAGCTCGCTGCCTGCGTGTCTGTACCTGTGTATACTTTTTGTTTTTATTAGTATCACTGCATGCCGCCATTGATGTGGAATAACACGGGAAATAAAAGTTGACATAGTTTCTTGATTTTCTTTATTTTTTTACCCCCACAGCCCCCTGTTTTCCTCTCCCTCTGCCTCGCTCTCTGTTGTTTTTTATATATCTGCGTTTTTCCTTGAAGTTGCTGCTGCATTGTCTCATTATGTGTCGACTAGCTGTGTAAGTGTAGTTATTATGCCTGTGTGTCTCTGCCTGCCGGTGCTCTCTCTCTCTGTCTCTCCCTCCGAGGATGAGGAGCTTTACGAGTACAACTCCTCTGAGGCGTCCTCTTCACATCTCTGGGGCGCCTGGGGAAGGCAACGCTGCATTCTTAAGAGGAGCAACTCAAACCGAACAAAGTCTACAGGAGTCAGGGAAGAAAAGAAACAAACAGCAAACTAACGAGATGGGAAGCAGAGATCATGTCAGATATATCGGGTTGGAAGGCCAATTTATAACCCATTGTTTCAACTTTTGCAATATTGAATACGATGCACACTACCGGGGGGGGGGGATACAGAGTGCACATAAAAGCAGCTGGTTTGCACGTGAACACGCACGCGGGCACACACGTATGGATGGAGTGTGTAAATGCGATCTCCCACGCTGCCTCTGCTGCGTTCCCCGTCCTGTTTCTAAAATAATGAAGAGAATAATTGTCGCGCAAGTTTGCGATCACCCGGCACTCGTCTCTGTTTCCTTATCAAGAGCAACTCCATCCCACCTCTCGCTCGCTGAACTTCCAGGAAAAACGCGCGGCCGCCGGCGGGAAGCGCTCTCGGAGAGGACCGGCTGACGAGCGGGGGAAATATTTTTAGAGCTATCACATCTGAGAGCGCGCAACAGGTCCCATCCGTGCAGCCTGACAGCAGCTATTACCTTTAATTGCTCTTTGAAAAATACACTATTTGCACTTTTGGGTGACAAGGTGATAATGCACCTCTGCACAAGTTAAACCGGTAATGTAGACGCACGTGGGAAATGGCACCTCGCCTTCAGCAGCCGTCAGAGCTGTCATCTCTGCACACAATGAGAGCCCGGGGAGGCGTCTCACCAACAGACAGGCAGGCAGACAGGCCTCCAGATGGCTTAATCGCTGCAGGAGCCCCTGCCCTCCAGCAATCAGACAGACAGGCAGACAGACAGGAGGAAGAATCGCGGACTGTGGGAAAACGCAGGGAGGAGGGCGGTTCAGTCACTCGGACTGTGGTCAAACTCTGGTTGAAGTTCTAATCGGGTTAAACTGTTTACAAGAAGCCTCCAATTCAATTTGGCACAAATAAACGATTTAAGCAGACCGTCTGCTCCAGCAGTCAAACCCGAAACTCGCTTAACTGATGTCACAGCGTTGATTGTGACCCTCGCACAGCTGCACGGCTCTTGTTTGAATTGTGTTTTACACACTTTTGTGTGATGCCTCTCTTTACTTTTATCTTGTGTTATTGTCACTTTGTAAATTCTCTTGTTAAATAAAGGTCTTATTTTAATGTTTTGAAAAATCTGTAAATTAAAGATGGTGATAGTTCAAACCGGAGTCCCGGGCAGTCCCAGGACACGCTGGAGAGATTATATCTGGGCTAGGAGCACCTCGGTGTCCCCCGGGTGAGCTGGAGGAGGTGGCCGGGGAGAGGGAGGTCCGCTCATGCCGCAACCCAAACCCAGATAAGGGATAGGTAGATCAAAAATTCTAACTAAGCATCAGAGCGGAGATTATAATGAGACAACTGAAGCTGCAGTTTCTCAAACGCCCACCGGAGGCTCCCATGGTGAACCAGTGAAATGATTCTCTGGCTCAGAGCTGAGCGAGCACTAAAGAAAGAGCAGCGGAAGGATCCAGATGTTTCCATGCTATAGATGCCCTCTGCTGTTAGGAAGCACTCTGAAGACTGGAAGCAAACACAGAAACACAAAGATGCTCCTCTGATTGTGTGTGTGCACCTGAAACAGGCTTTAAAGGCCGGCTTTGGACTTTTACTGCAAAAATGAATTAAATATAGCGACCAATAGCCCGCCTGTGTCCCCAGTATTGATAAATGAGTTCATAAGCACCATCTGCCCGTCCAGGACTGTCAGCTGTGAACCCTCAGCCTCACTTTTAAGTGTACAGAATAATTGCAGCGACACAGGTAAGCCACATGTCGGGCTCATTAGTGAACACAGGGGAGTCTAGCAGCAATGTGAACTGCTTTCCACGCGTGTGTGTCTGTGTGTGTGTGTTAAATACAAACAGCAACCAAATCCTGGTCATTAAACACCTGATAAGGACAGTATTATTGGCAATTACCACATTTTACATCACAAAAAGTTTGAAGTGTGTGTGAATGTTTGTGAGTGTTTGTCCACGTCAAAGCTGCCGGCGTTGCTCACGTATGTACGAGGGGTCTTTGGCATGTGTGCTGTGATGTCACCAGTGAGCGTGACCGAACACGCTCATCTCGCCGTGTGCCAGCGCGCTGTGAGGATGTGATCTCGACACTCACGGCGGAGGCACCTCTGACAATAACCTGCATACGACCAGGAGGGCGCGCCTGCTCTGGACTGGCTCCTCCCACCTGACAAACGTCTGCCACGACGTCTCAACAATTAGAAAGTCTGATGCAAATCTCAGTGTTGTTCAGACCAGCGGATGCCAGTGTTCTGGTGTGCTGGAATCATTTGTGTACCAGCGCAGAGGCCGACCACCTGAGGAGCAAAGAAACCTGCTTCAGCTTCACCGGGCATGTCAGCAGCGCGCCGCCCAGTCGTGTGCAGGAGAAGCTGGCCGGTGGTAACGCAGTGCCAAGCGAGCTAAAGAGGCACTTGGAAAGCCATCGTCTCTTCTGAGAGAAACTTGGCTCGTGGACAGGACCAGAGCAGCCGCACCGCTCGCTGGCACGTGTCTAATAAGGTGACTGCAGCTCAGCGGCACGCAGGGAACAACGCAACGTCCAGACATCACAAATGTCCAAACATCCTACGATTAGAAGAGCCGACGGGCCGCTCCTGAAACTACACGCAGCTCGTTCTGTCAATCAGACAGGCGCGAACACAGGGCGGGGCTAGAGTTTCAGTCATCACGCCGCTCGGCTGGACTTCAGGTGACGTCACGCGGCTCCTTCACCGACAGCCGGCTGTTTCAGAGCGCGCCGAGCTGAACCTCTGAGTTTCCATCTGCAGCGAACACAAACAAACCGCAGCACTTCTGAGGAGAAGCGCGGCGTGAGAGCGCTCAGAAAGCGGGAGTCACGGCTCTAATTGAGAACACACAGCACTCTCCTCTCTGCTTTCACTTCCATCCACTAACCGCCGGCTTCTGTAGCACACTTCTCCCGCAGTAAGAGGTGCTCAGCTCTGAGCTCTGCCATTTTCTTTCCTCAAATCCTAAACGTGCTCATCCAAGTCCTGCACTTTTATCAACACCTCCTCCTCTTCAGGTTGTCAGTCTCAGCCTTCTCAGGTCCACATGTCATATATTAGAGGAGCAGAGGTGGGCGGGCGGGGGGGCTGAGGTAATGTAAGTAATACGATGTGAGGAGCATTGTTCGCAAGCAGCCGCAGCATGTACAGCACTGTTTGAATAATGTAATACTTCATGTTTGATAATGCATGGCTATAGATAGGTCTGCACTGCAGCCAAGTATTGATTGTGTTAAGCACATCTACAGTACAGCTAACGGTGCGGGTTCATGTCAATCTTTACACGGCGTACTGTACCTCAGTAACCAGATACCTCGGCTGACTGCAGAGACCTCGGGCCCACCGCTGCTCTTAATGACATTTATTGATAAATCCGATTCAGGAGGCGTGGCTTGTGCACGCAGCCGTCTACGTTTCTATCTGTTTCGTGTCAGAGCACGCGGAACCCTTTCCCCTCCTCCTCCGGGCATACTAATGAAGCGCCGGCCACTCCAGACGTGCGACGCGTGCCCCGCGACAGCTCACGCGCATTCAGGGCAGAATTTCGATATTAATGATTTATGCTGTATTTGCATACAAACCTAATGCAAACCCACTCCAGATAATCACATTCTGCCAGGTCTGAATTGAGTTTTTCGGACGTCTTTGCCACCCCCGCCTTCATCCTCAACAGTGGAACAGCGGCTCTGCTCTTCCAGCCACAGTTCCCCCCCCAAACAAGACATGAGTGTTTTACAAGTGGACGTATAACACAACTGTGCATTTCACCCAGAAACGAGCGTGTCTGTTTTGTCTCCTCCACTTGCACAACAACAGCACGAGAAACTATCGCAGCGCATCCTGAAACAGTGGCCTTTGAACTCGGTCAGCATGAACTTTTCACGTGGTCACATTAGCCGAAGCACAGCTCTGTAGCTTCCCCAGCCCTCCGAACGTCTCTGCACTTTAGCTCTCCGTCCAGCTCTACGTGCATGTTTCAGTCAGAGCATCTTTAGCCGGGACGGGAGGCGAAGAGTCACCTGGAGTAATGTCACACTCGGGACAACAATTCACTCGCTCACATTCACCACAACATGTCTCCATGTTACTCATGTTCCCTATAGTCTTTCACTCTTCTCTATGCTATCTTCGGTGCCATCCCAGAGATCTGCCGGGAAGTCGGACACACAATAACTTGTTTTTTTTTTAATTACAATGAATGGCCGTCTCAGACGAGGACATATAAGAAAGGCCTTTGTTCCTCAGAGAAAGCCTTATCTATAAAGGTCGAGCATTCCTCGCTGCAGAGGGGCCGGCCCACATTTTGGACTAAACAATATGTAGGGCAATCTCTCACAAAGCCATTTCTCTTTTTAATGAAACATATACACTTGCATCGAGATATTCAGAGCCGTGTCCTGCCACAGATAACACCAGCAGCTGTTATTTTATTTATGTTTTATATAATTTTCTCTCTGCGTTTGATTGAAAAATGTTCCGTTCCTTTGTTCTCCAAACAAAGAAAAATATTCCTGATTGTTAATAATATTACGAGGGTCACAGCGAGTCAAACCGACAGCAGCGGAGCAAAGTCATCCATCTCCGTCGTGTCTATAAGCCGGTTTTTTAAAGCTCAACACCAACACTGGCTTTTATTTTCTTCCTATAGAGACACTCAGAAGTACCAACCAGCCCTAAACAGAAGAGGAGCATTGTAAAAAAAGGAGAGAGAGCGAGAGAAAAAGACTTCCTTCTTCAGTCTCAAGGAGCGGCTATAACCTTAGCAGAATCATGAAAGTTGACAGTTCATTTTTCACAGGGTCATAGATCGACGAGTCTTATAAAGTAATGGGCTTTTGGGAGCCGGCTTTATGAGAGCTAAGATAGTTAAGAGACATGTGGAGGAGATGGCACGGGGAGCTGAGGTCCTGCTCTGACTCATCCAGGGTTATTCCCCCCATGCTGGGGAGCGAGAGGGAGGCGCTGCACTCCCAGTAATATAAACGTGTAATAAAGATTAATCTGTTGCTAGTCGCCGGCATGATAGCTTCTAAACTTGCTTGAAATAAGGCTGAAATCACTTCAGAGCCAATCTCGAGACATTTAGTGAGTGCCTGAGATTCCTTTGTGGGTGTCAGGCAAAAACGTATACGTGTTAGTCTGCTGTGTTTAGTGTTGGTGCGCACGCACTGGTGGGAAAATTGGATTTGTGCTCATATTTGTCTTTTTTGGGGTCGCTTTCTGCTCGTGTGGCTGTCTTTTAATATTCTGAACCACGAGGGGTTAAACACACTCACCAGGTGCGTCCGACCTCTTCATGCCCCCCGGGGGCGCCCCGCCCGCTCCGCCGCCCAGGCCGTTGAACGCAGGGAGGCTGTCGTTGCTGTAGGCTCTCAGGACAGACAGCATGTTCATCTGCTGCTCCAGGTGGGTCTGCTGCTCCGCCTTCAACAGTCCTGGTGGACCTCCGGGGGTTAGGAGGCCCAAGCCCTGCTGCCACTGTTTCTCCAGCGGCAGAGTCTGGTTCTGGGGCGGAGGAACCAGAGAAAGTGGAGTCATGGCGGAGGACGGTGTCGCCATGGCCGCTCCGCTCCTCAGGGGCAGAGCGGAATCATCTTGGAGCTGTTTGGGACTTCCTTCTTCCTCTCTGTCCACGTCCATCTGCCCATCCTCGTCTCTTTCCTCCTCTTCTTCAGCCACTCCTCCCTCCTCCTCGTCTTCGTCAGAGTGGTTTTGCTGCCGTCTCTTGGGTGTGGTCGACGGGGTCTCGTTGGTGCTGCGCACGCCGGTTTTTCCAGCCTCGTCTTCAGATCCAACTTGGTCATCTTCAGCATCTCCACAGGAGCCCCTGTCGCCCATCTGGTCAGGGCCGGCTGAAGAGGCCCCTCCGAAGACCTGGCTGGGCAGGTCCAGACCGTGGTCTGCTTGGGCTATGTACCCCTGAATGCCCTGACTGACTCTTGGAGATCCATCATACAAGCCGCCAAACCTTCTGTAGAATTCACTCTGGAAGGGGTTATATGGCTGCTCCATGTGGTTATTCCAGCCTCCCTGGCCTTTTTCTCCATCTCTGTCTCCATCTCTCTCCGGGGCCATGCCCGAGGCCTTGGTGTTGGAGGAGTGAAGGGTGGAGGTGGTCGGAGAACCCTCTCGGTGAGCGTCCTTGCCTGCGTCGGCGTGCTGCAGAGGGGCTTTGCCCAGGTGGTTGGCCTGGAGGTGCAGAGCCATGAGCTCCAATGAGGAAGTGGAGAAGGAGCAGAAGAGACATCCGTGCCACGCCACGTTATCGTGAATGGTGACGGAGGTGCCAGGGAGTGATCCGGATGCAGACTCGGGTCGGACCGACACAGACAGATCGAGCGGTTCGTACTGGGACCCGGGTTTGCCCGGCTCCGAGTTTTGTTTGGGTTCAGGCTTCTCCTCTCTGTCCTGCTCCCCGGAGGCGGCCCTCTTGGCTTTGGGCTCGCCGTTGTCATGGTAGCGCTGGGCCTGGAGCTGGGCTGGACTCTGGCTGTCCTTCACATCCTTCTTCATGGAGCTGAGGACAAAGTTGTCCATGAAAGCCTGGAGAGAACCCTGAAAGTGGACTCCGTTTCCCATCATGCTTTGGTAAGCCCGGCTTAGGTCAGAGAAGCTGGCGGCGCCGTCCGCGGAGACTATGGTGGAAGGTCCATCGGCAGTCTTCGTGTTCTCAGCTGAAGAGGCGGAGTCAAAGCGGCGGTCCCCACAGTCACGATCCCGGTTGTGAGAGGACACGATGGGAGCCGATGCCCACTGATGCGGCAGCAGCGGCCCTGCTCTGAAGTCCAGGTTGGGGGGCATGCTCTTGAAAACATTACGGAGGACGTCCGGTCGGGCAAAGATGCCTCCGCCCGTCTTCCCATGATCCTCTTTGTGGTCAGAAGAAGGGGTGTGGCCAGAGGAGGAGCCTGACGTGGTGGAGCCGTTCTGACGTTCGCGGTGGTGGCGCTCCAGGTGGTACTTGAGACTGGCAGACTGGGTGCCGGCGTAGTCACAATGAGGGCAGCGGTAGGGTTTCTCTCCTGAGAGGGCGGGAAAGAAAGAGAGCGAGAGAAACAGTAAAACAGTGAATAATTAACCTGCTTATTACATCGACTGGATATCAAAATCTATTTATTGGAGCAGGGAATGTGGGCCCGAGGGTCATGTAACCTCCCTGAACAAAGAAAATTAGGTCACATGAAGTGACAAAAAAGACATGCATTTCATTAACTACGATAAAGAAGAGGAAGTATTTAATTCCTGAAAAAGGAGATTTTAAAAAGTAGCACAGAATGAAACACAAAGTGATAATGAAGACGATTGTGCATTCAACCAACACTTGCATGTCTTTTCTCTTCCAGTCGTCGGCTCGGCTCCACTTGATGTGTGTGTATTGGGACGGGGGTGGGGTGTGGGGGGTGTGGAGTAGGCATCTGAATATGGGTCGATCCAGCTCCGCCAAGTGAGCCATCACTCATATCAACACCATAAAAACATTTCACCATATGGTGCTTTCAGTCCACTACAAGACATAATATTTTCAGCTGACAACAGAAGTGTCTCGATGCGATGTGCGCGGGCCTGCGGCCGGGCTCGCGGCGAGTTCCCGTGCGCGCACGTGCAGCGGGGTCATCCTGCCTCCGTTCTGGCCCGCGCCGTTGCCGATGACGGCGCTGCTTCTCGGACATCGCCCTTTTTTTTTGCACTTTGTCAGGAGGAGCATACATCAGGCGTGGCTCAGCGCGCGGCCCCCCGCCACACAATACGGATGCCGCAAAAAACACGAAGCCGGCGACATATGTGAAGCACACGCTGGATGTGGTGAAGCCTCGCGATGAAGAACAATATGATTCAGTACAGATCAAAGCGATTTACACTACAGCAAAAGGGGGGTGAATCTGCTGTGTAACATTTACATATGTTTATTTATGCTGCGCATCCATATTCATGAATATTCCTGATAATGCTATAACACCAACACTATTCTGCCAGAAGTGGATCTTCCATTGGAAAGATGTTGAAATAGAACACATCCTGCGAGCAATTATAATAGGCTTGGAGTCGGAGCCAGATTTGGATTCATTAAACAATGAACAGAGAGGCAAAAACGCTAAGCTCGATTTTCCCCCCTTTTCAATATACACATATAAAAGTTCCCACAGTGGTATTTGTGCACGCACGGCTGGAAAAGAAATAAAAAATGTTTTGCATGCACGTTCTCTATACAGTATATGCCAATAAAATGTTTAGATTATACACATGGAAACCATTTTATAAAGGAAAAAAAGGCATTGTTACGCAAGGCTGGTTTGAATGATTTAAGTCGGGCTGTGTAGTAAATCATGGATATAATTAGCAAATGGCATACTGCTCAAGTAATTTATCATTATTTAGAGGGCACCATTCCAGAAAAAGACTCTGCGATCTGCAGACCTACTGCAGAGTTCTCAAATAAAGGGCCACAAACAGCAACTCAATAGAATATTGATACAGCAGAGAAAAGAATAGGAGGCTATACAAAAGAAAATTGAAGGTGGAAATACTAAAGAGAGCAGAGAGGAGGGAAAAGAGAGCATGCAGAGCTGCAGATAACCCTGACTACAGGCAGAAAGACAGCGATTTGATATCTTTTCTCTTACAGCAGAGTGTCTGTGAAGCATAGAGTATATTTAAAATAAACCATACGAGATGAGCTTTTAACCCAATAAGTGCTTCTCCTGTGAGCTGCCGAACAGAGGCTCGGCGCTGATTTAATAAGGAAACGTCCCTGATGCAAATGATCATTCTCGATTCCTCTAACTGGACAAAATGATATTCTAGGAGCCAAATTAGACAGAAATTAGACTGATCTGATTTTTTTCTCCCTTTCCTTATAAGAGGTTGTTAATGTTCACGTGGGGGGGAAATAAAGATGAATGTGCATATCTAAGATGAGAATGAAAAGCAGAGGCAGTTGCGTGTTTGACACCGTCCTCTGATGTTTACGGACGAAGGCAAACTGAAATGAATGCCGATGCCCTGCGAGAGCGCTCGCTTTGTGCCCGTTTTTCCATTAAAGCTGAGCATTTTTAAATATCTGGAGCAAGTGAGACAGACGACATGTCTGCGTGTGTGTGTGTCTGTTTGCCATTTGGAATGTGTGAGAACACATGTTTATGCATGCATGTCAGCCTGAGCCTCTGTGTGTGTGTGTGTGTGTGTGTCTTAGAGGGCCATTTGGACTGGCTAAGACATCTGCTCCATCATACGTCAGGGGCCTGGTGTGACATCTGGGGAATATACTGTATCCTGCCTTGCAACATTACACACAATTTACTGCTAAAGGTCATTATGTACCCGTTAATCCACTTTTAATTGATATCAGCGCAAACAGCACAACCTCCCAGCCACATGACAGATCGCTGCCGCCACAAAACCAGGAAATTGCAGGAGTTAAAAATAGAACGGTAAACTTTTCGCTGCTGTCTGTCTGCTCTTTGTTGAGCCGCTGTGGACACGCTGACCTTGACGGAGGTGAACGATAAGAAGCAGACCCTTCACTCGACACAACCTCTGCGCTTATAAATCCTCCTCCTCTTCCTGAGGTCCTCCACAGCGTGTTTGCACTTCATGTTGCTGCACGGATTTCATCTGGCTTCGTGTGAATTATGACAGCACCATAGAAACAAGTAAAGATAAATACCCCAGCCCTGTACAGAGGGGCAATTAAAATGGTTTAATAGATATGACATACTGGAAGATGAATTTCCATTTGGCTTCGAGGATGGAAATAAATGTAAAAACCAGCGGTTGAGATGTTTGAGGGACTGAAAAACACACGGAGCTGTTTTAAATATATCTGATGGTTATACAGCGGGTCAGATATGAAGTGGCAGCACAGACCGTCACTTTAGTAACTCCAGAAATCCCAGAAAGAGAGCACAAACAGAAACTGAACTGGTAATTTTTTTGCCAGTATATTATCTGTTTTTAGACCAAAGTTCCCGTAAACGGCAGATGGAAGATTATTCAATGTGTGGTTAAAAAATACAGCAAAATAAGAATTTTTCACAGGAAATTACGTTTTTTTTAAAAAATGGTCTATTGTACAATATTTTTACTGATTTTTTTTGTGTCAACCAGACACATAATTCAAAAAAGATGAAATTACTGAAACTGTGTAATTACAAAACAAACCGCAGTTTTCGTCAAATCTGAGGAGCACAAAGTACATTCGTGGTAAACATTGATAAGGTTTAGTCGGCTAACACGATCAGAATAATAAAAAAAGATTTAAACTTGAAAACTATTCACACATACGTGCTTTAAAAAGGATCCGGCTGTTTTCCATAAACTGTGCAGCTTTGTTGTTGTTTGCTTTTTCAAATATTTCTTAATGCAGTGCGTTAACTGTGGAGCTAAACACTGAGGTTTACCACATCAGTGCAGTCAGAAAGAAAGAGCCACACCTCTGAAAACACACGTGGTTAAAAACAAATATCTGTGCTGTTTTCCATAAACACAGAAAACATTTTAAAAATCTGAACAAAAATACTGCAGGTTTTGTTACCAAAGAAATAATTTTATATTTCTAACATCTCGACAGTTTACCTGAACCGTATTAGATTAATTAGAAAGAAGATTCATATGTGACACAAATAGTGGCTAAGCCTCAAAGAGGAAGCTGTTTTGTGTTTATATTTAAACATTATCACAGCTCTCATTTTTCATAAACCACTGATGGAATATGATGCAACAGAACCAGTTTAAACTGGGTTAAAGACCTCCCTCCGACTTTCAAATGTGAACGTTTTTTTCTTTTAACTTTTATTCATGTGAGAGCATACTGTGTTGGAAAATGATCGTTACTCTGGCTGCGGTAATCAGGGTTAAAGTTAGTCTTGTCAGGGTAATCAGGCTAACGGTTACAGTGGCCAGTGGTATTCAGAGTTATAGTGTACCTGATACATGAGGGTGTCGGGGCTATAGTAGTTTACATGGTGGTATCAGGTTTAGTTAGTTAGTGGGCACGGTGGTAATCAGGGTTGTAGTTAGTGTACATAACCCTGATACATGGGGGTAATCAGGGTTGTAGTTAGTGTACATAACCCTGATACATGGGGGTAATCAGGGTTGTAGTTAGGGTGGAACGCGAGAACCAGTGTTGACTGGAAATGGCTGGAGCTTCCAAAGCTCACACTAGCCAGTGCTCAGGTGTTTGCACCACCCATGTCACATCACAAGGTTGGGTTACTGGGAAAACAGTCCTTCCTGTGTGCTCGTTGCTAACAGTTGTTCGGCAGCTGCGTGTACGGATTTAAACCCTTAGAAAATGAACTCTTATTGGATGACGTAGTTATTTAATTAATGATTTCACTCTTCTTTTATTTGATTTTTATTTATATCTCATGTAATTTTATTTTACAGTTCCAATGTACAGCACTTTGTGTCAGCTGTGGTTGTTTTAAAGTGCTTTATAAATAAAGTTGATGATGATGACGAACAGGAAATACAGTTTTATAAATGCTTATTCTGTGATGAAAGGTGCAGACCCAAACATCACGATGTTACCAGAGAAAGGGTAAAGAGGCTCACTGGGATAGGATACGACCTCAAACAGACGACATGGTCAGTATTACAGAAATGTTTCACACGTTGGGCTAAATTCTAAAATTTGCAGCAGGAAATTCCAAAACTGTCCCACTCCTCTTTAATTCCCCCTTCAAGAAGAGCCGTTGCTGTGAAGTTCCTGCTCGACAGAGGCAGGAAATGCAGCGACAAAAGAAAATGTATGAGAGATAGAAGGAAGAGGAAGACGAGGGCTCAGGGGAGCGAGAGGAATGGAGACGGAGATCACAGGTCCCTCCTGATTCATCCTGATTACAAGGTTAGGTTAAGGTTAAGTGACACGGGCGAGTCCTGTCTCTCCTCCTCCTCCTCCCTCTGCTCATTTATAGGTGAGCCGGGACTCTTATTGGTTATGTGGCCCTGCCTGAAGTTATGTGTGGCTATTGTCAAGAGCGAGGACCTTTTTATTTTTTACACACAGCTGCTTACTGCTAAATAGTGCCTTGTCCAGAAGGGGACAATCTGGGCCTCTAATTGCTGTCACTGAAGCCTAGATTCATTATGTGACTTTCCCATTAAAATGTGAGCATTAATTTGTATAATGAAATATCACCCTCTGCAGTGTGTTCATTAGCTCTGGCCCCACACTGTAGTGCCACAGCCGCACAATGTTAGCTACCTAGAAAACTGTGGTTAATTTTGCTAATGGATATTTTCCCACTCACTGTTCAAGAGGAAATTAATACTGTAACATTAGCTCTTTAACTTTTGGAGAAATTTAAATTCACTTCATTCCTTTCAAGCTGGTGTTAGTCGCTCATTAATCTCTGCGTTGCGTCGCATAATGCTGCCTCGACCAGGCTCGGTAAGCAACTCCATTGTGTCACTCACATTACATTAGACGGAGGAGAGCTCGCCTGTCAGCTGTGAATCTGCCCGCATTGTCACCAGAGCGCAGAGAGGATCTTTAGCCGCTGTAAAAGTCATCTCGTGGATGTAATCAGGATGTCACAGCGGAGCTGGTACGATTAGGTTATAGGAGTGATTTAAAGGCCACATGTTGGGGATGCATCAAGCTCTTTTTCTCCCCTCGTTGCATCTAAGCTCGACGGGCACGCGTCCAAGGATACATTCCACCCAAAAAAGACAACATCCCCGCTCAACCTTCTCACATTTGTCCCCAGGTGGAGGCTCCAAGCGAGGCCTTTAATTTTACTGTCTGTTTGAGATACGAAAGGACGAAAATAAAACCTACTGTGGATTCAATCAGACCGGCCGAGGGCTCCGCTTCCTCTGCGATAAAATACGGGCCTCACGGGGATCATTACTACTCTACTCAAAGCAGACATAACTCAGGTCTCTCAGCAGCAGGTAACACAGAAGCAGCAGCAAGTGGAGGGGAGGTTGGCCTCGAGGTGACCTGGTTGTGTTTAGAGACCTTAAAGCGTCGCAGTCCGACCACCCGTAAAAAGTCAGTAAAGGCATGGAAGTCGTGATATTTTCAGAGCTACTGCAGTCTGACAGTAAAAGCATTCCATCAGATATCTGCTCAGTTCACGCAGTAAGTCAGAGGACTGTATAAGAGTCTGATGCATCGTCAGGTCTGAAAAGTGAGTCTGAAGCTTGCATTCTCTCTGCTGTCCAGCAGGGGGCGACTCCCATGAAGTCTGATTGGATAGAAGCCTGTGAGAAAAAGCACATCCTGTGTCCTCAGTGAACTCGCCGGTTTCAGGTCTGACCCAATAAAGCAGGACGCTCGTGTTTGGTCCGTCACGCAGGATGCAAGGGAGGATGGCGTGTGACTGACGTGGAGTTATTACTGTGTTCTGGGGACCCAAGTGAGCTTAAGGGTTAATGCTGTAATGCTGAATTAGCAGAACAACATGGCATAAAGCAGCTTTGTTCCGGCAGCATCAGTCACAGGAACAACTCACAGTTTTTCATAGGAAGTCTTTATTACTACGATCGATCTCGCTCTTCTTTATGTGGGATTATGCTTGCGTGGATAGCCAAAGTGGTCCAGAGAGGACTCTCGTTTGGAAGACCTCGGGTGAATAATAACGCTGAGCTGTCCACAGTGTTTGGAAGCTGAGGAGCTGAGAGGCAGGAAACACCTGAGAAACTTTAGCCAGGTGTCCTTGTGGTAAGGTGTCCTCTGCACAGTCTGAATGTGACTTTAACCTGGATAGTCAGTGGGGCGTTCGTACCTCGCAGAGGGTTAGCGCCCTGGCTCCTGTCCACGGTCCACATCATTACTCTGACCGAAAACAACCGGGGGGACGGCGCCGCTCCGAGGGTTAGCACACCCGCCCGAAACATAAAGCTAAATCTATTCGACACACGGTCTCACGAACATCCCTGCGAACGGTGGACAGGCCGGCTTTGTTTTGCCTCGAAAGTTATTGAGAGTTAGAGAGTGTGAAATTGCCCTCTGAGTGATGTCATTGGAGGACACTGAACCCTTGTTGTGTTAATTAGAGCTCAATGAAATGATGAGCAGGAAAAAAAGTGGAATAACAATGGCCTTAAGCCTAAATGAGGGACACTGAGAGGAAGTGCACGCTCGCCAGCAGTTTCCTTAATTTGGATTTATGTGAGTCTGAAGGAAACGTGCTCAAATCCAGCAGCTGATAACACGGAGCCTCTGGGATTAGATCCCACGGACAGAGACAGATTAGGACCGAGGCAGGCCTACTAGACCTGACACTGCTGAACTGGGATGACTGGGTTTGTGACGGCCTGTACTCTGTTCCTTTCTTTCTTTGTCTTCTTCCCGCATCGATGTTCAAACTGATAGATTATCGATGGATCTGCGTCCTCTCCATCACGTCAGAGGGAGACTGACTCCTGCGAGCCGATATTCAGAAACCAATATGTCAGCCTGAGCCCAGAAGAAATGTCAGAACAAGCGCTGAAGTAAATTTTGCATGAAGTCCAATAAATGTTTCATAGCTGCAGAGACGCAGAGCAGGCGGGGGGTGTGCGGGTGGGTGCAGGGTGGAGGCACTGACCTGTGTGTATCCGCAGGTGGACCTTCAGGTGATGGGAGGTGCGGAAGGACTTGCCGCAGTAAGGGCAGTCCTTGGAGGACGAGCCCAGGGAGCGCTCTCGATGCTGGGGCAGAGGCGGCTGGATACTCCCCGCTGTCTTCACCAAGTCCTCGCCAACATCTGGAGCACACACACACGAGGAGGGGAAGACAAATGGAAGGCGTGTTGAGTGCCAGCCCTGCACACATCACATCATAACACAACACATTCTTTCCTCTTTGTCCCTCGTTTCCTGCGCTCGGTGTGCGAACGCCACACAAAGTCAAACGCATCAAACGAGTTCACGGACCGCGCTGTTTTCCTCCTGACAGAACGCTGACAGTTCATAAGCTTTCTTCAGAAACACCCCCCCATAACCTCCTCCTGTTTTTCTTTTTTTATCCTGGCTGCTGTCGTCGCTCGCGTTAAGCTAATGCTGGAGTGCAGTGAGAATTAACAATGCAAACTGAGACAGAAGAAAAGAGGGAGAGGGCCGCGTTTGGCTTCGTCAGCATCGCAGGATATCCTCGCATCTCTTGCTGCGACCCGATTTTGACAGGTAGCTGTCAGAGATATGATAGGGTGATAACAGTTTTGACCCCGCCCTCCGCCACTTCCTCCGCACGCCAAAAAAACGATGATGCACAGTTTAGTGCAACAGCAGTCTGTTATCAACGCGATCACCCCCCGAACGCAAATCTAAAGATGAGTGACGACAACCTGGGAATGTGTTGACAGCAGCATAATCTGAGGTGAGGGTGTCGGCGTCACGCTGCACACGCCGGCCTCGCCGCGCTGATTTGCCGTGTTTAAAGGCCGGGAGAAGAAACGCATCAGAGAAAAATATACAACAGATACTTGATAAATATCTGGAAGCTGTAAAATTAAAAATATCCTTTCTGGTTCTGCACAATTTGGTGGACGTCGCCGTGCGGGAGGTTCAACGCGAGATCTCACAGCAAAACGCCCAAATTCATTTCCTGCTTTTGTTCTGGAGCTTTTTTTATGTTTTCTTTAATTACGGGACGGCTGCAGGACTCATTCATCTGATCTCTGCCGGGCTTCCATCACACTTTAGAACTTAAATATGATCAGTATTTAAATATACACTCAAACAATCAGCAGCATTACATTCGTTCAAATTTCTTCTTTAAAACATCTCATGAATCCCTGCACGTGCTCAAAATAAGGACACTGGCCTAAATTCATTTATTGTGTTTCACAATAATAAAAATGAAAGAAATAAAAAACTAAAATGAGAAAAATATCTCCACTCATTAACAAATATAGTGCAGTTCATTTAATTTTTTTATAGTTTACGTGCAAAACAGCATTTGATATTTTCTTTGTGCTCTCATGGTGACGGCAAAGAGCTTCCTGCGGTGCCTCAGGGATCTGACTCTGGCCTCACGAACAACCACGCAGGTGGAACTTCATCCACACACACGCCCTCAGGCTCTGACGATCTTCAGCAGGACACACAGTGAATTAACCTGAAACTGAGACAGCTGTGAACCGTTGGCACGTCTGTCACGCTCGCACCAGCAGATCTGGTCTCTGTAACAGCCCGGAAAGACGTCCGCGGACGTCCTCCGGCAGCTTTGCCTCATGAATCCGCTCGTCAAAGCTCGAACCCGACGTTTCACAGGACGCGGCGGATCATGCCGGGTCCGGTGGCGCCTTTGTATACGGGCAGGCTAACATGGCCTAGACCAACGCTGAACTGTTCGCCATTCAGCAGAAAGTAAGTGTTATTTATTTTCTGTGCCGCACACGATTGGGCGTGTGTGCGGGGGAAGGCGGGGGGCAGAAAGAAAGAGGAAGAATCAAACCCACGGAGGCACCCACGGGAGCACAATGAGGAGCAGTCGCTAACAGGAGCCTAATCTTTTCTTTTCTGCGGCTCCCCCCTCCTCCTCCTCCTCTGTCGGGGAGTCAAATAAGGTTTACAGAATGGAAAGACCCAAGTCAGCAAGTCCTCTTCCACACTGACACTAAACACACGAGTCCATCCAGCCTCGCCGCTATCAGGCTGAAGCCTATTTATCACAGCAGGAAGTGAAAGGCGACCTAAATGTAAGTCTGTGAGGGACAATACGCCGTCACCGCCGCTCTGCACGGCGGGACGGTTTCATTCAGCGTACAGTAAGAGGAGAGGGGGCAGGGCGAGGGCCGAGAGGCAGATTTTTAACTTCTGCAGCACCGACGAGTCCAATCGAATCTGTGGAGAACTAAAAAAACATCTGCAGGAAATTTACAGCATTGAGCGGAATTATTTCAGGCACCACTTTGTTTGTTTCGTGGAAATTATTTCATTTCCACACAGAAAAACTCCCCGAAAAGTCGACATCTACTCAAATACAACAGAGGATGACTATAAATATATGTTTTTGTATTTTATTTAATGCTCCCTGCTGAGTCAGCTTTCACACACACAGGATTTAATGCTTCCTGCGCTCACACGTGAGAGGAATGAGGCGCCACGATCGTTCAGACTTTCAGACGGAGATGGAAAATAATCGTTCTGTTCAGTTTGACAGACAAAAGTTTGAGCTTTTACTTTTCACGTCCTGAATTCCAACGCACGACAAGACGGTTTATAAAAGCCTCACATGTCAGAGTTTCGATGGGTTAGACGTGCACGTTTCGGGGGACGTGTTCACGAATCGCACCAACCGCCGCCTCCGGGCGCTCGCACGTGTGTGTAATCTTTCACCGATTTATGGACTCCTGGATTCGAAGGCTCGGATGTGTTTCAGCAAAATTTCAGCTCAGAGTGGAAAAACATGAAAGCGACGCCTCGTCCTGCTCCGCTGAACCCGCCCGACCTCAGGAAAAAAAACGTGACGCGCTGGAGAAAACGTCGCCGTCTGCACGGAGACCGTCTGCACGACCGTGCTTTAGCTTCATCTTCGCTTTCGTTTGCTGCTCTTATTTTTATGTACAAAAATGTGCACATGTTAAAGTTGCAACGCCTCTTTTTTATGTAAGATTTATCAGACTGGCACATATGTTAAAAAATAATTTCTCAGTCATAATTAAAGCACCACATGAAAAAAGCCAGACAGCTTAATTTTAGCGTAACAGCAGCGCGATAAGGAGCCGTCACAGCTTTGGGCTTCAGGGTTCAAACCTCAGATTTCAGTTTCCAACAACAACCAAAAGTGTTTTTGGTATATGAAGTTTGCACAGCGCTCCTTATATGACAGACACGTGTATCATGTATATGTTCAGACTTTGGAGCGTAACACGTGGGAGCAGAAGCCCCGAGGTGACTCGATCTGAGAGGGAACGACCCAACAGGGAAGCAGCTTTATGATGTCACAGCAGCCCGGCGGCAGCTGCTGAAGCCGAACCCTCCTGTTCCTGCGCCTGACGCAGCAGCAGAGGTGCAGTAGGTGTGACATCAGCCTGACGAGCTGGCCTCTGGCCTGCACACGTCGACTCTTCTCCCTTTAAAGGAGGAAAAATCTTCAGTTTGTCCACATGGACACGGACACTTCATCGCCCTGAGGCAAAAAACAATCCCCGCCCCCCCGCTCGAGTTATCAAGGCTTCTTTTACGGACGGGGAGGGGAGGGGGCCGGGGTTTGTCTTCTGTCTGTTGAGCTGGGACGTGAAATCTGTTCCTATGGTTTCGTGATTTCAGGTGGAATTATAATTTTCTCCATCAGCTGCACCCTCCCCGTACGTGTGCCGTCCTGGAAAGAGGAAATAATTATATAAACCCCCCCCAGCACTCGGTCTGCACCATACTGTAGCCGTACTCATAAACATATTTTGAGTGGTCTACTGTACAGATCCCTTTTTGGCAAAGACTCCCGGCATCGTGTAGCAGACACTGGCCCACCTGCCCACCCCAGATGGGGCTAAAATTAAAAAATCCAAAACACAGATTAGAAGCAGGAAAAACACCAGACCCCCCCCC
>NW_024582430.1:241012-258608 GCF_018398535.1 Haplochromis burtoni
TATGCATTTCAGGATTTTAGGCTAAATGACTCATAAATCCAGTCAGGCTTATGGCCTTACATTCAGCTTCTTCTCCACCCAGTGATTACTTTATAGGCCGAGTGTTTCCAACACACACACACACACACACACACACACACACACACACACACACACACACACACACACACACACACTCACTCAGCGCACACACACACACACTCAGCGCACACACAGACGTGTCCTTGTGTGTCAGGGTTAATAGTGCTCCTGTAAGAGGAAGACACACTACTGAGAGGATGAGAGTGTGCTCTCCTGGCATATAACAGCCCTTCAATAATAAATGGGCTTCACACATTCACACACAGAGCGCACACAGAGGTGCGTTGGGCCGTAGAGGCGTGTGACGTGCGCACACGTGACGAGCGTCCGGCCCGCGCGTCTTTAATCAGTCGGCTGATCCGCAGCTTTAATGCGGCTGTTCCAATTACTGTAAAAGTCAGCCGGCTCCATATAACCACAAATATTGACACTTTATTGCACAACACATTTATGACATTTTGAAGGTCACGCCATATATTAGGCATCGCCGCAGCAGAGGGGGGGCTCAGACCGCCTGTTGACACCCCGCCGTAACTGTCCTGAGTATTGATTTTTTCTTTTCATGCAAAGATTTTCTGTTGGAGACGCGACATTAATGCGACGGTCACAGGTGAGCCTGTGAACTACAATCACAAAAACTACATTTCCCTACAGTTGCTTGCTTCTGTGCGGATGTTGTGACATTGTGACACAAAGTCAGGCATTTGTGTTAACAAATGTCTGCGTGTTAACATTTTTAAATAAACTGCACAGAAAAAAATGATTGTTTTTCAGGTTTTTCTACCCAACCTGAAAGTTTTACCGACACTTCTCCTTCTCACAGATTTGAGCTCAAATCTCAGCTTCCTGTTTGGTCTGAACACACAAAGCTCGCTGAGACGTTTCTGCTTTCAGCAGCAGGAGAGCTTCGTTTCTGCTTTGGACACTTTGTTGATCTCGGTGTCCGAGAGGAAGGTTGGCTACAGACTCGTGATTGGCAGGTCGTTAGCCAATGAGAGATGGGTTTCGCAGTCTGATCTGCCCCACGTTGTCGTATTTGGTTTCAGATGACGCTCACAGAGGTGCTGCCGGCTGGTGGTGGGAGGCTGTGTGGCAGCTTGTTTCTGATAGGTTCCTGGTGTCGCGCATCCTGTGGCTCGGCTGGCCGGTTTTCTGAGACCGACCGGTGAGGTTGGTGACTCTAAACGACCCAAGATGGCGTAAGAAGGACGAACACCATCGTGCCGTCACTGCGAGCTAAACCACAGTCACAGTTTTATTTGTTCATGTCGGCGAGTGTCCTACGGGGCAGCGGACCCTCCGCTGGCTGCGCTGCTCGGTGAGAACGGCGCCGAATGTCGAAGCATCGCTTGTGTCAGAGGCTCGTGCTGAGCTTGATTTCAGCCAAAATGATCATAATTCATGTGAAAATCTGTTTTTATTCTTATTCATTAAACATTCGACGCGCCGCTTCTTCTTCTGTGGTTTGCATGCGTGAGCCCTCCCCTGCCTCCACCCCAGGAAGAAACATGACAAACGCAGCGCTGCGACTGTGCTCCTACAAGAATATCACAGAGGGGGAAAAAGGAGAAATACATGTATAATTCAGCTGTATCTGATCTGAGACCAGCTCCTCTCCCCTCTGCCTTTACTGGTGTCACGGCGGCGTAATGGAACATGCCAGAACAAAGGCTCCGAGATCAGATTGGAGCAGAGTTGAGCAGGCCATCTGGGAGGCAGGCTGAGTATCAGTCACTCTGCCTGCTGTCGGCTGCACTCACACTCACGCACACACACTTCCCCTCTGACTCACAGTGTGTGTGTGTGTGTGTGTGCAAGAGACACCTCACTCCCTTCTGACCGCACGTCACCACCGAAGCATCGCCACCGAGGGGGATACGCCACCGAGGAGGCAGCACAGCAACTGACTGACAAAGATACAAACTGATGTGTGTGCGTGCCCCTGGGACAGTGGCCACACCCAGCTCCCATTAATGGAAAAAAAATCATCAACAACATGAAAATAAAAGCAGAGGCCGTGTGCGATGCCAGGGGTGCAGGTTGGAGGATGGCGGCGGGCGTGGGGGGGTGCTGGCAGTTCCTTAATGGCGCTCTTTCAATCACACTTTGCACTCTAAACGCTCTGTGGTTTTGATTAGTATGATATCACTTTCAGGAAATAAAACTGGGGGGGGGGGAGAAAAAAGCACATCAGTCATAAAAACACAAGATGTTTTGCTTTTTGCTCGGCCATTATCTAATTGTGTCACGTGACTTTCCCGTCGAAGCCCGGCGGCCTCTCCCTGCCAGCAAATAAACTGATTGAGGGGGACCTGGTGTTAAGATAGTGAACGGGGTTGTGTGTGTGTGTGTGTGTGTGTGTGTGTGTGTTGGGTTTTGTGTTTGCTTGTATGTGATTGTAGTGCGTGCTGGGGGTGGCGGAAACAGTTTGAAAAGGGGAAAGATATTAAGAGAGATTGGGTGAGACGGGGAGAGAGAGTAAACGTGATGACATCATTTGAAAGGCATTAGGCTTTTAAAAATGCGCCCGGGGGGACTTGATTTCCTTACAGCAGAGCAACACAACACCATCCGGCCTGATGCTCGCTCGCTCTCTCACACCCCTCCCCTTCATTCTTCTTCTTCTCCTCTTTTTTTTGATTTGGACCACTGCCATCTTTGTGAGCGTCTGGTTCATGCGAGTTAATCAATTTGAGGTTTAGTTACACTGCTGATGCTAGCACTCCAGCCACAGCTAGAACGTAATCTGAACTCGCAGAATTTATTAACCAAACACCAATTATCATTAAACACCACTGCATTATGCCCCTCCTTTTACCACCTGACAACCACTACTAAATGAAATTTTAGATTAAAGTTATTCGGCCCGTGATTTATGAGCACCGAGAGGAGCGCCTCTCTCTCTTAATGCGCACGCCGTGTTTTTCCTGCTGCCGCGGGAATACACCCGGGATCAGAGACGTCTCCGAGGTATTACAGCAACCGGGTCCGGACCGAGAGGAGAGGAGGAAGGCCGGGAAAGAGCGAACGCCGTCCTCACCTCTTGCTCTGACCTCGCTCGGCCGCCAAGGAGGAAGGAGGCAGAGAAGGAAGTTTGTTGAGGTTTTAGGTTTTCACACACACACACACACACACACACACACACACACACACACGTGTTTGTGAGATTCAAACAGCAGCAGAGTGTGTTACATATAAGGCGGTGGGGTAAACAGGGGCACCAGATGTTCTTTGATGTTAATAATGGCATTTATTATTAATATTAATTAGACCGCATTCAGCAATACATTTGGGCCATTTCCAAGTCAATTAAGCAAAATGGCATTCGGGAGATGTTGAAACGACATTTTAAGGCAGGTGTTCGGCGCTCCCCTAATAAAACATTTTTGCAGCTCCTGAAAAACAGCCCATTTTATTCGCTTTCTCTTTGTTTACTCGTCCTCGCCGCGAATGAACTGTATCTCCAAAAACACATATTGACGATGCCTTTTTTTTACATTCGAGCACATTATCGAATTAAAGTACGCAGGAGGCGGTAATTCTGATAATGCGCACACGACATGTTGCGTCCGCAGAGACCCGCGGGGGTTAATCCACGTATGAAACCACCGCGGCGACCATCAGGACGGGGGCAGGAAGAACACTTTGAGGATTATTGAGCATGTTTTTTGAAATCTGCGAGGCCCGGTCCACATGGCTGCAGAAACCGGTTCACCGAATCAGAGTCTGGGGGGGCGGGGGGTCCTACATTATAGTGAAAATAATCCCGAGCTGCTATAAGGATAAAGAAGCTGCTTTGAGCTGAACGCCGACCTGCCACACCTCTCAGCCTGCGCGTGTGTGCGCGCACTCAGCCCTGCTTTTGGCAGCAGGCCCTGTTTTCTGTGTTTTTTTCAGAGCTGGTGGAGGCAGCAGCCTTACAATGGTACATTAACAATCTGTGCGTTCATTTATCAGTGTGTGCGATTTGGACTCTGCGTTCATGGCGCGCTGCACTTTTCATGGCTGAAAATTAATGAACAAGCCTCCCCTCGCAACAAACATGCACCTGTGCTGCAGAGATGCTAATCACAAACATTTATATTTATTAGTGAACACCCGCACTAAGACTGGAGTTGTGGAGGAGGAGGAGGAGGAAAAACGAGGAGAGGAGCGAGGACGGAGGAGAGATAGGTGGTAATGAAAGGCTGGCAGGGTGGAAGTGTGTTTGTCTGAAGCACTTCAGAATGATTTCTGATCTTCTGCTGCGACGGTGATTCCTCCAAAACTACTCAGACATGAAGGACGTGTATTCTAAAAAACCTGCAAGGAAGCAGGTGACTCCCGAGGGTGTTAAAAGGAGCCTTCTCCCCCCTGCTTTCTCTTTTTAACCCCCCCCAGCTGACAGAAGGTGGCTCTCTCCCTCAGTAAAGGCTATGCCTCTGCCCGGCTACGAGCAGAGGAACGGTGCCATAAGTTTCTCCCTGGCACTGGCCCACCTTTGTTTCCCCCCTACTCAAGTCTGTTTCAGGCTTCAAAGAGCATTGGAAAAAGACACACACACACACACACACACACACACACACACACACACACACACACACACACACACACACACACACAGAAATGTCTGAGGGAGCACTGATGTCTCACTAACTTTATCATTCTAGCAGGGTGATCATAGCCCCGTCGAGAGGCTGTGGATGATGCTTGAGGGTCTATGAGTGTGTGTTTGTGTTTGTGTGTGTTTGTGTTTGTGTGTGTTTGTGTGTGTGTGTGTGTGCTGTCCACCACTGTCTGCATGCATGCATGAGAGCACAGAAGGCAGATGGGGACAGAGGTAGGTGTCTTTTAGGACAAGAAGACAAAAGCAGTTACTAATGTGTGTTTGTAGACACACACACACACTCCAACATGTGTGTGTGCGCGCGTTTGTGTGTGTAATGCTATAATAATCAGGGTGTATATTCATCATGCCCCCTCTCAGTCTGTGTTGGCAGGAAGTGGTGTGGTTACCATTAGTGAAGGATGACTAGGCTGCTGAGAAAGGAAAGGAATAAAGGAAAGGAAAAAGGGCAGAACGCACACGATGGTGAAAGAGCGATAAAAACAGAAATGAAAATAGCGGCAGAACAAAGCAGTTGAAATGGAAACAAGATGATTAGAAACAAGAGGGAAAACGGGAAGAAGAGGGGGAAGCTGGGAAGGCAGAGGAAGACAGGAAAGACCAGAAAACCAGGACAGCGGCCACGGCGGGACATAAAAGCCGAGCAAAGACAAACGGAGAGCAAACGGAAAAAGAAAGCTGACGGTGCGAGCCCCTCTCCACCTTCCGCCACCTACGACAGCCACCCTGTTGCACGCGCTGTCTCTTTAACGCTGGATGAAGTAGAACTCCTCCCTAAGCCGCCATTGATTTCCTATTCATTCCCGAGCACGCTAAATCAACAGCGTGCACAATAGGCCAATCATCAAACTCAGTCGCAGCACTTCCATCCCACCCTCCATCCATCTGCCACTGGTCAGAGTCCATACTGTACACACACCGCAGCCATTAGTGGCGTTATTCTCCATCAATGAAAACGAATCAATTAGGCCTCATTAAGGATGCATATTAAGGTGGAGTAATTATCTGGTGAGGGATGTGCAGTGATCGATAGCTCGGGAGCATAAATGCGCACTTAAAGACATATATTACCACGAGGGACGAGCACTTTTAACAAGGTCTCTGTGGAAGAGCAGCGACGGCGGGTAAATCTGCTGCTCGCCGCGCACGCATGCGCCACGCGGACTAGAGCCCGGTCAGGCAGTAAATCCACAGACCAAGGACGCGTCCCTTTTTCCTCTTCTATGAACTTGTCGAGTGTCTCAGAAAATGAAATAAAAAGATTTACACACCTTGCCTTGCGTGTGTGTGCGTGTGTGTGTGCATGTGCGCGTGTGTGTGCGTGTGTGTGTGTGTGTGTGTGCGTGTGTGTGTGCGTGTGTGTGTGTGTGCGTGTGTGTGCGTGTGTGGTGTGTGTGTGTGTGCGTGTGTGTGGCTGTGTGTCGTGTCGTGTGTGAGTGTGTGTGTCGCGTGTGTGTGTGTGTGTGTGTGTGTGTGTGTGTGTGTGTGTGTGTGTGCGTGTGTGTGTGTGTGTGTGTGTGTGTGTGTGTGTGTGTGTGTGTGTGTGTGTGCGTGTGTGTGTATGTGTGCGCGTGTGTGTGTGTGTGTGTTGTGTGTGTGTGTGTGCGTGTGTGTGAGCGTGTGTGTGCGTGTGTGTGTGTGTGTGTGTGTGTGTGTGCTTGTGTGTGTGTGTGTGTGTGTGTGTGCGTGTGTGTGTGTGTGTGGCACAATGACCACGGAGGGAGACACACTTTAAGAATAAATGAGACAAAGGCCCAGTTTTCAAATGCTACAGGCCTGCACCCACAGGCTGCCCGCATACAAAGCACACACACATTTGCATGCACACAGTAACATGCATACACACACGCAATCCCATGCATAACGCCTATTAAAGAGCACGCTCTGTCCCAGTCGCATAATTTTAATTTGTTATGAAGGTCATTGACAGCAAGTAATAATCACCATTGGGGATCTAACAATTTGCCATTTCGGAACATTGAGGCACTGATGACTCAACTATTAATAGACTGAAGCAGCCCTCGCCCCCCTGCGTGCACCCCCTGTCCTCTTAAACGACTCAAATCTACTCCAGTGCATTGTTTTTACACTCATACCACCTTAAAAACAGATCCACCACCTGCGAAAGGACGACTTTTCTGACAAACTCCAGCCCTCGCTCAGCGGATGAAGAGTTAACACCCCCCTTCCCTTTTTTAACAAAAGAGACACAATGACGAGTTTTATTATAGACCAACTCATTTATTCTCTGCTCTAGCATCACCCGAGCCATTCAGACATATGCGTCTGGCATTTGTCGCCAAACAAATAAGTCCAAGCTTAAGCTATTTTTATCAAGAGCGAGAGCGTTTGTTCTTTTTAAGTGATCGTCAGTGTTTGGGGCGAACAGAACGGGAGCTGGAATCCTTTATCTTTCAGAGGCTCAACAACTCAAGACTAATTACAAATTAATCTGGATCTGGATATCTGCAATGAGAGAAGTCGTGGTGTGCTAAGAGGAGCTAGCTGTTTTATATTTATAGAGGGGAGCTGAACGGGCAGAGAGGCAGACGCGGGCCGGAGACGGAGGCGGCCAAAACCCAAAAGACAGAGTAGCGCGTAATTGCCAGCTTTTCTATATCTGAGCAGGATTGCGGACATTAATAATTGATGGTTAGCTCGATAGGACAGAAGTTTGTGGCGGAGGAAGTTTGGCGTCTCCGTCTGTCGAGGTCCCTCCTCGCTGCACGGAAGGTCGAGGGGGTTAATCGCCAGACTCGACGGCGCTGCCCGAACATGGCGAGGTCGCATCGACACCCTCTGACGTGTGTTTAACGGCACCGTGTCGTTTGCATCTCTGTTCAAAGGAACATTTTGGATCCATGAAACTGTTTCATGCACTGAAGCGTTAGTGACGCGGTGCAGCCCGGCATCACACGGGAAGGTTCAAAAATATATTTAATAGAGGCACATCTGCTCTGCATCTGTCGCTCGTCTTCAGCTGATTGTTCCTCACGCAGCGACAGCTCACAACAACGCTTCAATCAGAAAACCCTCTGTGAGCAGCGCCTGGTGATGGTGGGGAGGAAGAACTCCCCTTTATCAGGAAGACGAAAATAAAAATGAAAAATGTTTTTTAATAAAAAGCCACCATCATGTTTCAGGTTTTCAAGTTTTCCATTTGGACGGACGGTGCTGCCCGCAAAGAACTGAAATATGTAAAGGAGCGCGCCACCAACCCGGCGGCCATCTTGTGCCAGCCTGTGACGGCGTTGAACGTGTCTGACGTGCTGTTTGCGTTTGTTTTTGTGTGTGTTTTATATTAAAGTTTTATGTGATAAAAAACAGAGCCGAGATCAGGGCGGGGCAGCAGGCGGGTGTACAGCACCGCTGCTGGCTCCACCTCCCGCTCCATCCACTCGCCATTATTAGTCGAGAGGAAGAGATGAGCGATGTTTGCTCCAGCTCCATGTTACACACAGTAAAATTCAAATGTGTAATTTGTTTGTGGTTAATCCAAAAGCGTCTGTGCCTGCTCTTCAGTCACGACGATGTTTTTAATACTGAACTATAATTATTGCTGCCATCCATTAATTTCCAAACTGTTTTACTAAGAAGCTGAATAAAATAGTCAGCCATTATTATTATTACTGCCAAATTACCGTTATTTACCTGAACAGGAAGACCAGTGCTTGAATGTTCTGGTCCGTCCAGCGTCGGCTCCATCTCAGGTACAAAGACGTGATTTCAGTTTGTGTGCTGAATAATCCTAACCACAGAAATGTAAACACATTTCTGACAGATTCTAACATTTTTGTGAAGCGGTCTAATAAACCTGCTGAGCGCTGTATATTACTCCAGAGGGCATGAATCAAAATCACAGGTCTACAGCTGCAGCAGGAGTCTAAGCTGCATGTCAGTGATGTGCCCACATTCTGAAAGGCAAAAGAAACTCCTGTGATCCTCCACAGAAAAGCTGCAGCTGCTGAAATCTCTGAACTCATCTGGGACCGGTCTATGTGCTGGACGCACGTTCTGCAGCCACACTGGGAGAAGTGACTTCCAGCCCTCGATCGCAGAATAACTGGAGGAATGTGTTGAACATCTGACTCGAGACGACGGTGGATGGTAGTTAACTTCCTGCTGGGGAAAGGGGCTTTGATTTGCTGCCTGGTAGCCAGGGTATGTCGCTCTCAATTACTCACTCTGTCTCTACGCTAGTGTACTCGGTACTCCCCCCGGCCCTACGGTAGGGACCTCTGGGCACCCTGACTGTCGTTTAACTGCTTGTGGCATGAGGCAGCTGAGGAAATGGGTCATTAAATCCAACGAACTACGGCCAGCCCCCCCAATGCCCCAGATCTGTTTTCAATCAGATAGCTTTCCTTCACAGGAGTGATGGAGAGAAGCCTCGCGCAGCGGCTCGAAGCAGACATTAGCGTCAGCGCAGCTCAACACTTCCCTCTCTATGCAACGGCATCCCCGCGGTATGCGACTCTGGAAAATCCTCACCTTTAAGATGCACTCGCAGAGCTGAAATAAATCATGTCCACAGCAACATCTGTCAGTGATGGTGATAACTGCACTTACATAACACCTTTGCAAAAGGAGCAACAAATGCCCCCAATATACAAATATTTGACTTTGAGCTGGTTCAGACATGAATGCTGCGAGGACCATGAGGAACACCAGCCTGTTCTCATCCAAGGCCTCGTCACATGGTGCCACTGAGAGGTTGCGTCCTGTTTCACACACCTACAGTCTGAATAGAGAGCGCAGGGCGCTGTGCTTTCTCTACTCTGATTCGTTCAGTTTTGACTCGTGTTTTTACTTCTGCAGTCCGGAGCGTGAAAACTCAGAGTGACAGTCTTGAAGCTGGAGCTTTCTTCTTTGGTTTATTACCTGTGATATGAAAGTCACACAGGTCCATGCTCTGCACCCGGGTGAACAAACCAGGCTGCTGAGTATTTACCTGCTGCCCCTCCGGACTTCACGCTGAGCCGTCTGTCGACGGAAAAACTTTTATGATTTTTTCTAATAAGCTTCAGACCGTGAGGGTTCCCCGACCCTCCAGATCACTAATCATCTGTCCAGTATCGCTGCTGAAATCACGCTGCCAGATATTCTCCCCTCACTCAGTTTTTATCCCGACCTTCATCCCTTCCTCACTCTGGTCTGTTCGAGTGCTTCCACATTTCAAGCACTCCACCCCAGGATCCGTCCGGAGGTGTCTAATAACTGCCTCGCAGCTCATCCGGGCACAGGTGACACGATAAACACCATTCTGCAGTAAAACCAAAAGTCTACCATGTTTCTTTTGGTTGATCCTCTCACTTCAGCGAACAGTAAGTAGAACTAGTGCGTTGTGGTTGTATTCCTCCACCGTCGGGGCGGTTTACCTCGCTGTCTGTCACCACAGGAAGTCAGGGCCTCTGCAGCTGTTGTCGCGGGTTACACAGGCGGTGGCCGCTGTCTTTAGTGATCGTTTGACGAGCGGGAAATATTCACTGTTTGGTGCAAACATCGTTTTTTTCCTCTGACCTCTGAAACGGCAGTGAAGCCACGACATCGCAAACAAGCCGACACGGAGAAATCCAACGAAGCAGAGGCACGATCACATTTCATTCACCGGGATTTCCGCATGAACCGTTCCCACTGTTGTTTTTCACAGTTATTAACACCTCCAGCCACTAGCTGGCGCTGCTTAACGCCTCAATATAGACATTTCCTGGAGTCGGGGTAATAAAGTGAACTTTTTGAATAGAGAACTGACATTTTCCAAAAATGTACTTAAATCAAACCCGCAATTAAAAAATTAGCTCCTGAAGTTTGACGCCACTGGAAATTTGACCCATCCGTCCATGCAGCTCGGAGGAGCCCAGGGCAGATGGCCGCTCTGCCACCCCACAGGTGCACTACGCATGGAAAACTGTATTTAATAGGAATATCTTACAAATGAAACAGAAAGAAATGAGCCGGAGCTGCTGATGAGCCGGATGTGTGAAACTTTCCGGGACCGACTGATCTCATCTCCAGAGGAAAGGGCAGCCGTTTAGCAGGAAGGTAAATACTTCAAATGTTAGCCTGGGGAACGTCTTCGATTTGTCCTTTAGGAAGATGCTAACGTGCGATACACCGTGCCCTCCCCCTCCTCCTCCCTTCTCATTCATCTGCCTCACAAACTCCTTCTCCTCCCTCCCCCTCACTGCAAAATGCAGGGCCAGCAATAAGAAAAAAATACTACGCACACTTGTTGCCCGGACTTTATCTCTGCATTATTCTCAGCGCTCCTTCCGTTCATTTCAGAGAATAAGATAAATGAACAACGTACATTTCGTGCACCTGTCCTCCCCTCCCCACCTTCCTCTTCCCCTAACGATAAGGGATTTCATTAACGTGAGAATGCTTGGGCTGAAAGAAACATAATTGCTTCAGTGTTGTTGTCCTCTCTGCCGCCGACGCCCTAATTTCCTCCTCGCCTTACTCTTGACTGTTAAGTGATCATTATATCAACACAGGGGATGGGCCAAGGGTAAAATATTGACAAACTGCGGTCATGCTCGTGCGAAACACGGAGGAGAGGTGCGCGTGCGTGCGCGGCGGAGGGCGACGAAGTATTAAAAATAAAAAATAAGGAGGGAGAGAGGACAGAGTGACAGCAGAGAGAGTGATATAATCAATGGAGAAAGATCACAGAGTCCTGTAATAATTTAAAAAGCCGGCCCGATCTGTCAGCCCCCCTCCCCCACCCCGCCGCCTCCCTGATGGATAACTGTATGTAAAAGATACATAATTTTTTGACTTGCCATTTACACAGCATTGCACCTGAAAGCCAAGCGGCATAATAGACAGTTTAAAATGTCAGGCAAGTAAGAGTAAGAGTAAGTAAGAGAGACAGGTCGGCCGGCAGAATCTTAATTAGAACAGCTCCATCTAATGGCAGCGGCCGTGCACGCGCACGTGCACACACGTGCACACAAACACGTGCACACAAACACATGCACACGCGGCTTCTTTGCTTTCTCTGCATCCACTGAAACGATTTCAGGGAAAAAACTGCGCACACACCCTCCAACATCAGCGCAATTAGCAAACCATTTCATTCCTACAGCTGACCAGTCGATGACCAAATCTACGGCGCCGTGGCGGAGCATCACACCAGTGCTGGCGCTAGCCTGGAAAAGCATGTATAGGATTTACCTATCTATCCCTGAGCAGACCTGGCTGTTGAGCTGGAGCCAGCGCCACATGATTGTGTTAATTAATCTGCCATTGTGAGCACGGGGAACAGCTGCACGGGCTCTCGTGGCTGCGTTGTCAAAGCAAAACAATGCAATGTTAAGCTTCCCCCACTGAATCTTCCATTACAAAGGAGCCCCAACAACGGGGCTAAATTCATAAATCCACAGATCAATTTTTACCAGCACTAATGTCTGACCTTTAAAGTGAAAGAGGGATTTTTTTAACATGCTTCATTTGGGCTTGAAATACGGTCAGATATGTGATACCTAGGATGCGGGCCAAATACCCAGCCCCACCAGCGCACCCCTCCCTCCAGCCTGGAAAACAAACACAGTGAGAGAGAAAAGGATGGAGGGAGGCAGGAACCGGCAGCAGAGACAAACAGATGAGTGCGAGGAGTCACCAGCTGGGCACTGGTATTTTAAAACAAAACGTCTAACGCTGTTAGCGGGGCGCCATTGATCAGTGCGATGGGGTGTTAATTCAGACGGGCAGAGGGAGACAAAGCAGCTTTACAGGTTAATTCATCGTGAGACGCTCCTGACAGCATTTCCGCGTTTCCTCCTCCTTAGATGGTCCGCGCGCTGGCGCTCGTTCACGTAGAAGCAACACTGACCAGGGGATTCATAAATAAAATTAGGTAAACTGTGCTGCCACACAAATTATGTCTGCAATAACAGACTTTGCGAATAAATGGTTTAGCACCTCTAATCGAGTTCACAAAATGTTTCACTAGACAACCATTTCGCTGCATTCATTACAGCTTCGCTGAATTACAATTTTATTCGCGGCGTTTGTCTTTAATGTGGCAACCAGATTCGTCGAGGAAGCCTGGAAGAGAGGGAGGACGGCGTGCCCCCGTCGCACGCTCTCTACAGCGAATGGCACGGCCTCGGTGTGCGCTTGGCACTTGCAGAGAGATGGTGATGCACCCCGAAAAAATCATGGAGACGCCTGGCTCTCGCCCCGCTCTGCAGCCGAGCCCTTCTGTCTCACAGAAAGCCCTCCAGCAGCCCACTGAGCAGCGAGCGAGGCGTCGGAAGACGAGTCGTACGCGCCGAAACGCACTGATGTATCTGACAGAGCCTGTCAGGGACGCTATGTAAAGCAGGAGGTGGATGCGACTGATGCTTTCTTTCAGGTTGGAACAAAGGGGGGAAAAGCTTAGGGAAGCAATAAGTGGGAGCAGTGTAAATGGCAGATGAAGGAGGCACGACATTTCCCTCTCCCTGTGACACTGTCTCTCAATCTGCACCCTGCTCCGGTCTGCCAAACACCGAGTCAAATAGTGACACTGAATATAGCAGCGAATTCCAAATCTGCTGTTGAGTTGCCATATTCTCGATAGACTGCACAAATGTTCTTTTTTTTTTTTTTTACAAGACTTTTTAATGCAGTCGGAAACGTGCGAGCGCCCGCCCACCCGCGCTGAAAGCGTACAGATGGGGAAGGGTGACACGGCGCTAACTCGCATCTCAAAAGTGACGCCGGCTGCAGCGTCTCACCTGTCCAACACGCTGGATTTCAGAAAGCCATCAGATGTTGCATTTACCGCAACGCTGAACAGTGGAGAGCCGAGTCCGATCGGAATCGGGAGGAGGGTTGCCGCTCTCGCTCTTGACAACTCAACAGGACACTCAGCTGAGCGGCAACGGGAGGAAGGTTGATATCTTGTCACTATATTCTCCCTCATGGCTTTGTTAGTATTTACAGCTAAAATGTTACCGAGTGTGTATCGAATTGGAAGAAGGACTGTTTTTCCTCCTGTGGTACTGTGCTGTCGGCTCCCTGATTGTTGGAGTATAAAAATAATCGTCATGGAAATAGATCTCATTGACAATGTGCCATGTTCACACTGTGAGCAGCTTGTGCCTTGTGAACATAATCCAGAAACGTCCTCCAAAAACTTTCCTCCACAAACTTTCAATCCCTCATCCTCGCTTTGCCCTTCTCTCCAAAAGATGAAAAAAGGCAGTGCCAGGAAGACAAAGGACCAAATCCCGTCTTGTCAAGAACCAGCAAAACAGGTAGAAACGTGAAGTAAGGGCTGGGCTCGAGGATCAGACTACGATGCTGAGCGGCAGGGAGGATTGACCGAAGCAGCTTTCCCAGCCTGGCCCTGAAAATCCACTCCTCATCACTGTGTCTAATAGGACAGAGCGCTGGCTCGGAGAGGACTGCGCCGGCACAATTACACCTTACCTGCGAGGCCTGCCAGGAGAGGTGGCATTTGGTCGATCCGCCCTCCCGGGAGGGCGTTTTGTGGCTTAGCCCTGACTTAGCCGCGTGTCTTAAGACGGGGGATAGGAAGGCTGGGGGGACCGTTGGGGAAAATGTGAGTGTCTGCGTGAAAGCCCGGGATAAACCTGTGCTCTCAGGAGGAGAGAATGGCTGGAGGCCCAGGGGTTAAATGTCTCCGGAAAGCCTCTGTGTCCTTGCGTAGTGCGTTTGTTGAAATTACAGAAAGTCTGCCTCGATGTCCTCGAAAGAAGTCGGCGCTCTGGAAAAAGCCGTCCTTCGGGCGAGGCCTTCTCAGTTATCGGGGCTCAGCGCCAATTTAGGGAGCTATCACTGAGCTGCACCCATCAAACAAAAGAATCCCCAAAAGAGCTTTTCTTCTGTTAACCTCTCAACCAGCCGATCACCAACAAACCACCGAGGCTACGTTTTAGCCACATGCTAAACAAAAAGCTCAAAGATGTTCGAGTTTCAAAGAAATTCTCTGACAGGCTTTTCGGCCGTAAAGCTTTCACCTTCGGGCATGTGCAGGCATGCAAAACAGGTACAACTTCCATATAAACGAGCTGATGTGATCCGAGCTCAAACGAACCGCTGGAAGGCGCCGATTCCACTTCGTGCCTGTTTCAAAGTAGAGGTGCTTTCAGTAAATCTGTCAGTTCAAACGATGCTGCTTTATGTGGGTATTTATCATTTGTCTCCTTGTTTATAGTCTTTTGTTAAAAAGCAGCTGTAGTTCAGTATGTAGATTGCACCAGACATCCGCCCTCGTCGTTTTCTCTGAAATCTGTCACGAAACAGGCATGTTGGCCTCACGGTTCTTTGGTTTAAACTTTTCCTTTGGGCTTCATGTACCGGAGTAATTATAAAAGAGCGACCATCTGCCAACCACCGGCTGCTGGAGTAAAAATCTCTGGTTGGCTGCAAACTCTTGCATACTGCTCGCCGAGCACTTTTACTTCTGCTGGTGAGTTATTGCAGACAAGGTAACCGAAGCAACGACTGATTTCACCCAGCGACTACTTGCCGAGTACACGTGTGACCGAGGCCCAAGAGAGCTGATCTAAGAGGTGATTAGCATGTGGCTAAAATGCAGCCTGCGCCCGAGGCGTTCACATGCATCTGGTGCCTGTTAGAAGGACTAAATGTAGTCGACAGTGGAAAGGTCAGGCTGCTGCAGAGACTGCAGCACAGCTCCTGTGATTAAACGTTTCGGCTAAAACCGTTTAGTCGTTTTCATCACAGCGAGCAGTCTTTCACTGTTAATGCACAATGTGACTTTATTCGGTTGTGCTCACACACACACACGCTGCTGTTTTTGAATCTAAGAAGACGTCTGTGTGACTTCTGCATCTGAATGCTTCAGTCTCTGCGTTGCATGCTGAGATTATTTGCACGAGCCTCTGAGGTGAGTTGAGGAAGAGATTTTCTTTGCACTTTTTATGGAATCTCATCGTCGTTTAGAGCCGTTTACACGTGTGGAAGACTGGCGGGTTCATGTCTGCAACACTGCACGGCTGTATCTCAGTGAAATCATTCCTTTGAGAGCCCGTCCTTCCAGTCCAGGTCTCATGAAGGTCTCCGTGTGCTTTATGCGCAGGAATCTGAGGCCTAATCCGGGTCTAAGAGCGAGTCCTTCTAAGATGCTCACACGGAGGTTTACACGCCGACAGCGAGCGGATAAGAGAGACATTCGCTCGCTATAACCACCTTATCACGAGCATAAACATATGCTCGCTGCGCGGGACACTGGGCGACGGTAACTCGAGGGCAGAAAGAGAAAGGCGTGTTCGCGTAGGTAGAGACGATGATACTTATGTTCGTTAGGAGAGCTGTAAATGAAAGCGAGGAAGGCATCTCATCAAGCACATGTTCCACACTCGGTCCATAAGGGAGCTCTACCTGGGGCTGTCGCATTTAGAAGGTGTTACTCTAATAAGACAACAGTCGCTTTTATTTACAACAAGCACGAGACGACATGAAAAATGCTTTAACACGTCTTCAGCTGCTGAAACAAACACCTTTATCCTGTAAACACAGCGTCTCACAAACGAGCTAAAGATACACGCAAATAACATATGCTGACACACACACAGACACACACACACTGACATAAACACACACACACACACACTGACACACACACACAGACACACACACAGACACACACACACTGACACACACACACAGACACTCTTCACGCTTCAGCTCAGATTGTTACTAAATTCACGATTTCATAAAAAATGGTTTTATTTTGAAAATCCTGTTGGCTGTAACTCTCACTCTTGTTGCTTCCTCTTTGTTTTTTCTCTCGTTATGTGGCGTTTGTCTCGTGCTGCGAGTGGGTTGTTTGATTGGACGGTTAGCTAGTGTCGCGAGCAGAAGGAGAGACGCATCGAGGCGTTGGGAGTTCAGTGGAAAGTCCGCGGGGGAGTCGGGAAGGACTCCGTGAAAACACAAAGTTTAAAGCTGTGTGCGTCTTCCTCTTTTGCTCTGCAGGTAAATCGGACACTTACGAGCGGTGCGTGTCAGAGGCGGAGCTCCTGCTGGACCAGTCGATGCGTCTGGAGCAGGCAGGCGAGGTCGCCGCCGCGCTGTCAGCTGTCAATGAAGCTGTCTGTAAGCTCCTCCCACTGCCACTAACCACACTCTCTCCACTTTGAACGCAGCCAGGCAGAAACCTGACGGCCGACTTGCACACACACGAACGCGAGAAGCTGAATCGAGCTTTAAACGATCCGCTCACCCAAACAAACATCGGGATGGTTTTTTGATGACATCATTACTGCGTCTGTATTCGCCGCTGTTTGCTTCACGTGTGTCAGTCAGATGTGAACCATGAGGGTCTGTATCACAGAGTGTTAACTCAGCTCAGGGTTCCAGTCACTTCATCAGATTTGGCTCATTCTGTAGTGGAACAAAGTGAAGACTGTCCTCATTAAAAATAGGCAGGAAATGTCCTCAGTGTGACCCCGCCCCCTGCAGATCCTCTTATGTCCAGCAGAGGCAGCAGTGAGTCTGTCCCCATAAACTCCCATGTTAAACGATAGAGCAGGAATATTCATACTTACAGCCTGATACTAACGGTTTCCCTTCAGAACGCCTGTTTTAAACTTCTGTTAGAGAATAAAGATGAGAGGAAGTAGAAGAAGAAGAGTGTCACTGTATGCAGATGACACAGTGCTGTAAACGGGAGACGTTGAGGGGTCAGAGGTGGACGGGGTCACATTCGACTTCATTTCTGTCAGTAATCTGGAACTCCAAATGGTCCCTCTGTCTTCTGTTGGAAAGAAGTTTAATTCTGAAAGTCATCCATTTATCGAACAGACCATCATCACAGCACGTCCGTTTTTCCTCGCCACAGAGAAAAGCAGCTGGAGTGAATCTAAGAAGCCGTGAGCTCTGCTCCTCTAAACACCTGCAAACATCCCAGAAAAGCACAGAAAGGCT
>NW_024582430.1:258628-281023 GCF_018398535.1 Haplochromis burtoni
TGTAAAGCGTCTAAATTGCAGTTGCATCTTGGAAAACAAACACTTTGTTTTGTTACCACGACAACTGAGATAATGTGATTCCTGCGGCAGTGTCGGCGCCGCTGCTCGCTGCTCTGCGCGACAGGCTTAAGAGTCGACGGCGGGCCGAGCGCGCCCAGATCGGGGCTGCGGCCCGGGGCGCGGCTCGGTGCAGACCGAAGCTGGTCGGGCGGCCCACGCTCGCACGTGCCACCCTGCGGAGAGAGATGAGCTGGGCGGGTCAGCTTTGTCTCAGCACCGGTCCCCTACTTCCTGTGCTGAAGCTTTGCCCGGAGAGTCACTCTGCTGGAGGATGTAAATGCGATCAGCCCCAACATGTGTGTTTAATATATCTATATCTGGACAAATAGCAATTTCATAATAGGCCCGTGTCCCGCTCCTGCCTCTTTCTCTCTTTGCTATGCGTGGCGACAAAATGAATTCAGCTCTGAACCTAATTAATCCACAAAGGTTTCATGTCTTAATCCCCAAAGTCAAGGGGGTTATTGTCCTCACAAATGAGGTCAGTGTTCCTCCCAGTGGAAATAAGCGAAAGAAGGAGGAAAACACAGCGAGCGCAGGCAGCGAGCGCAGGCAGCGAGCACCGACGCCTCTCTGCGCAGCCCTCCTGTTGAATCGGGCTGAGATACAGCGGCACGAGGCCCCACTCGCGGGGACCGGAGGTGCCGTGGAAGGGATGGTGAACATGGCACGACAAAAGAAGAGCAGAAAGAGACATGGAGGGAGCGGCGACAGCAGCGGGAGACAGAAAATTAGACGCCTGCCAATCTTCAGCGCGCAGACCTTTGAACCAGGTGGATAAGAGAGCCGCTTCTGATGCTAATTGTCACTGAGGCAAGTCACTGTCAAACTCTGAGGCGAAGAAGCTTCATCCAAGTGTGACAGGATGATAGCCATGATACAGCCCTCCGTCTGGTGGGATGACAAGGGGGGATGTGACACACATGGCCACACCATGCTGCCTGAAGCACAGTCACCACCAGCGGCCCACACAGGGTCCCCGAGGGGGACAAACCCGGGGAAAAGCGAGCGCGCCGGCCAAATGCTCGTCCGGCGTCCGCGCGCTCTGGGCACGCTGTGAGCCCCCGTCTCCGAGGACCACGTGGGAGAGCGCGGACACGTCCGCGGTCCACGTGTAGCCTAGTTTAGGCCATCCTGACGAGAGCTTTCCAAAGATCGAGGCTTGGCTGGAGGCGGGAGGGGCGGGGGTGTGGGCCGGGGTCAGCCAATAGCGGTCGTGTTGAAGAGAGGGTCGGCCAGGACGAATAAAGTCCAAGACGACACAATCAACAGCTTGCTGAAATCTGTTGCAGTCAAACGTCCGGCCAGTGGAGGGTGGGTGGAAGAGAGCGCAGAAGACTGTTTATCTTAAAGTGTGACAGGATGTCAGCGTCTGCGGCTGCTCCGCACGCCGCCGTGACTTCACCAAAGTTTGTTGGCGAGGCTTTCCCCCACAAACGGCTTGCTGCTGGACGTGGCGAGAAAGAAGAGCAAACAGAGCTGCATGCGCTCATTTCCGACTCGTGCGTGACTGCTGGGAGAAGAAGTTGGTGCTGTCGCCCCAGTTTGAAATATGAGTTTAAACTGACAAAGCGAATTAAAATGTGTAAACGCCACAGTTCTGACGCTGATTTGAAAATCGGCTATCAGAGTTGGTGTTTGTTGATTTTTAACAACTCGAGGGTTATTACATTTCCACAGCGTGACAATTAAAAACCCCTCAATCATCATGGCGGCAGCTCCGTGTAACTGAGAGGAGAGACGACGGAGCGGTCAGAGCCACGGTCACGTGAGGCCTCACCTGCGCATTTCCCACGCTGCGTTTAAGTGCAAATGACGTGTGCGAGGGTCAGGAAGGAAGGGGTTACTGATTCTGTGCCCCCGCCCCTCGCTCTGCCGCCTGCATGCTTCCCCTTCATCTCAGAGGATAGAGGAGAAAAAGATTTAAAAGGACTGGAAAAAAGCTCAATTGTTTATTGATTTTATAATAGGCTTAGCGCAAGAGAAATAAAGCGGGGGGCTGGTGGGGCAGCGTGGTCAACCGGAGGCGATGGCGTGACAAACACACGGCTTACGCCGGCGCAGGTAACGGGGGCTCCAAATGCCGGGATACTGGCCCGAGCACCTCTTTCTCCGTGTTCCCAAACGCCCGCTCGTGGTATTGTTATCGCGTATTTAAACCAGTGTAGACATAATCGCTCCCCTCGCAAACAGGGCACGACCCCGGCGCTCGGGGAGGGGGCGGGGTGTTTGCAGGAGGACGAGGTGTGACTGGCGACACAAATCAGAGAGAAAGGAGTGAATCTGAGATGTTAGTAAGTTCATGGAAAAGGCTGCGAGTGCCAGAGCATGCACAGCAGTGTGTGTGTGTAGGTCTGATATATGGATGATAACACTAATTAGCTCATTTTGTTTGGGGCACAACACTCATTAAAAACCCAGTGGGGCCATTAAAGTTACCATCCCTCCAAACCATCGCTGCCACCGTATCCATCTCAGCTGATATCTCGGCTCTCTGCTTTAATGGCCTCTGCTTCAGGTTGTTGGGTTGAGCAAAGATTTGTGGGACTTGGACCCCCCCCCCCTCGATCCAAATCTCCTGATTTCTATTTAAATCTCTCTCTGCTGCTCCGCCTCACGTCACTCTCTCTGTATATACATCACTCGCTGCTGCATGCTTCCTCCTCGCACACTCAAAGCTGTTTTCTGCAGCTGGGGAGGGATTCGCACTTCCCCGTCCCGGCGAGGCGGGGGCGACGGTTGTTTCCAAGCTTTACACAGCGATGTCACTGTAATACCAACAAACCTCGTCGTGATTCAGTGTGGCTTGTTACGCCATAAGGCACGTGTTACTCTGCAGCCGGAGAGACTGGAGGCGGAGGCCTGCCAGGATTAGATGAGCAGGTGTAGCATCCCGCTAACAGACAGCACAAAGCCACATTCGAGCCCATTCTCTCGGGCCGAGCCATGCTAACGCTAACAGCTCCTCCTGCACTGAAAGGAGGGCTCGAGCCTATCCGGTGCGCACGTCGGTGTCACAGAGCAGCGTGCAACGGGCATTCCTGCTGTGATGAGGTCGAGTTCAAAAATGTAACCAGGATATAAGAAAATAACACAAAAGGAGGCTAAATCAAATAAAAGCTCACACAGCAGTCACCTCAGCGTGCTCTATACCGTCAGCAATGCAGAGAAGCCCCAACAATCAGACGACTCCCTGAGAGCAAGCACTTTGGTGACAGTGGGAAAGAAAAACTCCCTTTGAACAGGAAGAAACCTCCGGCAGAACCAGGTTCTGTTTCACCTGCTGGATGTATGAATCCACTGCTGAAAGTAGTCCCACTGCTGCTTCCTGTTGATGGAGTAATGGTGCCTTAAAGCTACGCCGCTCCTTAAAGCGGCGGCTACTACAGAAAACTATTCTTTAAAGAATTAATATTCCTGTCCTGCCTTTGTGGGATTGGTTTTTTCTTACATCAGCGTGAGCCAGCGTGCTCGGGGCCACTGGGCCGGGTTGGTTTTTCCACGAGTGTTTCCTGCAACAATAAACCCAGAGTGCCAGGTCACATCCCCGCCGCCGCCGAAAGGCAACGCTCTGAAAATATCCTCGGTCTCAGGTCTGGATATTAAGAGTGTTGATTAGATATATGAGTTTGCCATTTGCCCACGGAGCGTGGAGTGTCTCTGACAGAACCGGGGACCATATGGCTGGTGAGAGATTTCCCCCCTCTCTTCCTCTTCGCGCAGCCTGACAGCTGGATGGCTGCTAACTGGGGACGAGGAAGCTTGGCAGCTGCAGCTGAGAGCAACGCTTTGATGCCGCTCACCCTTTTTCACTCTCACTCTTTCTCTTCTTCTCCTCCTCCTCTCTTTTTGCAGCACACACACACAGAGGATAGCTAACGCAGTGTTAACTATGCAAACTTTCTACAGGTTGGAGGACGGAGATAACCGACAGGTGGGACTGACCGCAGAGCAGGTATCCCTCCACCAACCTTCATTTATTCTTTTTTTTAATTCTCTTACATTTATTCATTTTTTAGCTGTTTAAATTAACAAAAGTTTAGAAGAGTTTATTAAATCATAAGATCCTCACAGGTGTGGAGCGCTCTTAACCCTGATTTTTTTTCCTGCTCTGGTGTAAATCTGCAAAGACGTCGGTGCGAGGGGAGCTCTGAGGGGAGGGAGAGCAGCCGTGGGTGGGTGGTGGAGGAAGTGGGGGGGGTTACAGTAGGGTGGAGGAAGAAGGGGAGGGTGAATAGGCCTCTGGGAACACATTAGGATGTACGAGTGGAAAGCAGAAACAAGTGAGAGATTTTTGATTTCCTTCCTTCTCTGCAGTTTTTTTGTTTTCGTACTTTTGTACAAAGGCGTCTTTCATCATTTTTCTTAAAAACAAAACAGAAAGACGCCGTTGGATGTTTAGATGCAGATACCTGGATGCTTTGTGCAGAATGAAAGAGAAGCCGGTTCTTTTGAATCAAACTGCAGCGGCGGGCAGGTGTTTCTCTTTGGTTTTCTCGGTTTTAATCTGAAATCGGCGCCGTGTTTCTTCCACTCTGAGGTCACGAAAAAATGCACGTTTTTGCATTTGGGGCGGAGGTCACGGCGACGGGAGAAAACGACGCGCTTTATTCCTGAAAAGCTCGCTCAGGTTTCTTCAATCTTATGTCACCGAGCTGTTTTCCCCCCGCGCTCCCTCTCGTGTTCGCACTCCTCGTCCTCGCCCCCTCCCCTCCCTCCTCTTGTTGAAGGCCCCCTGTTGCTGCCTCGCTACCAACCAGCCCCGAACACGGCGCAGGCCGGGCGGAGGCGGGGGTGCGGGGTGGAAGAGGGAGGGGAAAGATGATGTATAAGAGCGAGGGGGGAAAAAGGAGAGAGGAGAGCAGAGTTTGGCTGGAGCCAAGAGGAGAGCAGCTGGGCACGGCTAACAGGGAATGATAATGACCTCAGAAATCTGCTGTTCGCTCCACAACAATAGGGTGCTCAGTCGCCTGGAAAATTGTGTTCATCAGCTAGCTCTGCTCACTTACTAATTGACATTGCCAAATATTTTAAGAACAATTGGAATGTGGCAGGGGGAGAGGACGGAAAAAACCCAGCTCAGAGATCTTAATCCCTGGACTTAATTCCTCTCTCTCACTTTTGGCTCCTCGCTCGTTTCCCTGCCTCGCTCTCCTCTTCACGATGACGAGATAGCAACAGCTAAGGGAAAAAAGAACATTTTTCATGTAGCCTTCTGCTCTCATGTCAGCGCCCTGATGCTGACACAAAAGGCTTTTTATGTGACCTGTCACTGGGGTTAAGAGGAGGAGATTGAGAGGGGAGGGGGAGGAAGACGAGGAGGGGCGGGAAAAATTAGAGAATGATGAAGCGAGGGAGGAACGGGAAAGAAATAAAAAGATCCCGGCATCGCAAGGCCGGCGCAGGTTGTTTGCGCTCAAACCGGCAACGCCATCGTCCGCCGCCGTCATTTGCATTCCCCGACCGAGAGAGCCCTGCCTCATTTCACAGGAATCCCACATTGACGGAGTCAGACAGCTGTCACCAGACGGGGAGAAAAGGAACTTGGCGTTCACCCTCAGCCGCCCCACATCCCGCCGTTAAGCACACACATACACAATCAAAGAGAGAAACTTTTAGCCAGTGTCGCCGCGCCCGGAGGAGGAGGGAGCGCTTATTTAGCGGGGATCTGTGCATTTGTATGTGCATCTTAATGCTGAGACTAAGTAAACACGCTCCACCGGCAGCACAAGTTGTGACTGTGATGTTAATTTATGTCTTTGTTGCTTCCTTTTCTTCTTCTTCTCTCCTCTTTTTAAGGCGTCCTCCTCCTGCTGCACTGGTGGAGTAGAGAGCGCCGTTTGTGAGTCAGCTCCTCGGTCGCCGCTCACTTTTAGCAGTGACACCGGAGAAGATAGCTTGTTGATGTATTAAGAATATTAATATGCAAACAGTCTACCTGACAGTGTAAGGCAGCCTTCTGTTGTGGAAAGATAAATATTATGTTTTAATTATAAAAACATAAAACAGAAATGGGGAAGACAGAGGGTGTGTGTGTGTGTGTGTGCAGAGGTAAGCTGTGTTCTGGCACAGATTTGGAGTTGAAACGAGTGGATGGCATAATGTGCCGCTGTTTACCGAGGACTGTGATGCCCTGTCATCTCCCCCTCTGTCATTTTTTCATCTCCTCTCCTTCGGCATCGCCGTCCCGGCTTCGTAACCGAGCGGGGAATCCTAACGTGATCATTAAGACATAAAACGGGCCGATAAATGTTTCATAAGGACGAGGCTAGACGCCGATAGCCACCCAGGAATGCCGAGGAGCCTCCGTCGTTGGAATACGACTGAAATTTGTCTTAAAAAAGGCCCGGGCTAATTCCTGCCGTGGTAATATTTACAAATTGAGTCTGAGAGACGGGGTAGGGCAGAGAGGCAGAGAGCAGGAGAAAAGGAAGAAAGAAATCAAATGAGAAAGAAGAACAGAGAAATAAATTGGCCTTTTATATTGTGCAAGCGTGTACAAAAATACTAAGTCTGCATTTATCCGAGACATGTCAATCAGAGCAGCACACTGACAATTAGTGCGTTTGAATAGAACTTTTATCATTTAGCAGACACCAGAGTCCTGACCTACTGTACAAAAATACAGCTCAGGGAATGAATGTGCCTGTAACACAATGACTGTCTATTTAAGTTTGGTGACACATAAAAAATACAGATATGACAGGCCAGACTTCTTCAAATGAGCGGGGGGCAGAAAGCTCAGGTTTTGTAACCACGACTTCTCTGATTATAGAGCGAAGAAGAATAGTGCGAGGAGCGGATGTCAATTACAAAGACAAAGTCATCCGCACAGGCGAAGGAACGGGGGAAAGAGCCGTAATTCATTATTTTTTAATGCGCATACTTTTACACACATATATTATCTTTCACCGAGGGCTGGCCTCGATTCAAAGCGCCTGTGTTTAACGATTCTGCGTGCAGGGCCAGATTACTCCACAGAGGGTGCCAAACCCGATCCCCGAATCCACCAGCACCACCCTGCCGACACCCTGCCGGCCAAATGAGGTGAGGAGGAGTTCACCTTTACTGTGCCGGTGCTCCTCGCAGTCGCCGCGACGTCTGTTTACGTTACACAAGCGAGGAAAACCAGCTAATAAAAAACAGGGAGGCCTGACTGTAATTTACCAGCACCAGAGGAAACCAGCTGCTCGCAGTTTGTATCATTCGTGCATTTTTACTTTCTTTGGTTTTCAGTTTCAATTCGAGGGCAGACGCGCCGAGTTTCACTGTAAACACGTTACGTTTGACTTTAGACCTCACGTCTCTGCTTCACTGACACTGGAGGGAAAAATAGGACTTCACAGTAAACAGACGGCAGCTCGTGTCATGTTTTTATTCTTTATTTTTAATTCCTTATTTATTTGTACGCTGTCAGTTAATCCTTCACAAACTGACAAGCGCATCTTCAGCTCTGGCAGCAACACTGAGCATGCTCAGTCCAGGCTTCACGACTGCTTCCAAACCCAAGTGTGCAGTCGTGATGACAGCAAATGCATCGTTCTTTAATTTAGGGGGTCACATGGTGCAGTTTGCTCGCCCCGACACCATGTTTTACAGAAAACTGGGGAAATTTGAAATAGTTTTCGAGTTTTGTCGCAAAGGCAGCTGAAGATGACGGACAGCGTACGCGGTCAGAACACCCGAGGACCTGGAGCTCGATCTCCATGGAAGTCAGCGAAGGAGACATTCCTCTCTAATGTCAGCTAGCTACATCCACAGTGGTCTGGATCTTGTTCAGCTCGACTTTATTCCTGTTTTAATGGCACAGTAATTACACTCTAACAGTTTGTCTGCACGTGTAATTACGCCCCCATTGTACTGTCGCAATTAGATGAATATCCACGCTTTATAACCTAAGGCGTCAAGTTGGCAAATCCAATTTCAATTTGTATGGAGCGAGCATTTTGCCTGCTTGTTTGAGCCGTGGTAAGACCAGGGATATGCCGGCTAATCCCTGCCATGTTAAAACGCAAGGAAAAAAATGAAGACGCGGGGGATTCTCCAGAGAGCGAGAAGGAGAAAGAAAGAGCCAGAGGGAGCATGCACGGTGCTTTTAGAGCCAGGAGCTGGGTTTCAGGGTAGCGGGATGGTTGCAGAGGACTCGTGCAGCTTTAGGCCTTACAAGCACGCAGCAAAGCCAATTTTCTACGCATTCAGCGACGCCATCGTGCAACGCCGGTTTATTTGTGTGGAAGAGAGGGGAGAAAGAGGAGGCAGCGGTGCCTTCGTGGCACCGGGTCCTCGTGGCAGCGCTACCTGTTGCTGAGGCTTCCTAACGTGATTACTGCACGCCGTTTCCTCCCCACACAGCAAACAATACGGGGAAGTCGGCGCGAGGATAACCAAACAAAAAAGTGTAAAAAAAAAGGATGGTGATGGGCATATATGTAATTACCTCTTTGTTTCTTTCAAAAATATTCAATAAGGGAGATGCTCAAGGTGTGCCGCAGAGCTGCGTTTAATAAGGAAGGTCTTTAAAGGACATCTCTGACAAAGGCTTTTGTTTTTCTGCTCTTTTTCTTCCACACTTCACGCACTGCTTTTAAACAAGTGCCGTCTCAAAGACAAAAGTGCCAGAGCTGACCTTCTTTCACAGTTGAGATGTTATTGTTGATTACTATAATTTAAGTTTAACTCTAAATTGCTGCGGGTAGGTGGCGGGGTAGAAGGCGAGCACGCACACATGCTCGCAGGTACACGCCGACAGAGAATCACGAGCTCTGCTTTTCAAACCTCAGATATTAACACAATGGTACAGTACGGCATCCTGTTCACTCTTCGAGAGTGATATGTGCACACACGCAACAAAGCAACCCCGCACACACGCATGCAGCGGAGAAGCATGACACCTTTCTCCACATGAGACTCAGACACATTTTTCTCACACATCAAAGCTTCTAATTTGAGAGTCCCCGAGCTCCAAACGTGATTCATATTGTGTAAGTTGTGAACAACGACGAGTCAAGTTTGCTGCTCCTTCTTATTAAAAAACAGGAAGTGGCAAAAGAGGCTCTGTTAAAGCACTTTCAATGTCAAGTCTGTTTCCTTCTCAATTTCACATAAAAACTCCATCCGTCCACATCACAGTCTGCGTACTTCCTCTGCACGGCTTCAAACCCGGCCGTGCTGCGCTGCGACTGAGCGGCGCACACGCAGCAACGCGCACTATTTTAATTTGTTTTTCTACGTACGTTTCTGTCTTTAATCCTCCAAAGGTGGTGCCCCCAGGGCCAGATTTAACCACTCATCTAAATCTAATGCGACCCTTTGTTCTCCGCTACCATTTGGCGGTAAATACGGCGAGTTTTATTATTTGAATTTGTGCATTTATTCATTTTGCGTACAGTACCTCTGAAGTTGCTGAAATGCCACAAGCTGTACTCGTCAGATTCAAAGTGCTCCAGTCAAAAGAGACGCAGGGACGGAGAGAGAGGGGGAGAAACTTCCAGCATTAAAATTCAGAAGATAATTACATCCGCTACACCCCCACCCTGTTGAGAAGTGTTATGTTTAATAGTCTCTATAAAGAAAATAGGTTTTTATCTCACTCTCATTTTCATTAATTCCTAATTGGGGTGGGGGGTTGTCTGTTATTATTTCTTAGATTAAAATAAACATAGCCTGTCCCATGTTCAAACCCATCACACTACACGGGCACGATAAGGACTTCATGCCTCTGTGAATAAATAAACAATTTCGTCTCCACTGGTGGAATTAAGTTGCTTACAGCCTTAAGCTAAGCCACTCTGATTTATATTTATATATATTTATATTTTCTCTCAAAAGACTTAAAAGCACATCCTTGCTTCTGCAAATGAAGCTCGCTAATGTTTTTGACCTGCTTTATATGTATATCTTTAATTAGTGTCTTGTTTAGCTTAAACCGACTGATTATCGCGTATTCGTGACCTAATTACTGCACGCGCTTCTTAACGCCAGCGTAGCGCCCTGAGGAGCAACCAAAAGTTACCTTTAAAAACTTGTGTAATCATTAGCAATGAGCCTCCCTTAATCCCACTAAACATACACTTATCTAGCCCCGGCCGGCCTGCGTTGGCTGGGTGGGGGAAGGGGAGGGGTTCGCTCATCTCCGCCGTGTTTATTAAAGACATTTATTAATCGCTGTGCTTAAGACGAGCTCGTCCCCGCACTCCCGGGAAACAGACTGCTAACCCGCAAACGGGCACGATGGCGTTCTCTGGAGTCTTAATGGCAGAAACAACAGAGCAAAGCTGACTCTATGTGCCGCGTGCACCGCTAGTTCAATGAAAGTCAAACAGTGTGCAGCGGCCCAGCGTTAACACAGACTGTACACAAAGATGGACGTAGCATCCTGCTTTGCCTTCTAACACCCTGAGGGGGGCGACTCCTCTGGGGCCTGCTCAGGTGCTTATTTCACAAACTACGGTCACGGTGAGGGTCGACTTAGTTTCTCAGTCAACGATGAGAACACACTTTGCTTTGCTATTCATCAGCTGTTTTTATATATAAAAACATGTACCCATCATGTAAAGCAGGGGTGTCGAACTCAGATACACAGTGGGCCAAAATTCAAAACAGGAACAAAGTCGCGGGCTAACATTAATATTTATTGAAATATATTTATTCCTCCAGATATGAGAATGAATCTTTTCTTCTGGACTCAAACACGTTTTGCTGAAAAACTGAATATGGAACAAGCAAAGCTTAATACTAAACAATATATATATTAGCTGTATAATACCAGTAGGCCAGCTCTGATAGTAATTTGGTATGGCTTCACGGGCCAAGTGTAATTAGGCTGCCAAATTTGGCCCGCGGGCCAGAGTTTGACACCTATGATGTAAAGCATCAAAGATTAGGTTAACGATAGCTTAAAGGTTAAGATTAGGTAAGCAAACAGAGCATCCCATGTGGTCTCAGAGGGAACTACACCCTCTGCATAAGTTTGAGACTGGAGGCATGAACAGGTCGTGTTGTATGTGACTCTGCATCTCTTCTCAATGTTTTTTTACATTTGAGCCGCCTTAAAAAACCCAAAGCAAACATCACTCGAGGTCTTCTTCCTTTAATAAAAGCTGAGGATCACTGCTGTCTATGTGTTTAAAAGATTTGACTAGAACAGAAATCAAATTTCACGGAAAGGCGGATCACAGGAAAAGATCTACATCACTTTCTCTGGTAGACATGGAGGACGCTCGCTCCACTGCCTTCTAGTTGATTTAGTAAGTAGTTCTCCTACCTGAAGATGGTGAGGAGGGATGGGGGCTGTCGTCCTGGATGCTTCCTGTCTGGGAATGTCCCCCGCCAACGCCACTCTCCTCTGTCACATTGGATGAACCGGGAGTGGTGGAGCGGCTGATGGACTGGGACTCGGGGTCACTGGCCGATCCACGGCGTTCATCCAGTCCTTGCTGAAGTGCCTCGTCAATGCCTCGCCTGTCTTTACCGTGGATTCGCGAGTGGACGACCATTTGATGGTAGGTTCTGAAGACACGTCCGCAGTCTGGGCACTCTGAAGGCTTCTCCTTCAGGCCGGACAGGCCGGAGAGGCTGTAGTCAATGTTTGGGCTTCCCAAGCCAGCCAGGGCTCCAGGAGCCTCAGCACTACCGTGGTGGGACATGAGATCACGGTGACCGTCAAAGCCTCTTCCATCCTCCTTCATGGACATCACTGCTCCACTGGAAGCCTTGGATCCCTGCAGGGCCTCGGAGAGCTGCTTCTGCTTGGAGCTATCACCGGAAGCAATCAAGGAGTAGTCTTGTTTCTCCTTTGAGAAGGAAGCCAAGGAGCCCGCACCAGCCATCTCATCTTCCTGCCCCGGGGTTATATGGTGCTGCTGCTGCTGATCCTTGGGCATGAAAGCCCTGTCCATAGCCATTCCACGAGCCATTATCTGCCAGGCTTGGTAGCTATTGATCGAGTCCATCTCTGCCACCTTTGCAGCCGCCTGGAGGCGCTCCATGCAGCTCGACTTGAGCGGTGGAACGAGGTTGAGACAGCCAAGGAGTGAGCGCTTCTCGTTTTCACCTAGCCCGTGGCCTATTGCACCTGCCATGGGTCCAAGCAGCTTTCCTAACATCTCCTTTTCCTTCATGGCTATCCCCGCTTTAGCCAACATCTGGTGCTGCTCGCTGAGGCCCTGCTTGTCTGGTGAAAGGAAGCCTCCCTGAAGACAGGAGATGTAGCGGGAATAAAGGTTGGCATGGGCTTCCTGAGCCAGATTGCTCATGCTGTTGACGGCGGCCATGTCCTGCTCACTGGGCTGGGGTGGCTTGCTCTTGATGGCCAGCTTATTCAGATGCACCTTCATGTGGTTCTTGAGGAACCAGGGTTCCTTAAAGCGACGGCCACAGATTTGGCAGCAGTGTTCAAAGGACTCCTTGTGCTTTCTCATGTGGCCCTTGAGGAACCAGGCTTGGCTGAACACCTGGCCGCAGACCTCGCAGCGAAACTCGGTGGCCATCTGCATGCCCCCGGAGCCACCAGAACCCTGGCCCTGCGTGGTCTCGGCTGTGATGTGGGCCTTCTCCACATGGCTTATCAGCTCTTCTTCGTGGGAGGCGGCGAACTCGCACAGAGTGCATTTGTAGGGCTTGTGGAGAATGCGGATGTGACGGTCCAGCTCCTCGCGCTTCTTGAACTTCCCTTTGCAGAAGGTACAGCGGAAGCCCACAGTAGGGTTCAGAGACTGGTCGTCCTGAGCGCCGGCCGGCTTGGGTGAGGAAGACGGCTGAGAAACTGTGTCTGGAGTGGCGAGCCCGGAGGAATGGGTGGGGGCGCAGGTTGACCCTAACTGCTGCTGATGGGTGTTTGAGCTGCTGTTGGGGCCCAGATGTGGCGTCTGAGCGGTCTGGAGGAGACTGCCACTCCCTCTCATCTGCTTGTCTCTCAGGATGGCTCTCTCCTCGAGCTCGTGCAGCAGCCGGTTCTCTTCTCGAACTCGGCCACGGCCTTTTCCCAGGTTCCCCAGTTTGTGGGTGCGGAGATGGATCTTCAGGTTGCCCTTTTGAGCCGCTCTGTGGTCACAGTAGGGGCACTTGAATGGCTTCTCTCCCGTGTGTGTGCGCATGTGCAGAGACAGGATGCTGTTGAAACGGAAGCGCTTGCCACACAGTGGGCACGGGTACTTCCTGTTCTTGCGAGCATCGTCTTCGATATCATTCATCTGGGACATGATGCCCAAGTTCTGCCCATTGAGAAACTGCTGCAGGTCGACACGCCCGTTTAACCCACTCAGTGCCCCTGCGTCTATGTCTCGATTGAGCTGATTGGCTAGTAGAGCCATCTGGCTGCTGATTGGTTGACTGGCCAGGGCTGCGTGGTGTGTCTTCTCATCCAACGGCGTGGCCGCCTTCTCTTCGGGAATCTGCTGTGGGCGGTGCAGGTCGGGAAAGGCGTGTCCTAACTGGGCAGTGAGCTGGTGAAGCTTTTGACTGATTGGGTAACGGCCGTTTAGAACAGCATTGCTCAGGTGGGCTTCGGCGTCAGGCACCACTGACGATACACCAAGACATAAACTAGAGTCCTCCATCCTGAAGAAACAGAAAAATAAAAACGTATTAGAAACATTTTTGACGTATTTTAATATTTTACAGACATTCAACGATAGTGTGTGGGCGTTCATCCAACCACGTGTCTGGAAATGTGGATGCCAGTTGTGTCATATTTCAGGTGTATGTACACGTTATCAACAAGTAATGCTCTAAACACTCACTTTTTCTGCTCTTGGATCTCTGTGATGTCATAGAGACACAGGATCAGATAAAAAAGGATTTTTGTTTTGAACTGAAAATCATGTAAAGACACTCCAAGGATGAGTGTGGGGCTGGAGAGGAGCAGGATAGGTGCCCTGGTGAAATAAAAACACCAGTGTGAACTGTCAGCGCCGAAGGCCTGCGGGGATGCTGCGACTCAGAACTTTTTCAAATTGTAAAGCCATTTTGGATGGAATAATTACTCTGTAAACACAGTGAGCAGTGTATAATTAAGCTACTTGTGCCCATCCTATCAGAATTCCTCCAATTACACGCCTTAATGAAATGGAGCAACTGCATTGCCGGGAAGCCACGGCAATACTACAATTATGATATTAACAATAGCACTTAAAACCAAGGGGTTACTCCAGTAAACACAACATTCTTATCTCGGTGCCACGACACTTGTCTTGGCACAATATTCCATTAAAGAGCCGTATTACATTTGATGTGAATCGCTTTGCTCTTTGCTGTCTGCGCTCTTCACAGTTTCCAGGACGGTGGAAACAACATGAAGATGCTGTGGATACACCGACACTGCTCTGTGAACAGCCCGCTCTTTGTTCTGCTGGCTTTTGGGTGAAATATGTCACAGTTTTCACACCGCGCTGCAACGCCATTAAATGTGTTTTCATTCCGTATGTGTAACATCGGCGAATGCATAAGTAAAAAATAAATAAACAACAGTGCTTTTAATGCACATCCATCTGTTCTCCAGATGGAGAGGTATAAGCAGCTATCGCTGCTTGCAGGGGTCAAACCTGCAAAACAATAAGTGTGGTTCTGCTTAGGTCAACAAAATATTGTATAATATCTCATTAAGCTGATTAGCATGCTGCCTGGTAACAGCGGCAGCCACTGGACTTTAATGTAGCCTTATAATCATCAAAAAGCGCTTTTGAGGCGAGGCGGCGTGAAGGAGTGGCACTAGGTGACATGTTAGGAAGCTCAGCGTACTCTTCACAGGAGCAAAGGGCATCCACACTGGGATCCTTCTTCTCTTTCTCCACCTACGTTTGTGAAGCACACACTACACCACGTCGTGCTCGGCTTAAGTGTTCATTCAACCACCCCCCCTCCCCTCCCAGTAGGAGGTCAGCAGACATAAGGGCTGCCTGTTCTGGTACCGCAGAGTCCTCCAACACACTGCCGATGGTGGATTCTTATCTCGCTGACATGAATTAAACACTGTGGCCACTTTCCACTTGTGTGTAAAGGAATGTGACACTTGTGGGCTGCCCTTTGAATTCTCCTTATTTCTCCCCACAAGTATCGTAAAGCAATGCGCCTGAATTCATTAAGAGTATAATGGCTATGCTATGTTCTGCAGGCTTGCATACAGCACTTCGATGTGCTCTGTCACAGATCTTATCTGACCCGAGTGACGCTGAAAGAAATCACTTTAGGAGCCTGCTAATAAAAAGTTTGTGCTTGAATGAAATATTTCCAGACTGGCCACAAATGAAAGGAAAACCTTGAACGTGTGACCCGTCCAGCTGAGAGGCTGTGAGACGGTGCCGGGTCCGTTTTGAGCGCTCACCTTCCTGCCGTGACGATCTGCCCGATCTGCACCACAAACCTGAGTTTTTGTGAAAATGTACCTACTTCCTGTCACTGCTGTCATTTCAAAGCAATCTTTGTCTTGCTGTTGTTCCACTTAAAATCATTCTACAGAAATGTAATCTCTATATTTTCCTGTATTTGTTCGTTCAAGCACATGCTTAAAAACACAATACTGTTGAATTTAAAGGTCACACGTCATGTTGATAACTGGAACATAAGGCGCTAAATGATGTAAATTATGATATACAATCACAGTTACGATAAATATATTACTTTGGTCAGAGGTTGTCAAATAATTAGGATAATCAAGCTTTTTTTTTTTTACCTTTGTTTCAGTTCATGCATGAAAAAAAGTTGTTTTTAGCAAATTGGAAATAAAAATCTAATTTTCTTTTAATCAACCACAGGACTGAAATATGAACCAAGACCTGCAGTTCGTCCGACATCCAGCAGGGGCAGCAGTGAGTCAGTCCCCACAGACCCCCGTGTTGAAGCAGCACAAATAACCATGTTTACAGCCTGATACACAAACTTCACGACACCTGCACAGGGGGAGGGTGTCTTCATAAATCACCCAGATTGAAGCGTGCATAATTATGGGTGTGGCCTGATGCTCCCATACACGCTGTGCGAACAAAGCTGACCGCTCCACCCTCTCGTCTAAATTTGGAAACAAAAAGATTTAGTCAACCATGGTGACCAAAACGTCACACTCTTTCAGACCAGGAACCGATCGGTGTCCATCCTTTACGTACAGTCTGTTTTAAAGCTAAACTTGTTCACACAAGCTGGTGTTTTTCCTTTAATTTGTCACCATATAGTTTTATCACACACGCTCCCACGGTGTGGGAGAATTACTGCTGGGAAGGATCAAACTTTGTTAGGCTGCTTTAAACGACTTGTGGTTTTAAATTGTATTTATGTGACACCCCATCTTCCATCAGCAGCCGTGCATATATTGGAGGAGACCTTATTTGAATGGGCCCTTTTTACAGAAGCGGCTGCCTTTTGGAATAGAAATCTGTGATTTAAACTAGGCTGATGAGCTGTTGCTCATTTGGGGAGATAGCAGCTTGCCCTTTTCTTCAATTTGATTTCTGCCTTTATCTTTAACATATAACAAAGGCAGATAGACAATGGAATAATGTGAAATGAACTGACGAATCCAGTTTGTGTTTTTTATAAACGTATCCTGGCTGACGAGCGTATGCAAATGAGGCACATTAATATGCTCGCCTTGCTCCCGAGTCATTTTATATTTTTTCCCCTGATTAAAAAGGACATTTCTTATGTGACATCCCCCCTCTGCTCACATCCGCACGCACGAGCACGCGCGCGGGGAATTGGAGGGCGGTGTACGAGCCGTAGACACGCAGCCAGTCAAACACGAGCCTCTGACTACAGACAACAATTCGACATGCGAGTGCCCTCTAAAAGACGCGGCGAGTGCGCTGCAGCTCACTGCTCTCACCAAACCGAGCAGCTCGACGCTGTCACAGGAGAACTCGGGTTCTTACCGGCCATCCTGGGGAAAGACTCGGGGCCCCGCCGTCCCTCGCCGCAGACTCCGTTACGAACGCCAGCTTTGTGCTCTTACAGTACATGTGCCGTTATTCTCTAACCTGTACGACCTTATCATTTCCTGGCATGTGCTGCAACGCTGCCTCATTAAAACTATTGGCTCCTCCGATACCTCTAAAACCACAAAGACTTCCTTTAGCATTTTCTCACGACGGTTCGCTTGTTGTCTTTATAGTTTGTGGTTTAATATTCAGCGAGGCTCCACGTGCACTCACAAACACGGCGAATCCTCTGCACGCTCACACAAACTGATTTCACTTGGTTTCTCTTCAATCCTCAGCTTAATTATAAGTGGTATCTGTGACACAATGGAAGTATATTACAGTCACCATTTAAATGTGCTCAGTTCATTTCTTTCTTATCAATGGTAGCATGCATCATAAATGCATACAGGATTTAAATGTGCTCCTCTCTAATTGCAACCATATAAATTATTGCATATGAAAGGCACTCGCAGCATTAGGGATGGCCGCCTGTTATGAATTCATATTCAAATAAACAGCGTTCTTGGTGAATTTGCTGTCAGGCTCGAGTTTTGTCAGAAAACTTTTGGCTGACATTTAAGACGAGAAGGGTGGGGGGGGATCGAAAAGCCATTAGTCGGACTTTACTTTGTTATTTTGGCATTTATCGACACGAAACCCATCGACTAATCACAATGCGATACCTCATTAAGTCCTAATGAACAAATTCATTGCGTTAAACAAATCAATCATTATTCACAATGTGCCGAATTCAATCATATCTGCACCGAATCGTTAACGAGACGCAGGGGCCGCGGCGACGGCGCTCTGATGTCGGAGGGACAACGTGGGCCATATGTTCCTCACGTGCTAAATATTTGGCGATTAGGCGAGCGGCGGGGACAGTCGGGTTCATTAAAAAGCTCTAAGTGTATTTTCAAAGTACAAACAGAGCTTCCTCATCTTTTCAAAGATCAATTACCTCTTGGCAAAAGACGGTTCGGTTCGAGCGCTGCACATATGAGTTTGTTCCCGGCTCGTGTTTTGTTCTATTGCAGGTGGTCTTTGCGAGACGTCTAATTAATCCAATAAAAAAGCCGCCTTGTTTTCCTTCCTCTCGCTCGCACTTTGACTTTGCCGCATTATTACTTTCTGTAATGAGGCAAAAACACTCCGCACTCAACTGCACACAGAAACAGTCGCAGAACACCTGCCAGATTCGAGCGCAGCTCCACCCGAGGCTGGCGGGCCGGGACCCGGAGCCCGCGAGAGGACGGGTGCTTTTAATACAAAGACACGTCTGCGTAAAAAGAACGTGACGTTTACACCGATCCCAGTCAGCTCGGCATTACACTAATATACAGCAGTTTTCCACAGAGCTCCTTGAACTTGAAAGAATCATAAGAACACGAGTGGATTAACACGATCCGGCTCCACTTCAGCACAGACAGCACAAGAGCTGTGACAAACTGAGTGAACAGGAGCCTCTCCCTCTCTCTCTGCACAATATGTCATTGAGGGCTGTTTAAGAGGTCCTGTCAACAGGTAGTTCAACTTTCAGCTCATCCCCGCTGATCAGCGAGGGCCCTCCTGACAGCGAGAAAAGAAAGACACCGGGAGGGAGCGGGAGGCACAGAAAGAAAAATGTTGTGGCTCTTTTTATCCATCCGGCGCTCTGACAGCCTTGCGGGGGATGCCATGGGAGGAAGATCAATGCGGGACAAGCGGATTCCCACAGTTCATTGTTCCGGGCCGGCCAAATCATCTTCCCAAGGCGGCCGGGAGCTCAAAGCCTCGCTTTATGATAACCATCCCTGGTATTATTCCCACTATGATGATGATGACCTGCAGATGTCTGTGTGTGTGTGCGTGAACACCTCTCCCCTCCTGAGCGCAGTACAATAGAGGTCACAGCGGCACGGTTGGACCCCTGCAGCAGCCAACAAAGGCGAGCGATGAGCACGGGATTAACAGTGTCAAACACTCGCTAAGCAGCGGGAGGGTACGGCCGGCGAGCAGAGACACAAAACAGGAAAATGTAGTAAATGATGTGAAAATGGTTCTCATGCATCAGACGGCTCTGTGCGCCTTGTCCTGCTGAACATCACAGGTTCAGTCAGGATGTCGTGTTTTTAAGGTGGATCCAGTTTCCTTCGTACTAAACATGACCGGGGTTCCTAACCACGAGGTCAGCGTGCGAGCAGCCATGGTCAGGTGGAAGAAACGAACCTATGGGTGACCAGAGCAGTTATTGAACACAAACGTGCAGGGAGCAGAGGGAACATTCAGCCGAGTTCGAAAGCTGTTTTTCAGGTTCTGACTCGACGTGATCGCCGTGTCTCTCACGCAGCTCCCTCTGCGATTATTCCATCATATCCCGATCCTCCTCTTCCTCGCGTTCTCTGATATTCTTGCGTAACCATTTTTTGATGAAGCACATCTCTGGTATCTACAGTTTTCCTGTTTATCATCCGTGGTTGGCTTCCATATGTGAGCACAGGTGTAAACGCAAAGAGCTGCATGGGTGAGGTTCAAAATGTCCAGTGATGTACCTGCGTGCTGCGGCCTGCTTGGTGTCCGGTGACTGAGCTCTTCTTCCTGTCAAATCAGTCAGAAAAACCAGGGCACAGTTCAGTGTGTGTGTGTGTGTGTGTGTGTGTGTGTGTGTGTGTGTGTGTGTGTCGGACAACAAACATGGCAGTGTAGCGCGCTCACGCATGGTTAGAAAGAGGACAGAGAGACAATGACCACAGTGTATCTGTCACAGCTTACATCACTGGCTGCTCTCTGTGCTGCATTTCAATGCTGCACACACACACACACACACTCGGGGAGAATGTGTGGGTCACCGCGGGGCGCGGCGGCGATGACCTGCCTGATTCGGGATTGAGACTAATCGTCAGTGGCGTCGAGGCTCTGTGTGATTTTCAGGTGACGGCGGCGAGGGCGAGGCAAACGCAGAGGAAGAGAAAGTCGCTGAATGTCAATACGGCCTAAATAACAGAATATCAGAAATAATTGCTGTTTTCTTCCACTCACGCTGGGCGCTTTCTGGTGGAGTTTTGCATAATGACTCCAGCGGAGGGGGGGTGGCTGTGGAGGTAATAGAGGTGGTGGTAAAGGGAGGGGTTGTTGTGACAGGTGCTGAAATCCAACGAGGGAGGCGAGGGAGACAAAGGTTCAATTTACTAAGAGGAGACTTTAATTGTTACACAGCTAATTAAGAGAAGAAGGATCTTTTCTGCACTCTCGACTGTTTACCGAGAGCTGCGTGTGCAGACTCGGGGAGGCAGGCCCATCCTATAGCGTGCACGCACCCACCGCAACATGCAACATATCTGTTTCACAGCTTCTCTGCGCTGGGAGTTTGGGACTTTCTCTTTCTTTTTCCAAGTGAAACAAAAGTCTATGGCTAATTAGCAGCACTCATTACAGGAAGCGAGTCAGGTAATTATTTTACATCATGCTGCCGATAATTGAATGATTCTTCAATGTCTGAATGTCTGTTTGAAAGTGCCCCCCCCCCTTTCTCTTTCTTTGAGGGAGATAAGAGAGAGGCTGGATGGATACAGGTACTGCTGCCATATGCTCTTCAATGAAAAAGCTCTTCTGTCGAAGCAAATGGGATTTTTAAATATTGAAACTGCTGCATGTCTTTTTAATATGACCGTGTTAAATCTCTCTTTATTCCATCACTTTGATAAAGTCTCTCCTCTTCTTCTTTGTCGGCTGCGAGGAAGCAAAACTTTGGCTTTCTGAGAAGAAGAAAGTTATTGTGCAGCTGTGCGTCGCCTTGTTGTCTTTAAGCAGCACGTTTCCTGTTTAAGAAAGCAAACTAATCTTATCAAAGCCATCAGGAAGCTGAGACTCGAGTGGAAATGCTTGCAATTCTCTGCATATGTTCGAATATCTCTTAGTGGCCTTATAACTGCTTTTGTTCTCACGCGCTGTCGCCGAGGCCGGCGAGGAAGAAAAAACGCTGCGCTCGGCGTCAGCTCTCTCTCCCTTTAGCTCAGATGTGCGCGCAGAGCTAATGCGGCACTTTACATAAAAGCAGAGACAGAGAGCCAGCGTGCATGTGTGCTTTAAGGCCAGGGTGTATTTATTACGGACTAATTGTAGCAGAGGAAGTGCTTTAGAGGGGTGTGCTCTCGGGAGAGAGGGCGGAGGGCCCCGGGGACATAAGAGAGCGTGTTTATCTATCAGACGTTATCAGAAAAACAAAGTGCTGACTGCTCTTAAGATTAGAGATGGGGTTCGGGGGGAGCGGGAGGGGATGAAAAGGTTTACAGAAGGAAATAAAAGCAGCGAAAGGCTGATAAAGAGAAAAAGAGTCAAAGAGGAAGAGAGATGCCAGTGAGGCAGCGTTTGCATCGATGCCAGTGACTCACTGAGAGGATGCTGTGATTAAAGCAGGAAGTTGGTGAAACCTCAGAGGAGCCAGGCTCTTTTCTTCTTCTCCTGCAGGCCTCTCTGTGAACCGGACTACAAAACACACACATTTACTGTGAGCACCCAGGTGTGTGCGTGAGAACATCAAAGTGTTGATTTTCAGAGATTTCGAGAAGTTTGACTTATTGATCGATGGATTATTAATAGAAGGTCAGATGTAAAGGCAATAATTAAACACATCCAGGTCTTTGATGGAGACAGGCAGCAGCCGTGACCGCACAGCGGCACTTGACTCAGAAGCTGGAGTATGTTTGTCACGTGACATCTCTGCGCCGTCCTGCTCCAACGTGAACGAGTCGCAGGACGTTTTCACGTCTGAGAAGAGACTGGACGTTCTCGTGGCGTTTACAGGAACACAGCGAGCTCAGTCTCTGCGGTTCAGGGAGGCGGGAACTAAACATGGTTTGACTTCAGACGCTAGAGCTGCTTACGGTTCTCAGCGCAAGAAAAGACAACACGTACACGAGCACACAGGTGAGTTCACTGTGGCCGTGAGCGAGCTGTGGACACATCACAGTTCAGGCAGACGTTTGAACTGAAGGCTGAATAACGTCCGTCAGCACCGAGGAAAAACGCTCTTTCGTACAGTACCAGCGTTGTGTGACTTTGAAGGTATCTGTTTCCCATGATTCCTTGCATCTGTCCACAGCTGAGCTTCATCTCAGAGCCGTCTGTCTGTCAGTCTGTCTGCCCGGCCAACGCTGCATTTTCCTCATTCTTCTCTGCCCTGCTTGACCTTCAGCTCTGTCACCGACTTATCTTCCACAACAAAGGCTACGCTACACACACTCATTAAAAACACACACACACACACACTGTTGGGGGCTAAGTTCATTAAGACACTGGATGTTTGTAATGAAAAATGACCTCTCTGAAGTACAAAGTATGAACAGTATGAATTCATTTCCTTTATTAAAACTTACTGCAGCACGCACACACGCACACACACGCACGCACACAGACACACACACGCACGCGCACACACACACACACACAC
>NW_024582430.1:281309-289129 GCF_018398535.1 Haplochromis burtoni
CACACACACACACACACACACACCTTCTCGCTGCTGATGTCCAGTTAAAAACACTTCCACCGAGGCGACTGCACTTCTGTGGATCTAAAAATGTTCCCACCAAACGTGAGTGAATCTGAATCTCTGGACTGTGAACGATTCAGATTCAACAGGAAACAACGTCCATGGAAACCTGCTGTCCATATGAAGGGAAGCAACATGCAGGAACGATGTGTTGTTCCTGGAGTATTTAAAAGTAGAATGGGAGGCGGAGCCTCAGTTTTCAGGCCCCTCTTCTGTGGAACCAGCTTCCAGTCCAGGAGACAGACACTATCTCTACTTTCAAGATTCAAACTTAAAGTTCGGGCTGGACCAGGTGCAGATTACACACGCAGAGGTAGGACATGAACCCTGCACAGGTGACCTGCTGATGTCAGCATAGGTGTTTGTGTTCCTGAGGGTGGGGCGATTTCACAGGTGACGATGGATCAAACTGTCTGACAGCAGCTAGCATAGCAGCCAGTGGCTAGCTGCTTAGCAGCACGCACACACAGAGTGGGGAGCAGCCCCGGGCGTTGGATTGTGGGCAGCGGTGGCGGGAGGCAGAGCTGTGGGTAGTTCTAATCTGCCCTCTGCCACCCCCGCCCTCTCCCTCCACCCCCCATTTTTTCTACCTCACCTCTCGGCAGTGCCCCCCTCCTCCTCCCCTCTGCCCCTCCACGCTCCTTCCATCCCTCTCCATATTTTCTCCCCCTGCATCTGATTAAGTTAACAATGTGGTGTTATTTGCATGCTGATTTTGCAGACCCCACCACCCCCACCCACTCTCCCTCTCTCCCTCTCTTTCTCTCAATTCTCTGACAAACAAGAGAGGCAGGATCAGAGTAATGTGATAGCACAGCAGCCAGCCAACGCAATCTGCCTCAAAGACCAGGTGTTCGCAATCCACCTCCCTCTTAATTCCTGCCTCCATCATTTCTCTTGTTTTTATTCCTGTTATTCTTCGCTTTCATTCCCTCCCCTAGTTCCTCGTCTTCGTCTCCTCTCATCTATCCCTGGTGTGTTTATAAGGTTGTATTATAATCAAATCTGGAGCAAGGGAGGCCTGTCTTTTTTTATTAATTATAGGCCACAGCTGATGTGAATGTATTCCGAAAGCATCTTCAAAATAGGTCGGCGGTACAGTTTGCTATTCTTATCACATTTAAATGTCAACATGGTGCAAAGCCCTACAAATTAGTTCAGGCAGGCTTCAACCCCCATTTAACATTTAAAGCGCCATTCTGTAGGGCTCAAAGAGCGATTTAAATCAGTTTACGCACACACACACATGTGCACAGATAGTCTTTCAAACTTCTCATTTCAACACAGACATTTAACTGCCAACCTTTGCCTGCGAGAATTCAGCTCTCCCTCTCGACGGGGTGGGGGTGGCAGGGTGACGGCACAAAAAAGACATATAAAGCAACAGAAACAATGCATTAGCTTTTATGAATAATAAATTCGCCCGTTGTTCCGTGCAGAAAAGATCTCGCTTTTCAGCATCTCCGCGTAAATCCGCCGTCCGGATGAATAAATCAGAGCACGCAGACGTTTTCTTGAGTTGTAGCTCGTCGCTGCTAAATAACAACAATGATGTGAAATGCACGCGTGTGTTTGCAGAGCCAGCGTTAACCCCTACAGAGCTGCGCGACACAATAGAAGGCCGGCTCTGTTGTTCTACGCGCCGCTGGCCGGGCATACCAAACGCGCTTCACCTGTCGCCTCTGCTGCCACACGCACACAAATCTATTGACAGGAACCTAATCAACCGGCGACGATCCACATAAAAAAGCCTCCATTAGTATCCCTGACAAAGTACGGCCACATTATCGGTCTTTCAAAAGGAAATCTGAGACGCCGGCTGCGAATTAAACGGCAGGAATGCGACACGAGAAGAGCCTTGGCGTTGAGAAGGAACATCCTGAGACCACGTGAGCGCATCTGAACCCAGAGTTTCTGTTATGTTTCCGGCTGCTCGGAGTGTCGCGCACTGCAAAAACCATCATCCAGGGCGACTCAGGTAGCGCCGGGTCCTCTTTGCTCCTCTGCTGCGTGTGAAGCACTGTCAGACAGGTGGAATCTGTCAACCATTCAATTCAGTTTTATTCATATTCACCCCTCCACACTCCTCGAGCAGAGGCCGACCGGCGTATAATGGAAAGGTGTTTAAAACACGTGTTTTTGTGGGATCGCAGGTTTGGACTGTGATTTTTCATCTCAGCACGCCACGATGTTTCGCCATGAACCATGGCTAACAGATTTGCACTAATGCCCAAATCAACAGTGAGCCGGGTTAACTCCTTTATTTGTGTTCGAATGATTGAAAAACACAGTTAATGACACGGAAAGGTTTCGGATATAGAGACAGGAAACGGTATAGGTGAAACTAACTGAGCGACACAGTCGAGTCGCTCAGTTAGTTATAGATCAACTTTAAGGAGGTTTGTGCAAAAGCAGGTCGCCTCAGGTAAGTCACGCTCTTCTTTGTTGTTTAATCTGCGGTTTGAGATTACCTCCATGTCATTTATTTACAGGCTCAGTGTCAGCAGCAGCGAAAAGAAAGAAAATCTGAGGCGTCGCCTCTTAAAATGCTAAATGAGTCGACAATAAAAGAGTGCAATCAAAACCGCTGCGTTCACTGACCTCACTGAGCACAGAGCTGCCTCCGAGAAAACCAAGTCAAGTGTGCAGTTTCTCCCTCACACATACACACACACATGCGAGCGTGTCTTCGGGGCAATGACAGGGCGAGGAGGATGAAGGATGCAGGACGAAGAGCATGCCCAGGAGCGCACTGAGCCCTGCAGCGGGAGGCCCGCGAGCAGCCTCGCTCTGCATCATTTCACCGCCGACCCCGCTACTTCCTCCCAGCGCACGGACGTCTAACGGGGACCCGCCGACCTAAGCCAGGAGGACATCCTGAAAATGTACGTGGTCTAAATGGTGATCCACATCACTAATACTCTCCTCTATTGAGTTACATCCATTTGAGTTATTTATTAGTTAGTCTATCGTTACACTATATACAACTTAGTATATATTAGGTAGCCTAATATGAGAACAAGAGCCAGCGTAGGGGTCACAGAGAGACTCGAGTATCAGCTTACAACTGCCCTATTACATCAGCATAAGTAACTGAATCCAAAGAGCTAACTAGCTTATACGAGACCCAATCCCTCTGACTGGCTTTACCTCCAGGCTCGGCTATGACTCCTTCCCATCCAGCCCAAAGCGCAGGGCTCTCTGGGTGTGCCTAATGTGGACTCGCTGAAATGTCAAAGCATTATATATCCTTTTACGCACAGAGTGGACCCTGAGGGTTTAATTGACTATGCTGTAAAGTGAGTTTGAGAGCCACGAGAGAACCCGATGAAGATGAATATGTTTCATTAGAGGGCAAACAGAGCCTGATGGCGGGGATTGGCATTGAGAGAGGAGAAAGAGAAATCCATCCATAGCTGTCCGCTGCTTGGCTACCCACCTCCGGTGCTGCGAGCAGGTTACCGTTTGCACGCCTCCTTCACGCGGCCTTTCTTCTCCTTTCAAACAAGAAAAGAGATCGCTCCAACAACCGCCTGGCGACTTCAAATGCTCGTCAGAAGCAGCAGAGGAGAGTAGCAGACAGCGAGAAGGGAAGGGGCCCCGCTCCTATCCCGCGGCCCTCGTTTACCAATTAGACTGAGTACCTGCTGACAGGTGGGTTGTCACAGTGTCTGCTTAGCCACCCCACTTCCCCCAAATCTCCCCACCCTTCAACATCCCATCACTTTCCATCGCGCTGCATTACAGCTTCCGTGTGCTTTAAGGAGGAAGCTCGTGGCGTCTCCAGGCAAGCTGATGAGATAACAGCGGAGGAGGAAGAGCCCGGCTGAGGCTTTGATTCTGGAGCGAGACGTTTTCCACTCTCTCGCCGCTGACTTAAAGCTCAGCATCCACACGTTTAATCGAGGGGGTCACGCCGTCGCTGAGTGGGAGGCCAGGTTCTCTCGCCTCTTTAGCGGGTTCTCCTTCCTGAAACACTGCAGGGAGGTTTGAAGACCCCCTCCTCACCACCCCCTACCCATTTCCCCTCTGTCGTGCCGTCTCAGAAACTCAGCCAGCCAACGAACACGACTGAGACAAAACACGACCATAATGGCTCATTAAAGGGAATCGAGACGACTTAGGAAAACAAAGCAGCCTTCACGAGGCTGTCACCGAAACTCCTGCGGTGGTACGTCCAAACTCCAGCTGGTGACAACGAGGCAAAAATGTCTTCCTCCCACCGAAACTCGCGGCGGTTCGGAGTGTTTTGATTGTGCTCGACACGTCTTTATTTGTTCGGTGACGAATCTAATGTGTTCTCGGCAGAGTGACAGACCACAGCGCTCCAGAGAGAGCAGCCGGGGGCGCGAGCAGCGAGGTGCAAGGGAGTAACACCACATGATGTCCAAACAACAGGAAGTCAAAGTTCAGTCCGCCTTTTTTACGCCTCAAGATGATCCTACTTTGTCTGACACTTATTTTAGCCCCTCCCCCATTAGAAAAACCTTCCTCTGACTGGCTGCCCCGCGCAAACAAACGTTCTGAACAGAATGTTGGTGACGCTCCTATCGCGACTATTACACATGTTGTGTCAGCGCTCGTGGACACACACAAGTCATCACAGCTGACCGAACCAACAAAAATAAAAATGGCTTCAGTTTCACTTTGACGCTGTGTCGTGTTTCTGTCTTATAATTCTGAATAACGATCTTCTGTTAATTAACAGCCTAAAACCATGTTTTAAAGCATCATGTGCAGCAGATCAGGCTGTTTTATTGGGAATAATCCAGAATATTCCCAGTACTGGGAGAAATGCTTGTGACCCTGCATGAATTACTGGCCATCAGTCAGCTCTCTAAACTCCATCCTTTTGTCTTCCACTCTGCTGAAGCTCCTCATCTTCTCTTCAGTATGTTTTTTCCTGGCTAAAGCCGCCGTGTGCAGAAAATCCCATAGGCCGCCACTGACCCAGCACCGACTGCGGTCGTATCTGCTTAGCAATCCCCCCGGTAATTAAAGAAGGCCCGCACCATGCCTAAACCTCTGCCTGACACAGTGTTGTGTCTGCGCTGCATGGAGACAAATCATAAGAGGCTTACAGCTCGCGTACCTGCCACTTCCTCTGCACAGGTCTCACCAGGAGACGGACTCCAGATTACAAAAGTGATCGGAAACATTGAATTAACCACCTTTACTGCTTTCCTTAATCACTGCCAATTCCACCAACTATAAATACCCTCCAACTCCCAGGAGACACACACACACACACACACACACACACACACACACACACACGGCACCATTTCTACAGAATGACCAAAAAGCGACACGTCTCGGAAACTGGGCCAAACGTCCTGCTGCATATTCTGGGATCGTTAATTTTCATGATGGCTTTAAAAAGAACGACACGTTCAGAAAATGAAGGAGGGAAGGCCGCCGTCCAACCCGGAGAGTAAACTGAGGCTGAACTTTCAGAGCGACGTATAATGGAAAGGTGTTTAAAACACGTGTTTTTGTGGGATCGCAGGTTCGGACTGTGATTTTTCATCTCAGCACGCCGCGATGTTCAGAGCGACGTGGCAGGAGATAAAGGGGAGCAGCAGGAGACGTTCAGATAAAGGACCTGAGAATGGAGAGAATGTCTATGCCGGGGTCAAAGGTCGAGAGAAAGCAGACGAGGTGGTAACAAAGGCCTGAGCCCCCGCAGGAAGCCGCTGTGATCCGTCATAAAGGAAGGCGTGACGATGAGGGCCTCTGACCGATCCACAGAGCCACTCGAGAACACCACGCCGACCGTCCTGTGGAGGTTTAGTGAAGCGGCTCAGCCCGCGAGGGTCCGAGGAACATCGTCACACTGATGAGGACCAGCGTGGACCGTGATGTCAGAGCGCTTTCTGATTCACTTTTTGTGACTTTTTATTGCTTCTTGTGTTTTAAATAACTTATTAAAAAATGCATTTATTTGCTGTACAGTGCCTTGACCTTTGACCCTGTTCATGATTAGTATTTCTACGAGGAAACATTGCTGACTTTGACGATTGTGAACGTGAAGCTGTCTGATTGGCGCAGGAGGAAGCGCTCCAGGCCGACGTGTTTGTTATCAGCTCTGTCATCTGCATCTTTCTAAACACGTCAGAAAAAGCTGAGTGTAAATTATTTTGGCTTTGTTGATTTAAATCACACGTGTGATCGTTTATTACTGTTATTATTATTTATTCTGGATGTTTATAATCGAGCTGTTTGTAAATATTGGAGCTCTTTCTTATATTTTTAAAGCTTTGAATATATTGTATGATTTGATTTGTTCTTATTGACTTGGAGCGACTGTAATCACATTATTTCCTCTGGGATTATTAAAGTATTCTGATTCTGAAGATGCTTGTTTATTGTAACATACTCCACATCTCATCATAGCTGAAATAATCCATAAAACCCGTCGGTTCATCTGTCTTTAGCTTTTAAAAAAAATAAAACTGGAAATAATATTTAGGTTTTTTTAAAAAAAAACTAAAATGCGACCGCCGCAGCTCCACGCGGTCTGACCACACGTCGCAGCGTGAGCGTTGCTTATTTCTGCCTTTCTCCATTTTATTGTTTCTTCACTTCTTTGTGCTGAGTGTTGTGTGAAGTGTTGTGGCTGTGACCTCTCTGTGCATTATAAATAAGGTTTTGCAGGCTTGCTGTCAGATAGAGTTACCGGTTTCTTTATCACGTAAAGATTTTGCATAATTATATATTAATGTAGGCTAAGCTTTTATTATGATGTGCAAACTGAACCGCTTCCATCCCCAAAAACTACCGAAGAGCGCCCGCGACGAGGAAGCGCGGCTCAGAGTCGAACCGTAATTTGTGCAAACCTGAAGTCGGCTCCAGCGTGTCAGAAAACATAACATAATTGTCTTTCACTGACAAGAACTAAAAATACAGAGACAATGGCTCTGAGATGAGCAGAAACTGTTTTGTCCTTCAGCTGTGTTTTCCCTCTCCAGCCCATGCCAGTGACTGCAGAATAAACGGATATGTGAATTAAACCCCATTGTTTTAAAAAAGATCTGCTTCTAAATTTAGGCGCCGCTCTCGTCCTCGTCAGTGTGAAAGAATTCGCCCGTTATGTTTGCGTGTGTTTGATTTTCTTCCTTCCCTTCATCCCTCGTTGTCATCTCGGCTACATGCGTCTCACATTGTTTGAACAAGTGTGTGTGCACGCATGTGTCAGGACAAAACACACACACACGTATAGTTCAGCCATGCGATTTTTGCAATTAGAAAAGACACAAAAATAATTATTCTGCAGCGCAGTCAGTCGACATATCCTGAGTCGATGATGCACGGATCACGTGTTTAATAAAAAAGGTTAATCAGTTGTTAATCAGAGGATTAATAATGTGTTATTTTCTTTACAAAACCATTAATATTGTGCCATAAATATTTAACATTGATAGGTCTGTTTTTCCTTTTTTATGGCGGCACAGACAGTGGAGGGGTGATGTGTGCTTGGTGATGCAGGGCAGAGTGAGCAATATCCAGACATTAATGTGCATTAATCATGCTTTGGTGAAGACAAATAAATTCATTCATGTTTATTAATACAACCTTGGAGAAAACAATACTCTTTACATTATTCAGAGTTATTAATAAAGCAGTTATGAAGAGGAGGACCACGAAGACCAGGGAGCAGCAGAGGGAGGTCAGAGTCAGCGAGCGTCTCAGCAGTGTGTGTGTCTGTGTGTGTGAGAGAGTGTGTGAGAGAGTGTGTGAGAGTGTGTGTGTGTGTG
>NW_024582430.1:291328-299397 GCF_018398535.1 Haplochromis burtoni
GTGTGTGTGTGTGTGTGTGTGTGTCTGTGTGTGTGTGTGTGTGTGTGTGTGCTGGACAGCTGGGGGTTAAACTTCTCTTCGTCTCCTTGACAAATTAGCCCGTTTGTTAATCAAAGCAAAACAAATATTGCTTTTCATTCGCTCCATTTGTTTGAACGAACATACAGACGTTCCCAAAATACTCGTTCCCCCTCAAATGTAATTAAATTGTGCCTTTAGTGCAAACATGCAGTGGTACTCCAATTAGTTGTGTTTTTGTCGTCGGGTGAAGACGGAGAATGGCAGTGGGTGCGCCCCGGGCACCGTGGTGTCCTGACATGGAAGTAAAAGTGTGTGTGTGTCACACACTGAGAGGCTGCACCAGTGTTTGCTGAGCTGATATTATAGTTTTTAATGCTTTGTCCCTCCCCAGATGTTCCCTTGCATCCTAACCTTGGTCCCTAGGATCCGTGTCAGCAGGAACAGAAACAGCTGCAGGTTTGTATTGTTACAGGTCATCACAGCACCTCCTGCCACCAGCTGCTCCTACATGAACCTTTCTGCTAATGTCGAATGTTATGAGTCCTTATTCCACCAATCGGCAGTCAGTGCATGAATATCGGGAAATAAAGAAGACTTGATTGGCTGAGAGAGATGTCATTGGTTCGCTGCAGTTAAGGCGTCAAGCAGGAAGAAGAAACACATTTCTTCTTCCTGCTTCCCTTAAAACTGCGGTGAGAGCGCGAGGAGTGAGCTGATGCGCCGGGTTTGGGTAAAAATGCATTATTGTGAATGAAGCTTTTCCACCAAGGGCGCACTCAGATGTGTGGTGGGAGGCGTTTATTTTTTCTACTTAAGCTCCAAATTGTATTTTTATCGAAGGGCCGTATGGATCGCTCAGCAGCAAAATGTCATCCGTCAAGCTGTCGATGAATCCATCCTTTCATTTAACGATCAGCCGGGCTGATATGCATTTCACGTGGCTCCATATATCCGTAATGGGAATCAATGGAAAGCAAATAATGCCGCAGGAGCGTGTGACGCCTCGCTGATGGAGAGACGGGTTATTTGTTCTTTACTGTATACACCTGGATCAAGGCAAAGATGGCGGCTTTGCAAAGAGCCATACATTCACCCACAAACCGGGGGGGTGAATGAAAGAGACAGAAAGGAAGGAGGAGGTGGAAACGACGAAGGCAGAAAGAGAGCAAAAGAAAGGCAATTAAAGAGAGAGGAGGAAGAAGAGAGGCTAACAAAGGGACGAAGAGAAGCAGGCGAGGAGGACGAGGAAGGAAGGGGCCGGGGGTTTCAGTTAAATAGTGATTTCATCATGTGATTTCGGGGCTGGGGGTGTCTGTGGCAGCTATAAAGCACACAACTTTTTACGAAGTGAAAATCAAATATTAAAAATGACAGGCCTTATAAGTGCGCTGAGTGAGCTCGGGTCACGGAGGGAGGGAGGCGCGGGCGGCTTGTCAGCTACTATCTGTCAGGGCGAATTAGAAACAATCAGGGCCGAGTGAAAGGGAAGGTGATTGTTATTAAGCGGCGGGGCCCTGCGAGCGGGCTCCCCAGATGTGGCCGTGCATATAAAAGAACAGGAAGCCGGCGGTTTAATTCAGGAAACTTGCCGAGGCGAGCGAGCAACGCCACAAAAGAGGAGAGGGAGGAAGGACAGAGGAAACGGGAGGAGGGGGGCACGGGGCTCCGAGCCGCTAATATGCTGGAAGTTACTTTGATAGCACGTCGGGCTTTTGTGGAAATTTGGAGGGGGGCCGTTTCCCTCCGTCTGCGCACGGGGAAGAAGCCGGGCGGCCCGCAGAGACGAGGAGACCCGCAGGTGAAAGCGAGTTCCCCGTCAGGCCGCTGCCCTCAAACTGCTCTGTGACAGACAGGAGGAGGTGGGGGCTGCACGCTCGGGTGGGGGGGGTTTGAGTGACAGTGAGCGAGCAAGAAGCACAATGGCCGCTGTGACGGGCCGCCACGCCGCGTTTTACCAGCTGAATAAAGTAAAACTCTACAGGTTTCCAATACGTTCGATAAGCCGCTCTTACTCAGGGACAGTTCACAAACATCACTACTTGTTGTCTTTGATTCAGTCTCTGTTTTATGGACGCGCTGCTTCAGCTCCTCGCCGGGCGTGACGACCGTGCAGGCTGCTGCGAACGCGTTTAAACACAAAACATCAGCCTCCACCTTCCAGCAGGGAAACTACCTGTGCCAGTTTCAGAGTGACCTGTCGACGATCGGCCTTCAAACAGCTGGAAGCCACAGCTGTGTGCCACGGATGGTGTTTATAAACAATGTCTTTTTAATAAGAGTTTTTCCTTTATACACATAAACAAAAACAGAAGATTACAGGTGATCTGTACTTCTCGGAGATTTTGGTTGTACACTTAAAAAATATATAATGATAATTAAAATATTTCCCCAGATAACACAGTCCCTGCAAAATAATCCCACCCATTCCCACCCAGGTCACTGCCCTAGACCTGTACACTGTATTTCCACACCTGACAAAAGTGAATGCACCTGAAAAATTCTTATAGATTCTGAAATGCATGAAGGAAAGGACGCCACGTGCTTTGACATGTGACTGAGTGTTTGATTTCTTCCAGTTTTAGACACGCCGTGAGGTCAGTGGGAGGGGCAGCGTCCCCCCACCTCAGTAGAATCGCCCTCCTGGCGTGCTGAGGATCTTTTAAAACGTGCCGTTCTGTATCCGTAATATTACTTTGTAGATTATTTTAGGACATTTTTAGGTTTGTGCGATTATGTATTTGGTGTAAATTATCTGATTTACGAGCTGTGGAGTTTTATACATTATTATATTTATACTTTCTTTAAAATGTTCCAGATCACAGTAATAAGGTGCAGATGTATTTACAGTAATACAGTAAAAACAAAGCAGTCCTTTGTAAATTTACAGTGGAAATTTTTACAGTGCACAGCGGGGGCCCAATCATGGGCGCGAGCGGCTCGGAGACTCAAAGTCAAGTGGATCCATTGTGTCTTCGATAGTTTCACTTAACACTAGTTAGGTGAAATCAATGGGAAGTACAGGAGGAAATGAAGGAGGCTGTTAAGACGGCTTCTTTCATATAGTGCTTCTGTCTGGGAGCGTGAAGGGCTTTGATTTCTGTTTACTTTGTAGTCGGGATATCGCAAGAAATTATCCCTCCCCTTAAGAGTCCCTGATCATCCAGTAGGTGGAAATAAAGCAGACTTGTTACACGCTCCCTCTCTCCCCCTCCTGTCGTCTTTATTGCGGTGATCAGTCGAACGCTCGCCTAACACGAGCCGTCTCTGGTTTCCACCTCCCGGGTTTTTCTACTCTGCTGCCACTGCTGATGTAGCGGAGGTTATGGTGTTAAACATGGAGCTGCTAAACGTTCCCCAAGGTAATAACAGTCGGTGTATGTACGGCGCCGTGCTCGCTCTACGGCAGCGGGAACTTTGTGCCAACTGTGGAAACGCAGAGAGGGAAGAAGTGACGGGTTCAAAGCAGCTTTTAGTCGCGTCGTCTGTTTAATTATACCTGCGATTCATATTTTTAAAACACACCTGTGAGTCTCTGTCAGCTGTCAGAGCGTTTGTAACGCCGGAGGAAGATCGGGGAGGTCGATCCGGCTCGGGAACAGCGTTAACGTGGATCTGTACGGGCAGAGCACGCACCCACACCTGCCTTATGTCACCTCCTCCAGCTCATGCTCCATGATCATCCCTCTGACCGGAGAGCCAGGAGATGAAAACGGATTCAGAGCCGATGGCTGTAGGGCAGGACTGTTCAACATTTTATACATGACCTCTCCTGTTCGTCATGTGACCACAGTGTAGATTGTTTTTATCTGGATGCTAGCCTTTCATTTCTTGGGATTGCGTTTACGCTTCAAAAATCATAAAAGCTGCATTAGCATGATTCCACTGAGCACAGCTTGTAATTATCGTAAACTTTACTTCTGTACAAAGATGATTTTCTGCACTGATTCAGAAACCTTTGGAGATCCTGTCGGCTCCTGTGAGGGAAGCACAGAGATGCTAACTGCGTCGTCCCGGCAGGTCTGTCTATAGGGTGGAGTTACAGCATTTTGACCTCCTCAGATTCCATCTAACAATCACCATAAAACCATAAAGCGTGCTGAAAACGACTCGGCGTCCTTTTGTGGGCTTTAGAGAAGCGTGGCTGAAACGTGCCTCTGCGAGCATCCAGAGGAGGATGACGATGATAATGAGATTATTTATCTTCAGATTTCTCCGAGTAGTTTCTGCAAAATGTTACATTATTCCACTCTTCCTTCCTCCTCTTCCTCACCCTCCATGAGAAATGTGACTTGCTTAATAATGTGGAACAACCTCTTTAAGTAGGTTTCCTTTCAATTAAGATCATCCACCAAACTAATTAACAGCCCTGTCTCAGAGAGAAAGCAGCTATATGAAGACATATGAGAAATAAAAGAAGCACAAACTCAAATCTGAGCAGGCAGCTGATGGTACACGCCTGCTGGAGTGTAATGGACGGTGTGTTGTGTAGTAAATGTCGGGCGCGGGGCTTCAGATTCATCAGGTCGCTGAAATGATTCGACTAATCGATCTTGTTGGTGACTATTGGGTCTCTGAGCTGCTTAAGCGGATGATGGGTTGGCTGAGTATCTTTCACATTGCCTCTGAAACACTGGCTGCTGACAGTCTGTGTTAGGAGGTCGGAGGGATGAGAGCGAGCTTTGTCCCTGTTTGGACCTTTTCTCATTCACACAGTCAGCAGTAGAAAACGACCGAGTGTGGGGTTAAAATAAGCACACTGAGCTGAGACAGACGTGCTCATCTGCCTTCTGATCAGAGCAAAGGTTTAAAAATGAAAACGGTGGAATAAAGAAGCACCAAATTCACATGAATCCAATCCCACGTTTCTGTAGGAACCCAAATCCAGGCCATGTCTAAGATTTCACAACGATTAGCAGGGAAGGATGAGCAGGGATATAGAGATGTACCAGAGCAGCATTAGCCATTAATCACCAAAGGTGGAGCGGCAGGGAGAGAGGGAGCCTTAAACACTGTCCTAGCATGACCCGGCCTGGGGCCGTGTGGTCCTCCAGGGGTCCGTCCACCTGTCGACACTCGGCACACACAGAACATGTGCTCCGTACCAGCTCATCATCAAAATCGTTTCTGATATTTATGATGGAGCAGAGCGCAGAGTTTACATTTCTGACAGCTGGCGTTTAACTTCCTAATACTGCATAATGCTACCCCTCTGCTTCTTCTACAGTGTTCATTTTGGTTCACTCTGCTTCTTTGTTCTGCACATCTCATCTTTTACCTGTATTTTCAAATCTGGTTTCAGTATCTGTGGCTTACATGGGTCCCAGACGGAAAGAAGTAAAACATGAAGGCCTTCACAGATCACCTGTTTGGAATAATCAAAATCAACAATACAAACTACAAAACAGATGACAAAGCTTCATCCTTGTGTTCTCACCTCAAGCCTCATCTCCTTAGCTGAAGTCAGGGCTCTAGCACACCAATATCACTGATATTGTTGCAATTAATTATTGTCAGCAAATCAGACATCCAAGCCTCCGGACAGCTGACAACGAGCCGGCTAAACAACAGAGCCTAACGTTATGTCAGCTAATGTTAGGCTCAGGAGTCCAAACTTTCCAGCTGAAAAACTGTTTGATTACCTTCTCACATCATATTAAAACTTATTCACTAAGAGTCCACCACTTCAAAGACAGTTTCACTTATGCCAGCTAACAGCACCTAACAGCACCTAACAGTAGATAACAGTAACTAACAGCACCTAACAAAGGCTAACAGTAGCTAACAGCACATAACAGAGGCTAACAGCACATAACAGAGGCTAACCGTAGCTAACAGTAGCTAACAGCACATAACAGAGGCTAACAGCCCCTAACAGAGGCTAACCATAGCTAACAGAGGCTAACAGCACCTAACAGAGGCTAACAGCACCTAACAGAGGCTAACAGTAGCTAACAGCACATAACAGAGGCTAACAGCCCCAAACAGAGGCTAACCATAGCTAACAGAGGCTAACAGTAGCCAACAGATGCTAACAGCCCCTAATAGAGGCCAACAGTAGCTAACAGAGGCCATCAGTAGCTAATGGGGGTTAACAGCCGTTCTTACGGACAGTAAAGTTCAGGATATCATCAACACCTCAGTACGGAGGTACATCTGGTAACCACTATTTCTCTTTTGCTCTTTTAGCGGGGTGTTTCCCTGCAGCTGATTTATAGTCACGATCTTTATGAACTTCAGCAACTATTCACGTCACAAAAAAAGCTATCATTAGCTAATGTAAAATTCTAGCTAATGCTATTATCTTTCTGAAATGGGTGTTTTTCTCCAGGTGCTCAGGGCTGATCAGAACACATGCTGGGTTCATACTGTCCATGACATTTGTGCAGGACTAAAACCAATAAATAATAATCACATGACTAAAAGTAAAAATACCAAACTATTCTTCAGAAACTGTGAGTGTGGCTGTGAGAGGAGGGTGCAGGGTCAGTCTCAGCCTGTCTGAGCAGATAAAAGTGGTTTTGCTCTTGTTTCCATGTGTGTGTGAGTGTGTGTGTAGCCTCATCTCACACACACAGATCACCGTGTTGGGAGGCAAAGTGAAACAGGGTGACCATAAAACCAAAATGGCCTTCACTTAGTGTTCCTGCACCCCCTCCCTCAGCCCGCTGCCTGCACCCATTCCTCTTTTTCTTTAATTTTTTTTATTTTTTTATTCTGTACTATGAATAAATTTACTCTGTCCCGGACATGAAAATGTCAAATACCTAAAATACACCTAGGCTAAATAGCATATTAATTTTTAATGCCTGCTCATCCTATGCTGCTATTCTCATATCAGGCCTGTCTGCCAACAGCTGTTGCTGGCTCTGTAGCTGGGAATTTATCATCCATCTAGCTAAAGGAGGGGACAGAGGGAGAGAATAAAAAAAGAGATGGGAGACATTGTTCGGGAGGCGAGGGGAGGGGGGAGGGACAGCTCTGTGTTTTCATGGATCCCTACCTGCATTTATATCACCCGCACCTCACAACTTTCTTCCTCTGATATACGAGTGGGATTCAATTACACTAATGCCAAACATAAATTGTTGGAGATTCGCTGCTTTTCCGCCTTTGCCGTGTGAGAAATAAGGAGCCGAGTGGTGACATTGACGCTGGAGGTAGTGACATTGGGGAGAGCGGCAGAGGGAGACGAGATGCACTGAAGCAATGTGCCAGTGTGGGTGTTGAATGCCACCCATGTGCGTTTTTAGGTGGCATGTGGTGGATGATTATCATAGATTATCACAATCCAGATTGTTACAAGTTCTGTCTGCGCACATAGCAGCAGTGTACTGTAGCTGTGTGACTGTGTGTGTGTGTGTGTGTTTTGGTTTAAGACTCGGGGCCTTTGGGGATAAGGCTATGGTGAGTGAATGACGAACAGTTGGAATGTGTGTGTGCGTCTTGTTCTTTTATCCTGACAGTGGGAGAAGTAAATACCGTACAGGAAGTGGAAAAGCTCCACGCTCAGGACATTTTGCTGCTGGCACACACATGCTACACTTGGCAGAGCAGCTCAGGTGTCTGCACAGGTATATCAGGTGTTTGAGCTTTTTCTTCATCTTTACTGTGGAAGCTAAGCAGCGAGCGAGGTGGTCGTCATGTTAGTCAGCTGCCTCTCCTGGGAGCCTCTCGCTCGTCTTTAAGAATTCACTTTTATTTTCATAATTGCATACAAGCGCTCGCTGATACAGCAGCACGGGTCATATCTACTGACGTGTGTCAAAAGTAAAGATTTTAGACTTTTTAAAGGTTTCCCTGCATTATTAATTATCATTCTTATCAAACGTGATTAGAAAAATTATTGTTAAAAACCCTGTTGGGTGTTGGCTTCTACTGTCTCAGACTACAGTGCAGCAGTCAGTGAGAGCAGCTCCCCCTGACCGGGGGCTGGTTGTCTGTCTGTCTGTTGTCTGTCTGTCTGTTATCTGTCTGTCTGTTGTCTGTCTGTCTGTTGTCTGTCTGTTGTCTGTCTCTCTGTTGTCTGTCTTTCTGTCTCTTGTCTTTCT
>NW_024582430.1:301947-318924 GCF_018398535.1 Haplochromis burtoni
CACACACACACACACACACACACACACACACACACACACACACACACACACACACACCCCTCTCACTTTTCATTTCTCTACATCTGTTTTTCCCTCAAATTTACTTCAAATAAGAGCAAACGCCGGCTCTGGAACGCCTCCTATAAATCCGAGGAGCGTTACGAAGACGGGGTTTAGGGGTCTGAGTTAAAATAACTGGCTGTCTAATCATCTGCACAACAATATTTGCTGTGAGGCATTCTAAATAGATTATCGCTAGTCCATCTGTGTCATCATTGATTTATAAGGCATTAAGCTGCTCGGGGAAGAGATAGGGCCTCGCCTTCTCTGCTGTTAAAGGCGCTTCTTGTCAAAATCAGGGGCATGGCAACGGAACAACCGTGGCACCCGTCTAACCTCCCCTTTAATCGCGAGGCGAGAGGAAGTGAAAATAGGACGGGCGTATCTGTGTTTTTTCTTTTTTCTCCAAAAAGGGAAGTATGAATCCAAATTTTCAGCATCTCTTTTTGTTTGGCGATACAAAGAGACGGGAGGAGGGGAGGAAGTAGAGGGGGAAAGGAGAGAGAAACAAACACACACACACACAGAAAGAAAAAAAAAACAAGGGACATCATTAACATATGAATGCTATATGCAAATGGTAGGGAGAGAGCAGATGTTGTTGCATTTAATTGACCTATATGTGAATTGTATCCAAACCTTTCAGTGTGTTTCTGGGCCCGCCGAGTACAGTTTTACTGGCTTTCGAGCACTCTGCAGACGAGCTGCGATTTTATCAGCGTTTAAACATCAAGAGGAAGACGACTGAACAGAAACCAAGGAAAACAACTTCTTCTTCTGCTGTGTGTTTTGTGTCCCTAACAGGTGGGTGAGGGCAGAGACCGACTCCGTTTGAAGAGGCTCTGCAGATATCAGGGATTCCTTCCAGACTACCGAGTAGCCTCAGCTCAATAAGAGTCTGACCGACACACAACAAAAACTATTGATGTGATTCAAACATCATATCATGATGACATCACAGAGCTCAGACCTGAGAGGTCAAATCTACAAATGTGTTTTTGATCGGGAGGTAAAATTAAAGAAACCGAACGTTTCAGCCACAGAGTCTCGTTTATTTATCGTTTATTCTTAAAGCTGTTCACAGGAAAATGTTTCTGTTCACCAACAAGCACACCGTTCTTCATCGCCATCGTCTTCATCACTCACTTTGTGCATTTGCAGCTGCAAACATCAATCTGACCACTCCCCCCCAACACACACACGGTTATAGACTAAATAGACTAAAGCAGGCAACAGTAGATAAAACAGTGTAAATCTGACACTGGAGCTTTATGGCTGTGGGAAGCAGACCCTCTATTGACTTTCCTCCACTGAGAGCCATAAAAACATTAATCATATTTTCCAGGAGTGGACTTACAGATATGTGCACACACGTTTACTGAAAGCTGCGTTTTTATGCTTCGTACTGTGAGGAGATGTTCCCGGGTAAGACCTGCTGTTTGGGTTTGCTGCATCATGCACAGCTTCGTTACTGTAATATTACAGATGCTGTATGCAGAATTACGCACAGTGTAAATACCCAGTATGGCTGCTGCCGAACACACCACTGCGAGGCTCGTCTTTCTAAACTCTGCCTCGGAGCAGCTACATGATAGAATATATATATGATGAGATTATACGCAGTGATACTTCCCTCCCACTGCGCTGGTGTCACATTTAATACCCACCAGCTTCTAAACCCAAACCTCTAAAGGCTGGATGGCTTTGGGAGACGTGACAGAGGGCATCGGTTCACGGTGGATTCAGTTATTTAGATAAACAATTAAATAAGAGATCTTTTTTTCCACTATTGAAATTTGTTTCTTTTTTACAACATTCCCACAGAAAAGAGACATTTTCCATGAATTGAGGGAAACTTTGTGTTTTATAATTGCAGCACAATGTTTTCTGTAATTTTGCACTTTTATTTCTTACAGTTTAAATCAAAGATGGTTTCCTTACTTTACTTTAAACCTCGTTACACTGGCAGGAGGGGCTTTCACCGGTCCGGCCCACCTAAGACCAAAGTGGGCCATATGTGGCCCACGATGTCTCAGATCAATCCTGTCCTCGCAGGACGCTCACGCCGGCTTCCTGTCTGCAGCAATGAACGCCATCAAACAGGTCGGCCACGCTTCTATTCGTGGCGAGAAGTTTCACTGGTTACTAGCACGTTTGGCTGTGCTGGCTGTAGATGGGAGCTGAGTGAAAGAAATGACCAAGGAGCCCGTTCTGCCCTGTGACGGGGCTCAGACCACCGAGGCCTCTGCCTGCATGAATTACCGGCAGAGGCTCAGCGGTATCCAGTGACGAGCCAGTGTGTAACCTGCCAAGGCCCGCGGAGAAAGCCGACACATGTTCAGCCTCTCGGAGCTGCTCAAACTTGATTTCCTGCTGCAGGTGGAAACTCGAGCAGAGCGAGGAGGTGAGGGAGAGTCACGCCTTCCACACGGAGACGTCTGCCTGGGCGAGCCATGAAAAACACACATGCTATTTTCATCTGCGGCCTCCACCTTTCTTTTATTTTTCTATTTCCCTGCTCCTGCCTCCCTTTCTTCCCCTCTTGCACCAGCAGCCCCTCCCACTCTCCAAGCACACACACACAAATTCTTTGGAATGTCATTAAATTGCATTAAATAGCCTTTTGTCCAGGGGCAAGGACCACCCGATATATGATAATACATTAAGGCCCCAGTGCAGCAGCCACTGAGCCGAGACCATCTTAAGAACATGCACGTTGTGTGTGTGTGTGTGTGTGTGTGTGTGTGTGTGTGTGTGTGTGTGTGTGTGTGTGTGTGTGTGTGCGTGCGTGCCATGCTAAAGAGCGGACGGCAGCGTGTGGAGGAGAAAAAAGGTGGAGCAGGGAGGATGGAGGGAGAGGAGGTGGCTGGCTGCGCATGTGGCTCTCTAACAACTGTGACACATACTAATAGAAACATACCTAATAAATTACAAGCTTTCAGAGGCTGGCAAGCTGACATTTTCTCTGTGCGCGGGACAATTTCATATCTGCGGCGCAAAGTCGAGAGCCCGCTGGACCAAATTGCATCACACAGAGATGCCAGAGGATTAGCATAAAAATTAACACTTAAATTTCAGCTTATTGTCAAGCCGACTCCTGCACCGGCTGCCTCACAACAATCAATTCCTCTTAGAAATCTGATTAGATTCCATGACGCTTATTATCCCAGTCATGTCTGCATGCCCCACTTACTACACCGCTGGCATAGCAGAGCACGGCTGCCACTAGTGCCCGCACCATTTGTTTAAATGGAGTTAATTAGAGAATAAATCTAAAGGTGTGGCATTTCTTTGACACGCGATGCTTCATTCTCTGTCTGCTCGCCCGTTTCACGTCTTCGGTCGGTCCGCCCAAACTCCTCCAGTTCCTCGCCACGGCGGATGGTCAAACAGGAAGTGCGAGCGGTTATTGTTCACAGTTTCCCTCCCTTTCTAAAGAAGAATGAGCTCAGAATGGACGTATTTACATTACAATCTCGCTGATTTGCCTTATTTATAAATGCCACCGTGGTTTTCTCATCATTTCCACCCCCCACACCCCCCGACTCCACTCCAAATGAACTTCACATTTTTTTAATGTTTACAGCAGCGGAGGAAAATTTTTTTAAAAAACATTCTCATCTCATGAAGCTGTCGCAATGAAATATTTGTCAATATCCCTTTCTGTTGAAGCACATTGCACAAGTATGCACTAAAAGCAGCGCGCACATTGGGTGGCTTTGCAAAGACTCTTGATTGTTTAGACAAATGGCATTTCATCGCATCCAGATGTCTTTAAGCTGTGCTCAACCGCCATCGCTGCTCCGCGAGGCGCAGGCTGGATGTATACAAACATCTCCTCATAACTGCATTCCTCATCTGGGCCTGCGAGCGTCACGGCCTCGTCACCGGGCGCAGCTAGCATTTCATATTTCTGGTTTTTAAGGCCGTCTTCACTCAGGCCAGCGACGGAGGGGAGCGGGGTGCGCCCCGGCCGGGTCGGGCCTTATAACACGACGGCGCTACAAAGGGCCCGAATAAAGACGCCCACAGGGCTGAGAGAGGGAGCGAGGGGAGAGGGAGAAGGAACAAATCGTCTGATGTTCTAAGTGGATAACAACAGCTCCTGCTATGCAGCGGCGGAGGCGCAGAATAATTTAAACCAGCTCCCCGGCCGCCCCCCCTCCTCTCCTGGCCACCGCTCTATTCTTATGTTAACACGGCTAAAGCGGAGTGGGCCACCCAGCAGCACGGAGCAGAAACTTAAGTCCACACTTGAGGAAAAATAATCTCGCTGGCTCTCTGCGAGCACTGAAACTTCCACACGGAGCCGCGGCGCTCCGGACGGGAAGGCCGAGCACGCCCGTGCATTGAGAGCGTATTGCTTTCCAGGCCTGGAAGAATAATAAACGCGCCGCTTAACTGGGCTGTTTTGCCTCTCGGTTAATGCCAGGCGGCGGCGGCGGGGAGCGAGCTGGGGGGGTTCGTAAGTCTGTAAATGCAGAATAAACACGCTCTCTTTGTTGATCGTGGAGCTGCGTTGTGCTTTTTCTTTCTCGTCTTTGTCTGACGAGCTCGCTCCCTCCTCGAGCCGCCGTCGTGTTTGGTCTCCAAACAGCACATGTGAGGTGCACACCTCGCTGATATTTTATAGGTTCAAATCCCCGGGAATGGGAGGGGGGGGGGCTCATATTTTATACTGGCGGTTTATTTTAACGGGGGCTTGTAATTAACGCAGCATGTCCTCTATCTCCCAGTCATCTATGCCAAGGCCTTTATTTAAACAACTTTATTGTGAAATGTTTGCGTTCTCAGCGTTCGGCCGGGGCCCACACACAGAATATTATTTCATACTTCAAGGAGAGGGTAGGGGCTGGCGGAGGGGGGCTTGGAAGAGTTTACGCTCTGAGCAGTTATTGTTTTTGATTACAGCGAGACTCTTTTTAAAAAGGATCGGGCCCAGGGACCGAAGATGTGAGAAGCTGAGGGAGAACCTGTTTACAGAAGGAGTGTGCGAACCTGAAGCTGTGCTCGGGCCAAATGTACAATCTCAGCATGATTTATGGGAGAAAGATCAGAGTATTTATGTCCCGACGAGAGCACTTGTTTAATGCCACTGCTCGGGGGCTTCTTCCTGGAGAGCCTGTTTGTGTTCTTGTGGGGTTTAATGGAATCTGATGGGGAGATCGAGTGTTTACGTTTGGCCAAAATGACCCAGAGTTAGCACATCTACACATTTCTTACAGATCAGACCGGGAGATGCCGAGACCCGCGTGCGTCAGTATTGTAGGCCGTACAGAAAAAATGGCCGTCGTCACCGTGACGTCACCGCATCGGTTAACTGGTGGCTCTCTTCCACAGGGCGTCTTTTGTCCCAGGGAGGCCTGCAGGAACGAGTAGCCCGAATGCCTTCGTTCCCCTCCAGACACCCAGGGTGGAGCCGTTCGCTCCTCCACAGCTTTCAAAACACGCCTCTTACGTCTAAATTCAGCCCTCCGCTCTTTGGAAACGTGGGTTTTGGCCGTGCGGCTCGAGTCCGTGCTTACCTTCTCGTGCACGTTTTATTTAAAGTGTTGCTCTTAAAAAAACAAACCTTAAAAGTGCATTAAGGCCCGTTCAGGTTCCATAATGGGTTTTAAAGTGAGAATGAAACCCATGTGATAACATACATTAAACACACAAGTCTGGCTGAGCGTTAAAATATTTCTGATTCAATTCTTTGACCTTCATAAAACACTCACAGCAGATATTCTATTCATATCATCTAATAATAGAGCATCCATGCCTATAATACAATATCGTGCAGGCCTTGCAGTGCCAGTGCATTAGCATGCCTGCTGGCCAGCAGATCAGATGGATCACAGATTGCCTTGGGGATGCTAAGTTTAGTGTCTTCTGCTTTTAGCACGGCGAGGAGATTGACAGGAAAAACCTGCGAGAGAGAACGATTCACGACAAAGGTGGCGAGCGAGGAAAGCTGCTCGGCTGCTGCCTGCTGAGCCGCGAACACTCGGGCAGGTGGATTTCAAGAGAGAGTCGGAGCAACTGATGCTGTGGGCACCGCTGCGTGCGAAGACTTTGCACCGCGGCCGGCTCCACGCACACACTCGAGGACTGAAGGCTGAGAGACCCACTTCACTCGTCACACCTTAACCTTATTTCATCAGGCCAACGTGTCCGGCTTCGGGCTCGGAGCGGTGGTTGCTCGCTCACAGACTGCAGAGGTTACTCATGACTGTGTCATGACTTTGACTTTATTTGCATAAACAAGAAGAAAGATGGAGATGAAGAATGATCTGAGAACCTGTATCCTGCTGTCACGTGGAAAACATGTGCAGCTAAAGTGCTTCTGTTTCATGATCTTCCTCCCCCACCTCCTCCTCCCCTCCCCCACACAGAGAGGAGAGCCTATAAGGGGATAAAGTGAGATGTAGACACTTCTTTAGCCCAGCGGAGGCCAAATAGATCGAAGGCGGCGAGCACCTGGCTGCTGTCCTCTGCCTCCTTTTCCTTACCACCTTTCCTTCTCCTGTTCACTTACACTCGTCGTCTCTGTTTCATTTCAAACGCGCACCTTTTTTGACCAAATCAAGCACACGTCTGGCTGCGTGTGGATAAAAACAACCACAAAAGCTCACATAAATCCAGATTTTCTACCACTGCGCTCTAAAACAAACAGCACAGAAGGAAAAGTGCTGCGCTGCAGAAAAATGATCTGTTTTTTAAAGTTGCGCTGCTTCACCGACTGTTTAAAGGCACAACTTGCACACAAACACGTTCCCGAGAGCTCTCGAGCCCCTCGAGCCCCTCGAGCTCCTCGAGCCGGGGCGGTGGCCGCTCGCCGGAGCTCCATCGGTCCTACCTGGATCCGCCAAACTCTCCACCATGTCATTCAAACCCTTTCAATTTTTAATCACCAGCTCAGAACCTGCACTGTCTAACACACACAGAGTGGCTGGTACACAAGTCCACACTCTTACCACCCACAGTACTTCAAACACTCTTATCCACACACACACACACACACACACACACACACACACACACACACACACACACACACACACACACACTCTAAAGACAGATGCATGTAGGCAGGTTTCTGCAGACAATTCAAACACAGAGCCTGTTCTCCCAATGCCAGCTGACAAATAACATTAAATCAATGTGCACACTGAGCGTGTGTGTGTGTGTGTGTGTGTGTGTGTGTGTGTGTGTGTGTGTGTGTGTGTGTGTGTGTGTGACATTAAGCCGTGTGTTATCACCTGGCCCCCGTCTTGTGCCCAGACTGTAGCCAGTTTTGACCTTGAGCGCCGCCATATTCATTACATCATTAAGTTACCTCTTCATTAACTTTTCATTGTTTATGGAGGAGGCTTTGGGAGGCAGGGTGGATGTGGGGTGAGGCGGGATGGATGGAGGGGGGTCTGATCCACAGCCCGGTTATCGGGGCCCTGCTCTTCCCTGACTTTGTGGCTGATTATTGGAGCAGGAAGAATGTGCAGCGCAGACCTCCGGTGATGAAGCCGACGACTGAAATTCCTGCTGCCTCTTTGTATTTATGTATTTTTCAGCAAACTGAGAAGATGCTGCTCTTCCACATTATCCAGGGCGGCAGAGAAGCCACCTCCTCCAGCTCATCTGAGGGAACCCTGAGACCTTCCCGGCTCACCCAGAGATGTCTCATGTGTCCTGGTTCTGACTCGGGGTCTCCCCCCAGTGGGACATGCATCCTAGTCAGATGCCCAAACCACCCAAACCGCCTCCTTTCGATGAGGAGGTGCAGCGCCTCGACTCCGAGCCTTTCTGGATGACCGACCTCCTCTCGAGGGACAGAGTCTCAGACGCACCTGTGATTAACGCACTGTCGATCCAAGGTCATCATGTGTCAGGGTTACTGTCTTTTAATCCAAACTACCATCTTCAGGAGGTGTTAGTGCTTAAACTTGGTAAGTCATGGTTGAGAACCATGGTGACAGGTAACACACCTGGGGCTCAGCAGGTAGAGCTGCTAAGCAGAAGCCTGGTGTTTCGATCCCCGGCTGCTCCAGCCTGCGTGCCAGACACCGAACTCTGGACGTGTTCATCGGAGCGCGAACGTGTGAACGAGGCGCGAAGCCCTTTGAGTAGAAAAGCGGTACGACTGACGGTGAGATCTGATCCGATACATACGACTGGAGTAAGAACAGGCACTCAGATATGAGCGGTCTCCACAGTGATTGTGTGCGATCTCGTACATCATCCATCCTGTATCTGAGCTCTGAGCATATTTGCGAGGGCTGGCCTCGTAGCCACCAGGCACTGTTGTGCTTCCACACCACTCGAGCTTTCTGTCATTAGCGATGCATCGCCCCGACAGCACACACAGATTGTGTTTAAAAAAAAAACTGTCCTTGCCAGCCGCCATCTACCATTGCAGGCCAATTATAAATGGCAACTCACTATACAGCACGCTCACACACTCCCCCCTCTCACTTCCTCTGTTTAGCAGTGGTGTCTGGCCAGACTCCACTGCTTCTCTTCAATGACGGGGCTCGATGTCCCCTCGTGTTACAAGCTGCTGAACGCTTGTTAGTTCACACTTTTTCACAGAGAGCTGGGGGGGATTTACACCCAGAGCTTTTTCCAGATGTAAAGGAGGTGGGGCTCGGATTTCACCTGAGCCAAGCTCACGCCGACATTTCAAACGTGAACGCTGATGGAGTCCCACATTTAAGCATTTACTTAGTGTCACACTCCCAGGGTCATCTGCACCAAAGAACACACAGCCTTCAAGTCATCTAAAAGAAAAACACGCTCATATTTACTGTACATAAAACCAGTGAAACACTCTGGATACGAAGCGAGCTCTGAAGATCGTCCGCCAATTACTGAGAAAATGAGGGAGGAGGGTTAAAAACTCTCTGCAGACATTTGAACTCAACTTTAGAGAGAGCGAGTTCTGCACAAAAGGCAGATTAGTGGAAAAAACAGGAAGCGCGCTTCACTCGGCGAGTCCGCGAGCTCTTCCTGCTGCAGCCTAAAAACATGCAGCCACCTTCAGGAGAGCGTCAATGAAAGCCCGTGAAGAAGCAGCGACGCCACTGCTCTTCAGCCACAAATCTACAGTAGATCCTCGCCGTGTTCCTCTAGCAGGCTGACCGCCCCCTCCCTGGCGAACGACCCGCGGATGAAGTCGTTATTACGATCGTTAAACCGAAGAACCTCGGCACCTAATAAGGTCGCAGGTGTCGTCACCTTTAAACGAGCCGGCGCATCACACTAGCCTTTAACAAGTTTCACATTCAGTAAAAGCGGAGCCCACTCTCTGTGCACCGTTTCATTGTTTTCATTTGGGTTTTCATCCTTTTGAAAACACAGTGATGTTTTTGTGGACATTTATATCATGTTTAGTAAAAAATGTGTGAAAAGTTGATTTTGTTCCAAATAAAAGTAGCATTCAGTCAGTGCACATGCATTCATGTCGTTACTGTAACCTTATCGTTCCCTATGAGCTGCAACACTTCAACCGTAGCTGCCTCCACCAGTGTGTGAATGTGAGAGTGAATGAATAGTGGCATTGTAAAGCGCTTTGGGTGCCTTGAAAAGCGCTATATAAATCCACTCCATTATCATTATCTGCTGACATTGGAGGAGAGGTCAGAGGTCATATGTGATATGATATTTCTTTCTATATGTTGACAACACGCAGGACACGTGTAAGAGCGACCAAACAGAAGCTGCTTGTTGGAGGAAAGAAGCCGGAAGCTGTTCTCCCATTGGCTCATTGGCTCATCCCTCCTCCCCGCCACGCTCTCTCTGTCTCACCTGTGTTCCAATCAAATTACCTGGAAATGGTGTCTTATAACCGGGTACCATCTCTGAGACTCTGTGACTTGCAACTGAAATTAAACAAACAGCTTAGAAGCGATTAGGAAACTTCCTCTGCGAGCCAGATGTTTGCGGTAAATGGCGGCGCAGCACCGGAGCGTGACGCAGAGGAAAACACGAGCCCTTGTTCTCTACTCCACCGGAGCCGCAGGTACGAAGCGACTTGAATGCTGTTTTAGGCTCTGACTATTAGAAAAGTGGAAGATTGCATCAGCAATGCGTGCGTGCATGCATACCACACACAGTCTCTGATGATTTTATCTTGCAGGTCTTGTTTTCCAGCAAAGTGAGCTGCACTTTTCAAAAAACTGTGTGCAAATACAGCAGGTCACTCGTTCTTCTTCTGGTTTATAGAGTCAGCAAATAAGTGGAAACCACAACTGAAAGGACAGATAAGCAAAAAAAAGTTCCTCTGTTTACTTTCATTTTCCCTCGCCTTTAAATCGTTTTTATCTCCTTCTGTTGTCTTCTACAAGATTACACTTATCTCTGTGTGCGAGACCTGGTTCGCTTACAGTCAGGGTTTACGTGATCTGAAACGACAGCTTATCGGCGGCAGCAATCGAACACACGCAAAGCTCTCATAATGATGATGAAAATATTACATCTCTCCATCGAATACAGGGAAAAGTCGTACACTGGGCCAACCTGACCGTAGAAAAGCTCTCACTAAATTTAGCAGCTCGTTGGAATTAAACCTTTTTAAATGAACTTTGGAAACTTGGAAAACCGAGTTTAATATTCAAAACAACTTGTTTTAATCATTTTATTCATTCAGGAGAAAATAAAGTGAAACCCTGTGAAGCACACGTCTGATCTCTGATCGCGGTTACAGTCTGAGGCTCTGTTTCTCTTACCTTTTGTAACGCGATATAATAATCGTAATAATCATTCTTTGACATTCTTATTTGAGTCTTTCATGGAGGCGAACCTGCGCGTTTACAGGTCAGCCTCCATCACCTGAACCCTCACCTGTCACACCTGTGACTGGAAGAACTAAACTGTGGACAGAAGCAGCGATATCTCCGAGCCAGCTCAGACGGTTGGAGAGAGCGGTCAGGGCGTGAGCAGCCCGGAGGAGACATCCTCCAAGTCCTCTGAGAACACCTCAGCATCCTCTCCAGGAGGAACATCTGGAAGACCCCGGTTCTGTCACCAACATCAAACCTAAAGTTCTGCTTTAAAGACACAGCGATCCCAACAAGAACCGACTGAGTTCAGGACTCTTCGTAAAGGCTAAACGAATCACCGTAAAGTCGTGCACAGAGCTGTTCACAGAGGCGCTTCAGCAGAGATCTGAGCTGCGTCTGTCTGACAGCTAACATCCAACCTGTTCTCTTCTCCGTCACAGAGCCTGTCGTGTCTGCCTCAAAGCACTACTGTCAAGCTGACGTGTGATTAAGACACTTTAACCTCCTTCCTCGTGTAGCCTCGTGGCTGTCTCCGCACAGTTCATCTTGAACATGTCTGGGCTGTTGGGATGTTGGGACTGGGATGTACGATTTATTCTCCGCTCTGCAGGTCCGTGTGAGAGTGAAAGGTCAATGGTCATTTTGCCTGTGATCAACAACCTGATCCAGAACAGCGATGAACCTTTTTGGTTTCAGGTTTTGGGTAAAAAGCAAAGTCTTTGATTTACCAGTCGATCCACGCCTCCACCCTCAGCTCTGGGTACTGACCGAAAGAATGAGGGCGCAGATACAAGCGGCATAAATGAGTTTCCCTCGAGACGGGGCGGGGCGGGGGCTCGGAGTCGAGCCGCTGCTGCTCCACATCAAAAGGAGGCGGTTGGGATGGTTCAGGTACATCCTACCAGGAGGAAGCCCTGTTGATGTCTCTTGGGTGATGGAAGGACGGCTAGCGTTGGCGTGACAGAGGTGGATGTTGGGTTGGCGTGAGACGGAGGGAGATGATTCCCCGCGGCGACACATGAAGGGAGCATCCGAAAGAAGAAGAAGTTCTTTCCAGAGTCAGGAGGCAATAGCAGCTGTTTTTGGCGCTGCGCCCATCGCTGACTACGACCGACAACTCACCGGGTTCACGAAGTGCTGGCGTGAGCTGGTGGGCGGACCCAGCAATAGGAGGGAAAACTGCATCATTAGGTCAATAATCTCATTTTCTAACTGTTGCTTTGGAGTGAGATTGTCCTCCGATGGAAGCCGAACAGAAACGCGAGCGGATCTCGGCGTTGCTGTTGCCATACTGCACACGCTGCAGTCTGTCTTTGCTGCACGCTGATGTGTGTAACGCGTGTGTTTGTGTGTCTTGTAAACCAGATTTTGATCTGAGTGAGACTTCCTGGGGAAACAAAGGTAAACTGAACTAAAGGAAATAAATAAAGCACTCTGGACGTGACCACGAGCTCCAAACGGGAGTCTGGCCGAACGCTTCAAAACCAACGGCGGAAACTGTCACATGACCGAGCGCGCTCTGTGTACTCTGCTGCGGGTTTCTAGTTTGGCGTGACGCACAGCAGGACGCTAAGCGACTGCACGAGCGTAAGCAGCTCCCCGCATTTCCAAACACGCGGTCGGCCGTTACTGCTGGAAATACGAGCCGTGTGCAAAAAGCAGAGGTGAGGGCTCGAGCTAATGCTACGTACAGCGTGTCGTCATCAGACCACACACAGACCTCACACGTACCCGCAGCAATCAGCCCTCGCTATCTGACATGGAGGGGAAACGTGCGCGTGTGCACATGTGTGCGCGAGGCAGAGAAAGACCGCCGAGCCCCAGGGACAGCGTGTCACATAAGCTCCGTCACAAGGCTGCTTTATTGAGCCTGGCATGGGTCAGACCCCTGCTGTCATCTTCAAATATGCCTGCCACCTGCTCACACGACCACGCTCACACATCCGTATCTGTACACGCCACGTTCACGCACACACACAACTCGGCACACATGGCCCGGGAAGAATTCATCTGCGTTTCCTGGTAATTGCAACAAAAACACAGAATCTGGACGCGTCATGTTCGTTTCCCAAGACCCCGGAGTGGAGGGCTAATTTCAAACAGCCTCTCGCACTTCTGTCCTTTTTCCTCCGCCCGCCCTTCCTCATCCTCTCGCTTCAGGGGGAAAAAAAGGCCGGCTTTCCTTTCTGCTGTTTGCTCAAGAGAGGCAAAGTTCTTTATGTGTTTTCAGATTCCACACGTCGACAGGAGATACGCGCCCAGGCCGCCGTGCGGGGCCGGGCGACGCGGAGAGACTCACGTGAGCGCACGACCAATCAAGCCCGTTCTTCCTTAATAACTTCAGCGCACGTGCAACAAAAGTGGCAACTGGCACAGGCTGAACTCTTCATCACCGCAAAACGAGCCCACGTGTGTGACAGTGTGTGCGTCTAGTGTGGACACGCTCTTTTCCTCACAAACACGAGCATGTGTGTGAGTCTGTGTGTGTGTTCCCTGATGGAGATAAGTCTGAGTGGTTAGGAGGGAACAGATGTCAGCTGGTGTCGGCTGCCAGGAAGATTGAACAAAGCCAATCACGTTGCCTTCCTGTCCAAAACGCATGGCAGAGGGAGACCTGCATCTAACAACAATTTGCAGCATTAACTCTGAGCATGCCACCCTGCCTGCACACACACACACACACACACACACACACACACACACACACACACACACACACACACACACACACAGAGCAGCGTCATCCTGTTTGGATTAAATATGTTAAACAACTGGAGGAGACACAAAATACTGCGGGGGAAACAAACAAAATGGCGTCTGTAATATGATCTGCCCTCGCTGTTACAGTAGCTCAATCATTCATAAGCCTGTACAGCGAGAGGGCTGCACAATCACACAGCCTCTACCTGGTTCTCTCCCCGGCCAATCAGCGTCTAGGTCGGCAACGCCGCGAAGCATGCAGGGATACGAGCGCGTCAGAGAAAACGCTGTCGTGTTATCAGGACGAGTGTTTCGTGCAGGGGGATAAAAGTGCAAAAGCTAATTTGGGAGAGAGAAACACAGAGATCCTAATTCTTGAGAGGAGGGAGTGAGTCATGCAGAAAAGCATATTTAGTGTGTATCATAAACAATAGGAGAGCAGAGAGGCACTAACAAACCCACAGAGCACAGAGACAGACAAAGCCTGTAAAAATATCTAAACTGCCCCGTAAATAAAGACACATGTCAGAGACGTCCGCCGAGAAACAGGCGCAGAGATGCGGGCTGCTTGGCGCTGACGTGGATCGCACCGGCACGCCGAGGCTCGTTTGGACTCACAAAGTCCAGAAAGCGACTCAAAAGTCCAGACTGCAGCTTCTCTGCAGAAACCACAATAAAAGAACCGCACACACACACACACTCAGAGATGTGTGTGTGTGTGGTAGTCACCATCTTAGCCTTGACTGACAGATCTTTAGAGGTTGTCTGTTACAAATCTGTTGACCTTTGACCTCCCTCCAGAGTTGTAAAAACCACTCTCGTCTCCCTTAAGGCTCTAAACAGCCTGCCCGTGTGTGTGTGTGTGTGTGTGTTTGTATTTGTGTGTGTGCACGGCTTGTGTGTGTGTGTGTGTGGTGTAACCCTGAGGTTAAAGAGCAATCTGCAGCCAATTAAGCGCTTCACTAGGAGGGCCCTGCTTCCATGAATGAGAGGAATGCTGCACGAGCTTAAAGACAGGGACTTGACTGAGTGCTCTGAAAGCAGCGTGTGTGTGTGTGCGTGTACGTGTGCGTGCGTGTGCGTGTGCGTGTGTGTGTGCGTGTGCGTGCGTGTGTGTGCGTGTGTGTGTGCGTGTGTGTGGTTTACAGTGCAGGTCTCTGTGCTGGTAACAATTAAGTGTCAGGGTGCTAATGTGAGGGTTTAAAAGTTCACCTCAGCCTGAAGCCGAAACCTCCAGAGAGCAGCCAGCATTTACTACAGTACACATAGTAGTTCACTGTACAGACACAGCAGTAGAGTCTAAAGTAAACGTTTCCTTTAAGTACAAAAGAATTCCCGTTCCTGTGGAACGCTGAGTAACATCTGCACGTATTTTTAAAAGATGACGGCAGGATCGCTGGGAACGACGTGGATCCAGGAGAACCTCGGGAAGCTGCCGTGGATCACTCGAGGATGTAATTCTACAAGTTTGTTTGTGCTCTGTTAAAAACGTGGAAAATGAGCGAGAGCCTGCTTATTCTCACAAAAAGACCGAGCGCAGCGGTTCGTTAGCAAAAGTCATAACAACTCAAAATAATTCATCATTTACAAACCGCTCTGACAGAGGTCCAAAAACTAAATTATTAAATTATTATTACATCATTATTACATTTGAAAGTCAAACCAAAAAATCAACGAAAGACAACAAAACAAATACAATTTTAATTAAAAAGTTTAAAAAAATTATCCTGCTAACCATCCATCCATCTTCTTCCGCTTTATCTGGGGCCGGGTCGCGGGGGCAGCAGCCTAAGCAGAGAAGCCCACCCCTCCCTCTCCCCAGCCACCTCCTCCAGCTTGTCCTGGGGAGCACCAAGGCGTTCCCAGGCCAGCTGAGAGATATAATCTCTCCAGCGTGTCCTGGTCCTGCCCCGGGGCCTGCTCCCGGTGGGACATGCCCGGAGCACCTCTCCCAGGGGGCATCCTTGTCAGATGCCCGAACCTCCTCAGCTGGCTCCTTTCGATGTGGAGCAGCAGCGGCTCTACTCTGAGCCCCTCCCCCTCCTGAACTTCTCACCCTATCTGTAAGGCAGAGACCAGCCACCCTTCAGAGGAAGCTCATTTCCGCTGCTTGTATCCGCAATCTCGTTTTTTCTGTCACTACCCACAGCTCGTGACCATAGGCGAGCGTAGGGGCGTAGATCGACCGGTAAATTGTGAGCTTTAAAGGAAGTTTCTGATTCTGTGACATCACCTCGGCGACGAGGGGGTCCTGAGACAAACAGGAAGCCAGTGGAGGGGCAACTTCTGCTGCACGTGCTCGGAGACGAGAGCGTCGGAAATATTTGAAAGGACTCAAATAATTTGAGTCTGAGCTCCGACTGTAACAGGAGGGAGGAGGAGGCGGCATCAGCGTGACACATGGACAAGTGGGTGTGGCTAAAGGAGGAAGAGATGCCAGAACTATAAACTGTCAGCGTTCAGAGGCAGATGGACGACATCAGCAAACAGGCGCTACAGGTGCTACTAACTATGGAGGACCTCACTGAGCGTGCTCAGAGACGTGCAGCGGCAAAGAGACAGGGCGCTGAGGATTGAGCAGCGGAGGCAGGAGGGACGGTCCCGTCCCGCTCTCCTTCACCTCCACCTACACCCAGCAGCCCCAACCATCCATCAGAGGCTGAGCGGAGGATCGGGGCCCAGAGTAATGAGCCGTGAGGCCCCTTACACGTGTTGATGCGCCGCTAAATAAGATCCATTTACCCAGACTACCCACCCTGCACACCTCCCCTGATTCCCACACCCCCACCTGAAAGTCAGCCCCCGCCTCTCGTTTCACCTCCAGAGCAGCTTTGCATGAATCGCTGTTCAGAATAATCCTGCTTTACCCGATCCTCTGTCTAAAACGAGCTACTGTAGCTCCTCTGCCTTAAGACGGCTTGCTTCTGATTGGCTGCCCCTCACAGACAGACTGCAGTGCTGCATTTTATTCATATTCAGCATTACTGACTGTTTTTTATTGTACTTTCGTTATTTCCTTTCCTTATGCTGTGCTGTCAGCTGTTTTGTTGTAGAGTGTGTTTAATGTTCAACATGTTCATAACAAACTGAAAACCTTGTGAAGCCTCGTTTCTGGTTCTCGACGTCCGAGAGAGCCGTCCACGTCTGCCGGCGGCACGTCTGCGAGGCTTTTAATGCTGCAGTGACTGAAACCGAGCCCGATCAGAAACACACGTAAAACAGCGTGCACACGAGGAACGGCCTCGTTAGGAAACCCCGTTTACCTGTCAGCACGTCTGTCACAAAGAAATGTAACACTGTCAGAGTCAGTCTGAGGGGCGGGGCTTCTATCCCCTCTCTGTGACATCATCCAGATCCGAAGGGAGAAAAGACTGTGATAAACTGAGTGTTTGTAGCAGCCTGAGCTCACTGCGCGCACACACACATGCACGCACACACACACACGCACACACACACA